>NC_139018.1:71894571-72342068 GCF_964374135.1 Grampus griseus
CATTGTTTGTATGTTACGGGCCTATCTTCTTCCAAGCTCTAGTCATTGTCAGGTATTCAAATTTTCTAGACCTTTGAGTTGTTACTACTAGGAAATATCTGGCATAGATAATAAAATATGCATATTTACATTCCTCTAGTTCCTTTTACATCTCAATGGAGCAAGATTACTAAAAGATGGTCTACAGTATAAGCCATTGTTGTTAAACAATGATTATTAAAGATTTCAAAGGTTTGTGGAATTAAACAAACAAATATTTACTTTCAAAATCATCTGAGGAGCAACGTTGTTCCAAATTCTGCGTATTTTTACCATACTGAAGACAATCTTCTTAGAAGACCATTCACCCTGACTTCAACATTAACTGTCAGCAACTTCACGTGCTATTCTAAGAACTAAAATCAAACTTCAATTAAGAAACCAGACCTGTGGAGATGAGAGAGTTGGGTGATAAATGTTTCCTCATTTCTAGCAACAACTGGATTTTCTCTTTCACTCAAAGAAATAAGAAGCAGGCAAATCTCCAAGGCTGAGCTTTTGGGGGTGAGATTTTTCTCACAACTCTACACCTAATTATCTGTGTGTATCATCAGCAGAGATTCTCAAGGTACTGCTTATTGAAACTGACCTGGTGGGCATCTCGGGTCTTAAGGATGAATGAATAAATAATTTTGCTGAATGCTGCTGAATATGTGATAATGTAATTAGTATTCCTGCCAACAGAATTGAAAATGAGATGTTGCGTCTCTAGGGACTTTTGTACTTCTCTGTAAATAGTTTCTCTTAAAATGTGCAAGATACATATGAGCTAAGCAAAAAGGTTCATTCTAAATTAAAATGCTATTACGCTACAGATGATGTGGATGAAGGGCTTACTGAATTGTAACTCCCAGATTGACAGGGGAAAGCCATCATTTACATATTTTCCAAGCACATTAAGCCCCCAGAGGCATTTGGTTTCTGCAAACAACAAAAAAAAAGCCATTTGGGTTAGAAATAATCCACTAGAGGAACACGATAGTGACCCGTCTAGTATCTCCATGTCTGTGAAAATAAACATAAAATTTATTTGATACTAAGGAGAAGGAAAACAAACTGAGACTGTTACTATCTTATAGCTTTCAAAATGAGGATTTTTAAAAGTATGATGTTTCAAAATCATTACAGATTGCTGCCTTGATTTGTTTAAAACATTAAGGCATTTACCATATTGGCACCAAATCAAGTCAATCTAATCAATTTCCCCTTAGATACTTCAGTAACTTAGAATTTAAATGTTAATCGGTTCCATTCGGATTATTTACATACAGGTGCATAGGAAATAATCCAATGGATTGTTGCCCGATATTTGCTAGCTAAAACTGCAAAGACAAGAATTATTTTTTCTTCCTTCCAGAGCATTTGCGAAGGATGAGTGAACTTCCCTCAGACTCAGCAGGACTTCCTCAGTCTGGCTGTGTTTCAACTCAAAATGATTTCCTCCTCAGAAACAAGCACACGGATGCCAGTTCATCTCTCACTAGAAACAAGAATAGAGATGTATGTCTCATGGCTAAAGACTCAAATCGGGAAAATGTCTAGAGAGCAGCTGATAGTGGGTCCAGTTCCTTTAATGGAATCACTATAAGCTAAAATAAACAAAGGGAAACAAATCAAACACTGAGCCAAGAATCAGAAGTGTTGGCCTAATATTGCCACTAACAAGCTCTGTGCCTCTAAGCTAGTCGCCTAAGTTCTCTAGGCTTCAATTTCTGCCTGTGAAAAGGAAAGCAGGCCGCTCCTTGATTTATTACAATATATCGCATGCTTGCAATTTTCCATTCCCTGTGATAATCACTGGGATTCCTACCGGAGAACCACTTCGCAGAGCCTGTACCCTGGTGCACTAAAGTTTGTTTTCTGGCTCTCTTTTTTAATAAATTGGCACCATCTTGGTTGATTACTCTCAAAACTGTGAAGAAAAGACTGCCGCAAGTCAGCACAAACTACTCCTTCTAATCTTTCAAAGCTGGGGCCACTCTTGCTTAAATAGTTTCTAAAGGCACGTGTAAATAATTAATGAATTTATAAGGATTGGCCTATTTTCAGTATCTGTGGCTTTTATTAGCTAAAGATGCCATATCATCTTAAAAATGGCATTTCATAAAAACTTCCAGTATTGCAGATGGGCTGACCAGTGATCATTTCACCGTTTCTGTTTTTGTTTTTTTGCAGTACGCGGGCCTCTCACTGTTGTGGCCTCTCCCGTTGCGGAGCAACAGGCTCCGGACGCGCAGGCTCAGCGGCCATAGCTCACGGGAGCAGCCGCTCCACGGCGTGTGGGACCTTCTCGGACCGGGGAACGAACCTGTAGTCCCCTGCATCGGAAGGCGGACTCTCAACCACTGCGCCACGAGGGAAGCCCTGACGGGTGATCATTTTAGAGATGATAGCAACACTTACCTGCATAGAGTACGTACAATGCATTTTTGACCTCTTGGTTCCCCATATAATTTTTCTCTACTTAGATTGCTTTCCCTTGGTAATCTTTATTCATCCTAAACCAACCTTCTCTCTCTCTCTCTCTCTTTTTTTTTTTTTTTAGATTTTCTGATGTGGACCATTTTTAAAGACTTTATTGAATTTGTTACAATATTGCTTCTGTTTTAGTTTTTGATTTTTTGGCTGCGAGGCACGTGGGATCTTAGCTCCCCGACTGGGGATCGAACCTGCACCCCCTGCATTAGAAGGTGAAGTCAACCACTGGACCACCAGGTAAGTCCTTAAAGCAACCTTCGCTTGTTGACTCAGGAAGTTTGCTACTTCCAACACAAATAATTTTCCAATAATATTAGTTTCCATTTTAAAAAATGAACAGCTACTGTTTAATTGAACAATTATATTTGACAGACATTGAACTGGATTCTTTATATACAAACATTCTTCCTGTCCTTAGATTTCTATAGCCCTAATGTTGTTTCTCATCTCTATTTCATTCATTCATTCATTCACTCATTCCTTCATTTAAGACATATACACATATTTTTTGACCATTTACCACATGCTTGGGGTTATTCTAAGTGCTGGGGATACAGTGGTGAGCAAAACAGTCACTGCCTTCATGGAGTTTAGCTTCTGAATAAATGACAAGTTCCTAGGAGATGGATTTCATCTTATTCTTTTCATTTGTTTTGCGCACAGTAGAAAATAATATTTGTTACAAAACTAGATGCTTCTGTTGAAGAGGCAAAAACATAGGATCCTGGAAGCAATAAGACTAACTTCAGCTGTGTTACAGGATGATTAAGAATTGTTGTGCAGCAACTCTCTAGATAATTTGATTAAAATCAGGTGCTGTTTGCATTACTGTCACTGTATCCACATTGAAAGTGCTATGGTCAAAACTAGTCTCAGGAATGACTGAGACGTGCTTTTCAGAGTCCAACTCAGCTGCCTGCCTCCCTGCCTTCCTTCTTCTCTCTCTCCCTCCTTTTGCCTTTTCCCCTTTTTTCCTCCCTCCCTTCCTTCTTTCCTCCCTCCTTCCCTTCCCTTATTTTTCTTTTCTTCCAGAATCACCTAAATGTTTTTTATAATAACATTTGTTGTAAATTTTGCATCATTCACCTTAAAAGTATTAGCATTTAAGAGATGAGTGGTAGAGGGATGTAACATTAAATATAAAATTAAAGTATAAAATTTCAAATACTTTGATTCAGGAGTAGGGAAGTTTTATCAAAGCAAATGGTCTCAATAAAACTTAAAGTTATACTACCTACCAGTGATCAACCCCTTGTAAAGAAAGGCTCCATCATTCTTAGCAATAAAGGTTGAGAAGTGGCATGATAGTGAAAGTGTGGTCAAAATTTTACTTTTTAGCATAAAAATTTCTTGGCAAGCGTTTTCTAAACTCAACATACATTAACTTTTTGAAAGTTATTAGGTTCTTCATTAATAAGCTAATAACCTAATATTAGGTTCTTCTTAAAATCAAAAACTAAAACAGATGCAATATTGTGACAAATCCAATAAAGTCTTTAAAAATTGTCCAGAACCTAATAACTAAGATAGCCAAAAGCCTATTGGCTGGAAAGTTTGATAAGGACAACTGAAAGAAGGGGAAACAAATCTGTTTTTCTAAGGATATATCTAACCGATCAAGCTTTCCTTCCCAACAGCACACAGATTTCCCGACTTTCAATCTGACACCCATAAATATTCCCACTCAGTAGGTCTTTGGGTTCCCCGGTCTCTATAAATATACCATAGCTTTTGATTGTTTTACGATGGAAGTTTATTTTATTTTTGCCTGCACAGTTGGCTTTGTTTTTTTTCTATGCTTTATAGACCCTTGTCTTTTTATTAGTTCAGTGTTCCCTGTTGATTTTGTGTTTTATATTCCTGCTGTCACCACCAGAACCTCACTGTAAACAAGAATGTTGTATCTCAGTGGGTTATTTTCTGTTAATGACCTGTGATACAGTATATAAATAAACCAGCGAGTCATCTACAGGTGCAGTTTATTAGAGTTATTGCACTGTGGCTTGGGTAATGTTCCTCGGTTCTGTAAAACTTTGCTGCTTTGAGAAGCAAAGAGGCCAGCTAGCTGGCAGTTTTGAAGAGAGAAAAATGAGCCCATCACTTTGCAATGGATGGGAACCCAGCCTAATAATTATCATTTTAATTTCTCAGTGTCAACATCTAGGTTGCTGTATGACTTAAAAAATTCCACAAAGCTGAATTACTCAGATAAAATGGTCTGGTTCTAATAGCTGTCTTGAGCAGTAGAGGGGAGCACACAATGGTCCCTCCCCACACACAAAAAATAAAACCACAGGAAAACAGACACACTGTACTGCTCAATTAGAACAAGAGGGATTGTTTGGGGTTGCACAGAGGTGCATAATGAAGACTGATAATGATAGCTTATTAATGAATTCTCACAACCCCTGGTGAGGTAGGTGTTATTAAGACTCAGGTTCATGAGGGGCAATGGAGGCTAAGTAACTTGCCCAGGGCCATGCGGCGAATCAGTCCCTTCATGGGAACCAGAGACTCCAAATGAGCTCCTGCCACACCTCGTGGTCTAACCACTAGATCATGGTCTGTCTTTGTCCTGGGATGAAATTAGCAAAAGCGAAATTGGAGCTGAAGAGTCAAGAGATAGAAGGAATATTTGGTAATGATTTCAGAAGGGAACTGAAAGGTAATATAGGACTCTGGGGACACTAACGTGCTTTAGCGAGCAGATATGTGCTTCTGGCTTTGAAATACATTACGAATAGATGCTGCCACACATCAGAAGCATTCAGGACTTGGGGAAGACAAGGAGAAAAAACAGAGGGGGCTTCCCTGGTGGCGCAGTGGTTGAGAGTCCGCCTGCTGATGCAGGGAACGCGGGTTCGTGCCCGGGTCCGGGAAGATCCCACATGCCGCGGAGCAGCTGGGCCCGTGAGCCATGGCTGCTGAGCCTGCGCGTCCGGAGCCTGTGCTCCGCAACGGGATAGGCCACAACAGTGAGAGGCCCGTGTACCGGAAAACAAACAAACAAACAAAAAACAGAGGTAAAGTGGAAAGTACAGTAGAGGAGAATGATGTACTGGACATTCTATACCGTTATGTAGTGTACTTACAACATAATTTAGCTCCAAACCTTATCTCGTTGGTCACACTGTGTAGCAAATAAGGCTGCAGGCTTCTATGTTACTAAATTTGAGCAGAATATTAGTAGATGTTCTGTTATCTTTCCTGTTTTCTTATTATTCATAGTAATACATGTTCACTTATAAATATTTAAAATTATCTATCACTAGTATTAGAAAAAAAAGTTCTCAGTTTTTGCCATAGGTATCCAGGATGACTCTATTCTGAACTAACAAAAGCAGCCAGTGCATAACAAACCCCAATACTTTGTTTAACTAGTGCACGCACAGCCATGCCTGTCACCGAAATGATGAGTTTCACTTTGATGCATCGCAATTTTCAAATTTGTTACAGGTCCTTAATCAGACAGACATTCTGATTTCTCTTGGCTGTGTTTGTTCCGGAAATATTTCTGCTCAGTGGAATCTCATGATCAGTTAGCTCCACTGTTTTTATCAAATATACCAAAAACATGCAGTCTATGCCACTGCAGAAAATGAGTTTGGTGAGTGAGCATTCCAATACAATTTATTCAAATTTACTAATTCAACTGAGAGTGAACTATCGATGCATCATCTTATAAGCAAAATATTGGCGCATAGGTTTTATAATAGCCAATCATGACTATCCCGTTACATTCTCTTTCTTATTTGCCATCCCATAGTGTTGTCCTTATTTAATTCTTGAGGCATCATTACTGTTCATCTAGAGAGCACCTGTTACTTGAGGTGCATGTAGTAGAACAATGCCGTTTTTCTTTGTTGTTGGCTTAAAGAAGAGAAGCAGAGCTGCCACAGCGTGAAAATCATACCTGAGTTCTCTGTTCATACACTTTATCTCTCTAGTATTTCTCACCAACACTACTTTTGGGAAACTGATGGTCAAGTACCAAAGACCTGTACCCATAAGCACTTCTTTCTATATGGATTGCTTAAGGGGTTTATATCTTTATAGTCTCCTTATTAATACATACCAAGACACGGTTAAAATGGTAATGACTTCAGCCTTTCTCACTTTATGGAAACTCTTAAATCATTATCTAATATTAAATCTACCAGCTACTTGGTATAACAGTTTTTTGCTTTTTCTGTAAAGAAGAAAGAAACACCTATAATACTTGTTTACTACCAGGCAAGCCATTTTTTAAAAAAGGACAGGAACATCAAATACTTATTGTAATACTTCTTTAACACCTAATATCTTTAAATTATTATAAATCATATTGACTGTTAGGTACATGAGTGTTTCTCAGAACTTTTATTCTTCACTGGCCTATCCAATTTATCATCTGCTTAGAATCTTACATTTTTATTATTTCATACCTAACTTCCATTTTTACTAATTCAATTTCTAACTTACTAAATAAGAACAGAGAAGTGAAAAATCTTACCTTTTGCCTGCTTTGAGAAATGACTTGAGAATGACACTTGAAATAAATGTTTGTATATGCTTGATTAAATGCATGCATGGATGTATATTAACATACATAATTTTCTTAGTGATTTAAATGACCTCTAATATTTCATCAAAAATTATAACTTAATATAGAAAAAACACTATCAAAAGGGCCTCCAGAGGTTAGAATGTAAGTTAATTAATGGAGGGAATTAAATCCCTCCTCCCTGTTGCTTCTCGCTGTTGAAGAGCATCTGACACCAGGAGGTATGGGGCAGAGTGGTCCAAAGTCTCAGAAGAGGTTGGTAGGAAATGACCTGCCAGAGGTTAGCATCATAGTGGACCAGGGGAAAGGACGGGCTAATGCTACAGACCAGCTCTTTTTCTCCGTCTCAAAGGAGCATTGCATGATGCATATATAGCTTTCGTTTTCTGCCTCTATGTCACCTCACTGCCAATATACCTGGTTTTTTTTCTTGAACTGATGGGAAACTTTGGTATTAGAAATTCTAGAAGCTTAGCTTTTGAAGGGAAATTATAGATTTACTCAAACTGTCATCTAATGTCTGAATCCATAACACATTATTCTTGCTAAATAGAAATCCACCTCTACCTGAATACTTGCAGTGACTGCGAATTTACCACATGTCAAAGCACCTATTCTAAATCCTGCCTCTCTGTAGCTTTCACCCATTTGTCTAGTCTGCTTTATGGAATGACCACAATAAACGACTCTCTTCCAGGTGTCGCGCTTCAGAGTTTTGATGGCAGCCATCCCTGGTGAGTTCCTTCCTGACCTGAGATGCCATGTTACACCAGCAGTTCTTCATGTCACCTGGTTAGGAGACTGCCCTTATCTTCCTGACTACTGTTTTCTGAATGCATGCTGGTTTGTCAAGATCCCAAGAGTAAATATTTTCTAAGAATGGAAACAATATTCCAGGTATGGTATAATCAATGCAGTGTGTAACAAGGATATTAATTTCTAAAGTCTAGATATCATACCTCTACTAATGCCATTGAATTTGCTTAAATGGTTGATCAGCTGTATCACAGAACTGGCTCATAGTAAGCTTGAAGTCAGTTAAGAACTTCAGACATTTTTTCATATATGTGTGTGTGTGTATATATATATATATATATATATACACATATATATACACATATATATACATATATGTGTATATATGTGTGTGTGTGTGTGTGTGTGCATATATATATATATATGTATATATATCCCAACTAGGTCTTTCCTACCCTGCCTTTATGTATCATAAGATTATATTTATTAATAGATAAAATATTCAGAAAAAAGGAGATAAAATAATATTCTATTATGTGCTTATAAGCTCCCACCTGAAATATGTGTGTTGGTTCGCAACCTTAAGAGCTTTCCAGTGAAATCTGAAACTGATCCGCATACAGACAGCAAGAGAGACCCAAGAAAGAGGCAGACCACTCCAGATTGGTAGGTGGCAGCTTCAATAAGAAAGGGAACTATGTACAAGGCTTGTCTTGAGCGGCCACAAGATGAGTAGATCTCTGCATCAACCTGTCAGAATTTTAGAAGTTAATAGAGAGGCCTTAACTAGGTTCAGTCTCAGTCACAGTCCAGATGGTCTCAACAACACCTTACTCTCTCAAGGCTGCACCCTTGAAACAGCTCTGACTATGCGAACAGTGGTCAGAACACACATTCCAAGGACAGGGGAGGGGGAAGGAGACTCCCATTGTCCAGGTCCAGTTCGTGGGTCAACTGGCAATCATGTCCTCTTGATGTGTTGATTTCTGTATCCTGCACTTTGAAACATTTTGATATACTGTAGTATTTCTGGGGTGAAGGACAAGAATAGTTAGGAGATTTAAGGAGATGTCTTAGGAGGAACTGGGAAGAAGCATAAGGAAAAAATGACATGATAGCTATTTCTTTTGAGAGCTCTCTTCAAATGTCTGAATAGCTGCTATCGAAAGGTAGAAGTTAAACTAATATATGTTAAAACAAGGTGAAATTTAACCCCATAGTAGGAAGAATTGTCTTACCATTACATTTTTTTCAAAAGTGGCATAGGCTATTTTGGGCAATAGTGAGCTACCTATCAGCAATGGTTTAAAAACTAGAAAAGTTACTGACCGAAGATACTGTTAAGGGCATTAACTTGTCTGATGGAGCCTGGGCTAAATTATTTTTTCATGTTAATGAGTTTATACATATTTTTGGTACCAAATAGCATTAACATTTATCCTCACTAAATGTTATTTTATTACTTTGCCCCAATCTTTACTTTGTCGTGTCCTGTAATTCGTATCATTTGCATACTTTATAAATGTTGTTTTTATGTTCCTGTTTAAGTTATTGATATAAACATGGGCAGCAACATATTTAGGGGTCCAGTTGTTAATACTGGACAGCATGTGAAAGCCCATAAAGGAAACAATTATTGAAGAGCATTTTACTATTTCATTCTACAAGATATTGTGGATGAATTTGTCCATTGATTTTGATCACAGTTCTTTGATCTACCACCTTATAATGCCATAGCAATCCAAAAGAAGGAGGCAGGGCAGAGGGAGGAAGGAAATTTGGTATGAGTACCTGGGCACACTTCTGCTGACTGTCGATGTGTTTACTTTCTGACATAGGACCAACTGGAAGCTGCAGCCTAGATTGAGGGGTAGGCTCAGGGTACAATGGGCTTCAAGTCTTGGTCTGCTAATGGGGAACAAATCATATAAGAAGAGTCCTGGGGCTAAGCAGTGATCATTCAGGGTGAAATGCATGAGTGGTAAAGACAGGAATAGCCTGGACTGCAAAATGAAGCAGTGGTTTGAAGGAGGTTGAAATTGTAGGAGAATAGAGCATCCATATCTAGAAAATGACAGAAGCAAAATAGTGGGCACGGGGGGAAATGAATCAATTGGTCAGCTACAGAGTAGACAGACTGAAAGGAGCGTTCAGTTTGGGAGCTGAGTCCAAAACAACCTCATGAGCAAATCAACCTCTGCTCCAGCATCCCCTGAGATGTGGACTTGTTGGTCCTCAGAAGACTGGGAGTGTGGTCAATGGTAGACACTCAAAATTCTTTTCTGTAATTTTTGTCTGCAATATACTTTTCCTCCTTTTGGAGACTGATCACTTTTGCATATTTCCGGTCCTAATTATCATCTTAAATAACTATTTTTTCAAATATCCTAAACAGTGACATAGATTGCATTGCAAATTATTTCAGCCCATGAGATATAACTCATATGGACCTAGACATGTAAACAGTTGGGTTAAAAGATCCCACAGTATCCCCAAATCCCAAGACCTAAAATGCTTTGAACCACTTAAGTTTTCTCTTAAAGTTTGTGCTAACTTCCTCTTTTAACCTGAACTGATGCAAGCCATTAGTTATGTCTCAATGCCACTACCACATCCCAGATGCCTCTGTGGACAACAAATATTTTGTGGCATTTTTTTTTTCTATTTTGTGACTTTGAGTGTTATTGCACTAAGAAGTGATGTGATTAACAGTGAGAAGAAGAAAGGGAGCATCTGTCAATATCAGTCACATAGAGTTGTAGCTACTGTAGATGCTTCAGTGTGGTACAGCTACGAAGCATATTTTTGAAGGGTAGGGTAGCACGTAAGACTTAAAAATAGAGAAAGACAAGTTGTTGAAGGATTTTAGTGACCACGATAAATAAAAAACAATAAAACATAAAAATAAAATGCACATGGCAAAACCTAAAATAACCATTCACTTATCAAGTGAGTTTGACATTAGGAGAATATAGGTATTAACTGGTTTGTTGGTCATGAACAAGCTAGAATGCAACAAGCAAAACAGAAAATTGAAGATGAAAGGATGATTTAGAAAGTTGTCTACACAAAATTTAAGGAGTATCGTGGCATAAAGTTTCAGAAAATCTGTTGGAAAGGGGTTTACATAAATTATGACGCAGCTGAAAATTGCATTGATGGATTTGACAGAATATCTGGGGGAAAAAGCCTGCTTCCTGAGCAAGTTTATAATGCTAATGGACTGGTGCTCTGTTCCTACAAAAAATTTAAACATAGCCCATGAGAGAACATCAACAGGATAAGATATGAGTGATAAATTTCCTAGAAGGCAACACTGTGGGCACACACCAACTGAAGATGGTGAGAATTGAGAAAGCCAGCATGAGATATTTGGAAGAAGTACACAGTTACTCTGTGTTTTACTATGTGGACAAGAAATATTTTCTAGCAGCATAAGCCCCTTGCAAGAAAGCTATCATGGAAAAAAAATCTGAAATTTTATCATTTTTGGACACAAATCTCTCTCTTGAACTTCCTGTAAAAAGAAATGTTTTGACATTTAATTTCTCTCAATGAGTCATTCAGCCCTGTGACTACAGAGTTTTACTCTGTCCCACTCCAAACTAATATAAATGACAATTGTGACACTTGTAGGAGAGGAAAAAAGTATTTTCTCTCCACACATCTTAGATTTATTGGCTGGTGCCCTGTAAGTTAGACTGGCAAAAGACAAATTAGCTAGAGAAAAACAAAGAGGAATTTATTAACATGTGCATAGCACAGTACACATGGGAACACTCAGAGATGAGTAATTCAAAGGGGTAGTTAGAACTCCGGCTTATATAGCATCTTAACAAAAACAACACAAAACACAATAAATTTTTAGAGAATTGCCATGACAAAGGACTTTGAGTTTCTAAGTTGGCAAATTGTGGGAAGGTAAATATACGGGGGAACTAATCAAAGATAAGGGTTAGTTACTGAAGTTTGTTAGGCAAATTCCTTTGGTGTGGTCCCTGGGCTGATAAGGGTAGTTTTGTTTTTCCTGGTAGAGAGGGGAGGGAGGACACCTTTACAAATGTATGTTCTGCTTTTAGGCAAATAGAGAGAAGAGAGCTTTTCTTGTATCTTTTTCTCCTCAATTGCCTTCAGCTCAAAATAATCCTTATGCCAAGATCACATATTTTGGGATGGCATATTCCACTACCCTTCACACTGATGTAGCCCTTTCTTTGAGACCCTCATGCAAACAGATATTGTAAACATTTATGGAATGTATAACACAAATCTAATTGGTTTGTATCTCTATATGTTTGAAACTTCAAAAAATTAGAATTAAAAAGCAACAAAATGCTTATCATCTCTATCTCTATTTCATTTATTGTTTATTTCTATATACATAAACTGTAATGATATTCATAGTTTTTAATCTCACTTTTGGTGATTATTCCTACATTTTACTGGAGAAATTTTAATGTCATTGATTATGGGGTGTCCTTCCAGGCCCTGCTGTTGGTTTTGTTTTGAACATAGTGTGTATATATATATATATATATATTGCCTTTATAAAATCTAAAACAAATTGAATTTTGAAATATTTCTGTGCTGACAGTTTTCAGACTTAAGCTGTATATATTTATCTATATAATTTTTTATTTATTGTCTCCCCACTAGATTATAAGCTCCACAAAAACAGAAATTATAACTGTTTCCATTTTATTACCAGCATATCTCTACATGCCTGGTAGGGGATAAATATCTACTTGAGTTAAAATGGAATGTTACTCTTCAAGTTTTTCCTCTCTTATCCTAAGGTATAATGCCTCTTTATCCTGTTTTTCCACACCTAGTGTGAAGGCCATTCACATTCCTGAAGGTGATTATTCGTTTGCTTCCTCTCAGACATCTGATGTCCCGAGATCCTTTTCCCTAAGCATCAGGCACATCCCTCACTTCCTTGTTAATCATCCTGCTGAGAATATGAATTTAAAATTCTTGTTTTCTTTTCTCTTTGAATGCTTCACCCACCAAGTCTCAGATCATTTTGAGTGTCCACCTTTTTAAATAATTCATAGGTTAATGCCAATCTTTTGTGTGTATTCTTGGTTTTGTATCCCTCTTCCAAATTACTCGCATCAGTAAAAAATTTAAACTAATCATGTACCCTCTGAGCAACTGCAGGACTTCTTTGAATGCCTTTGTTTTTCTCATGGACCGTTTGCAATTGTGTAATCCCGATGCCATTTTTCAGAATCTTTTGTATAAGCCACATTCTTTCCCAAAGTCTCTTATCATGGTGCCATATTAATCTTTTCTTTAAACTATTCGAAATGTATGTTCCTAACCTGAAAAGAAAGCAGAGTAAATGAAGTTGTTTGCATTTACTAGGTATTACCTAGATGTTACCAACAGTATCTCATTTAATCCTTATAATGACCTTAAAAGTTGGCATTCTTATTTTGCTGATGAAGAACTTAAAACTCAGAGAGATTAAATAAATTTTCCACATCTGTCTAACTCCAGAGTCACATACTTTCACTTCATTACACCATTTATACATCTAACCACATCTAGCCTTATCTGCTCATTATCATGAACACCTACCCAAGTTCCTGAATGTTTGAATTAAACCTGTTTTATTTTCCTTGTTGAACAAAAGAATATCCCATATAAGGTTTATTTTTTGCATTATTTCTTTTGTCTTCTGTGAGATTGCAACTGTGAAAAAGTTATGAATTTCACAATTTTTTGTTTATTTTTCCAGTAGAGTTGAAACTTCTTGCCTCTGTTCAAGTTTTGGAAACTATATTTGGAATCTAGAAAAGGGAAAGTGAAGGTAGGAAACTTGTTGATTGTCTATTATGGCAAATGCTATGCTAAGTACTTAATTTTTACTAATTCCTTCATTTTTTCATAAGATATTATTATATTCAACTGATGGTTCTTTTTCCTTTTCTTTCCACTTAATTGAATTAGCATTCATTTTTCAAATAAGCATAATTAGTCAAGTTCTCTTCCCACCATTACCCCCACTTCCTCCTCCTCACACACATTCAATAAACAAGGCTACAGGAGAGAGAGAAAGGTATCTTTTACCCTATGTACCAAATATATTTGGAATTTCTGAGACTTGCGATGGAAAATAAAGGATTCTCGCCATGGATTATTTAGAATATTAAAGGTGGTTTTTCAGGGGACTTGAGAGCAAGATGGTGGAGTAGAAGGATGTGAGCTCACCCTTTCTTACAAAAACACCTAAATCACAACTAACTGCTGAACAACCATCAACAAAAGAAATGCTGGAACCTACCAAAAAAGATACCCTACACCCAAAGACAAAGAAGAAGCCATAACAAAATGGTAGGAGGGGCACAATCACGATAAAATCAAATCTCATACCTGCTGGGTGCACGACCCATAAATTGGAAAATAATTATACCACAGAAGTTGTCCCACAGAAGTGAAAGTCCTGAGCCCCGTGTCAGGCTTCCCAGCCTGGGCGTCTGGCAATGGGAGAAGAAGCCTGCAGAGAATCTGGCATTGAAGGCCAGCAGGGTTTGATTGCAGGAATTCCACAGGGCTGAGGGAAACAGAAGCTCCACTCTTGGAGGGCAAACACTCTAGTGTGCACCAGGACCCAGGGAATAAAGCAGTGACCTCATGAGAGACTGGGCCAGACCTACCTGCTAGTATTGGAGAACCTCCTGCAGAGGTGGGGGGTAGCTGTGGCTCACTGCAGGCACAAAGACACTGACAGCAGCAGCTCTGGTGTGAGCCCTCCTGGACCATTTATCCCCCAGGACCTAGCCCCACCCAACAGGCTGTATGATGCAGTGCTGGGAAGCCTCAGGCCAAACAACCAACAGGGAAGAAACAGCCCCATCCATCAGCAGACAGGCTGCTTAAAGTATTCCTGAGCATGGCTCTGCTCACCAGAGGGACAAGACCCAGCTCCACCTGCAAGCAGGCAGGAACCCGGCCCTCCCACCACAAAGCCTCCACAAGCCTCTTAGACACATTCATCAACCAGAGGGTAGACAGCAGCAGCAAGAAGAACTATAACCCTGCAGCCTACGGAAGGGAAACCTAATCACAGAAAGTTAGACAAGATGAGATGGCAGAGGAATATGTCCCAGATGAAGGAACAAGATAAAACCCCAGAAGAAAAACTAAGTGAAGTGGAGATAGACAATCTACTACAAAAAGAATTCAGAGTAATGATAGTGAAGATGACTGAAGATCTCAGAAAAAGAATGGAAGCATAGATTGAGAAGATACAAGAAATGTTTAACAAAGACCTAGAAGAACTAAAACACAAACAGATGAACGATACAATAATTGAGGTGAAAAATACACTAGAAAGAATCAATAGCAGAATAACTGAGGCAGAAGAACAGATAAATGACTGGGAAGACAGAATGTTGGAAATCACTGCCATGGAACATAATAAAGAAAAAAGGATGAAAAGAAATGAAGACAGTCTAAGAGACCTCTGGAACAACATTAAATGCACCAACATTTGCAGCTTCTTTCTCAGGTCCTTCTCTCTCTCTTCTCCTTCTGGTACCCCTGAGAAAATATTTGAAGAGATAAGAGCTGAAAACTTACCTAACATGGGAAAGGCAGTCACCGAAGTCCAGGAAGCACAGAGAGTCCAGGCAGGATAAACCCAAGGAGGAACATGCTGAGACACATAGTAATCAAACTGACAAAAATTAAACATAAAGAAAAATTGTTAAAAACAAAAAGAGAAAAACAACAAATAATATACAAGGGAACTCCCATAAGGTTATCAGCTGATTTCTCAGCAAAAACTCTGCAGGTCAGAAGGGAGTGGCAAGATGTATTTCAAGTGATGAAAGGGAAGAAGCTACAACCAAAAATACTGTACCAGCAAGTATCTCATTCAGATTCAGTGGAGAAATCAAAAGCTTTACAGACAAACAAAAGCTAAGAGAATTCAGAACCACCAAACCAGATTTGCAACAATTGCTACAGGAAATTCTCTAAGCAGAAAAGAAAAAGCCACTACTAGAAACAAGAAAATTACAAATGGAAAAGCTAACTGGTAAAGGCAAACATAAAGGCAGGAAATCATCTGCACATAAATATGAATCAAAAGCAGGAAGTCTGAGAAGAGGAGGGCACAAATTCCGGATATTGGAAATGCATTTGAAATTAAAATACCAGCAACACAAAACAATCTTGTTTTTACACACACTGCTATATCAAATCCTCAGGGTAACAACAAACCAAAAATCTACAATAGATACACACACAAAAAAAGAAATGGGAATCCAAACACAACACTAAAGTTAGATATCAAATCACAAGAGAAGAGAACAAAAGAAGAAGGGAAGAAAAAAGACCTACAAAACCAAATTCAAAACAATTAAGAAAATGGAAATGCGAACATACATATCGATAATTATCTTAACTGTAAATGGATTAAATGCTCCAACCAAATGACACAGACTGGCTGAATGGATACAAAAACAAGACCCTTATATATGTTGTCTACAAGAGACCCACTTCAGATCTAGGGACACATACAGACTGAAAGTGAGGGGATGTAAAAAGGTATTCCATGCAAATGGAAATCAAAAGAAAGCTGGAGTAGCAATACTAAAATCAGACAAGATAGACTTTAAAATAAAGACTGTTATAAGAGACAAAGAAGGAGACTACATAATGATCAAGGGATCAATCCAAGAAGATATAACAATTGTAAATATATATGCACATAACATAGGAGAACCCCAATATATAAGGCAAATACTAGCACCCATAAAAGAGAAATCAATAGTAAAATATAAAATATAG
Source organism: Grampus griseus (assembly GCF_964374135.1). Lineage (NCBI taxonomy): Eukaryota > Metazoa > Chordata > Mammalia > Artiodactyla > Delphinidae > Grampus > Grampus griseus. The sequence goes on from NC_139018.1 coordinate 71,911,193, forward strand.
TAAAATATAAAAAGGGAACCCTTTTTTTATCACAGGTTCTTATTAGTTATCTATTTTATACATATTACTGTATATTTGTCAATCCCAATCTCCCAATTCTTCCCAAAGCCACCACCCTCTGCCCCCTTTTTTCCCCCCTTGGTATCCATACGTTTGTTCTCTACATCTGTGTTTCTATTTTCTGCCTTGTAAGCCGATTCATCTGTATCATGTTTCTAGATTCCACATATATGCATTAATATACAATATTTGTTTTTCTGTTTCTGACTTACTTCACTCTGTATGACAGTCTCTAGGTCCATCCACGTCTCTACAAATCACCCAATTCCATTCCTTTTTATGGCCTAGTAATATTCCATTGTATATATGTACCACGGCTTCTTTATCCACTCATCTGTTGATGGGCATTTAGGTTGCTTCCATGACCTGCTATTATAAATAGTGTTGCAATGACCATTGGGGTGCATGTGTCTTTTTCAATTATGGTTTTCTCTGGGTATATACTCAGTAGTTGGACAGCTGGGTCATATGGTAATTCTATTTTTAGTTTTTTAAGGAACCTCCATACTGTTCTCCATAGTGACTGTATCAATTTACATTCCCACCAACAGTGCAAGAGGGTTCCCTTTTCTCCACACCCTCTCCAGCACTTATTGTTTGTAGATTGTTTTGATGGTGGCCATTCTGACTGGTGTGAGGTGATATCTCATTGTAGCTTTCTTTTGCAATTCTCTAATTATTAGTGAGGTTGAGTATCTTTTCATGTGCTTCTTGGCCATCTGTATGTCTTCTTTGGAGCAATGTCTATTTAGGTCTTCTGCCCATTTTTTGATTGGGTTTTTGTTTTTTTGGTGTTGAGCCACATGAGATGTTTGTAAATTTTGGAGACTAATCCCTTGTATGTTGCATCATTTGCAAATATTTTCTCCCATTCTGAGGGCTGTCTTTCCATCTTGTTTATAGTTTCCTTTGCTGTGCAAAAGCATTTAAGTTTCATGAAGTTCCATTTGTTTATTTTTGTTTTTATTTCTGTTACCCTAGGAGGTGGGTCAAAAAAAATCTTTCTGTGATTTATGTCAAAGAGTGTTCTTCCTATATTTTCCTCTAAGAGTTTTATAGTGTCTGGTCTTACATTAAGTCTTTAATCCGTTTTGAGTATATTTTTGTGTATGGTGTTAAAGAGTGTTCTAATTTCATCTTTTTACATGTAGCTGTCCAGTTTTCCCCACACCATTTATTGAAGAGACTGTCTTTCCTCCATTGTATAGTCCTGCCTCCTTTGTCATAGATCAATTGACCATAGGTGCATGGGTTTATTTCTGGGCTTTCTATCCTGTTCCATTGATCTATATCTCTGTTTTTGTGCCAGTACCATACTGTTTTCATGACTGTAGCTTTGTAGTATAGTCTGAAGTCAGGGAGTCTGATTTCTCCATTTTTTTCCCTCAAGAGTGCTTTGACTATTCGAGGCCTTTTGTGTCTCCATACTAATTTTAAGATTTTTTTGTTGTAGTTCTGTAAAAAATGCCATTGGTAATTTGATAGGGATTTCACTGAATCTGTAGATTGCTTTGGGTAGTATAATCATTTTCACAATATTGATTGTTCCAATCCAAGAACATGGTATACCTCTCCATCTGTTTGTGTCATCTTTGATTTCTTTCATCAATGTCTTATAGTTTTCTGAGTACAGGTGTTTTACCTTCTTAAGTAGGTTTGTTCCTAGGTATTTTATTTTTTGTTGCAATGGTGAATGGGATTGTTTCCTTAATTTCTCTTTCTGATCCTTCGTTGTTAGTGTATAGGAATGCAAGAGATTTCTGTGCATTAATTTTGTATCCTGCAACTTTACCAAATTCATTGATTAACTCTAGTAGTTTTCTGGTGATATCTTTAGGATTCTCTGTGTATAGTATCATGTCATCTGCAAACAGTGACAGTTTTACTTCTTCTTTTCCAATTTGTATTCCTCTTATTTCTTTTTCTTCTCTGATTGCCGTGGCTAGGACTTCCAAAACTGTGTTGAATAAGAGTGTCGAGAGTGGACATCCTTGTCTTGTTCCTGATCTTAGAGGAAATACTTTCAGTTTTTCACCATTGAGAATGATGTTTGTTGTGGGTTTGTTGTATATGGACTTTATTATGTTGGGGTATTTTCCCTCTATGCCCACTTTCTGGAGAGTTTTTATCATAAATCGGTGTTGAATTTTGTCAAAAGCTTTTTCTGCTTCTATTGAGATAATATGTTTTTATTCTTCAAGTTGTTGATGTGGTGTATCACACTGATTGATTTGCATATATTGAAAAATCCTTGCATCCCTGGGAAAAATCTTGATTATGGTGTATGATCCTTTTAATGTGTTGTTGGATTCTGTTTGCTTGTATTTTGTTGAGGATTTTTGTGTCTATGTTCATCAGGGATATTCGTCTGTAATTTCCTTTTTTTGTGGTATCTTTGTCAGGTTTTGGTATCAGGGTGATGGTGGTAGAATGAGGGTAGAATGAGTTTGGGAGTATTCCTTCCACTGCAATTTTTTGAAATAAGTTCAGAAGGATAGGTGTTAACTCTTCTCTAAATGTTTGATGGAATTTGCTCGCGAAGCCATCTGGTCCTGGACTTTTGTTTGTTGGCAGTTCTTTAATCACAGTTTCAATTTCATTACTTGTGATTGGTCTGATCATATTTTCTATTTCTTCCTGGTTCAGTCTTGGAAGGTTATACCTTTCTAAGAATTTGTCCATTTCTTCCACGTTGTCCATTTTATTGGCATATGGTTCCTTGTGGTAGTCTCTTATGATCCTTTGTATTTCTGTGGTGTCCTTTCTAACTTTCCTTTTTCATGTCTAATTTTATTGATTTGAGCCCTCTCCCTTTCTTTTTCTTGATTAGTCTGGCTAAAGGTTTATCAATATTGTTTATCTTTTCAAAGAACCAGCTTTTAATTTTATTCATCTTTGGTACTGTTTTCTTTCTTTCTTTTTTTTTTTAACATCTTTATTGGGGTATAATTGCTTTACAATGGTGTGGTACTGTTTTCTTTGTTTCTATTTCATTTATTTCTGCTTTGATCTTTATGATTTCTTTCCTTCTACAAACTTTGGGTTTTGATTGTTCTTCTTTCTCCAGTTGCTTTAGGTATAAGTTTAGGTTGTTTATTTGTGATTTTGTTTCCTGAGGTAAGATTGTATTGCTATAAACTTCTCTCTCAGAACTGCTTTTGCCACATCCCATAGATTTAGGATCATCATTCTTTCATTTTAATTTGTCTCTAGGTATTTTTTGACTTCCTCTTTGATTCCTTCAGTGATCCATTGATTGTTTAGTAGCATATTGTTTAGCCTCCACTTGTCTGTTTGTAGTTTTTACAGTATTTTTTCCTTGTTGATTTCTAATCTCATAGAGTTGTGGTTGGAAAAGATGCTTGATATGATTTCAATTTCCTTAAATTTAACAAGGCTCACTTTGTGGCCAGCATGTTTTCAATCCTGGAGAATGTTCCATGTGTGCTTGAGAAGAATATGTGTTCTGCTGCTTTTGGATGGAATGCTCTATAATTACCAATTAATTCTCTCTAGTCTAAAGTTTCATTTAAGACCTGTGTTCCCTTATTGATCTTCTCTCTGGATGATCTGTCCCTTGATGAAAGGGGGTGTTAAAGTCCCCCACTATTATTGTGTTACTATTGATTTCTCTTTTTATGGGTGCTAGTATTTGCCTTATATATTGGGGTGCTCCTATGTTATGTGCATATATATTTATGGTTGTTATATCTTCTTGGGTTGATCCCTTGATCATTATGTAGTCTCCTTCTTTGTCTCTTATAACAGTCTTTATTTTAAAGTCTATCTTGTCTGATTTTAGTATTGCTACTCCAGCTTTCTTTTGATTTCCATTTGCATGGAATACCTTTTTACATCCCCTCACTTTCAGTCTGTATGTGTCCCTAGATCTGAAGTGGGTCTCTTGTAGACAACATATATAAGGGTCTTGTTTTTGTATCCATTCAGCCAGTCTGTGTCATTTGGTTGGAGCACTTAATCCATTCACATTTAAGGTAACTATCAATATGTATGTTCCTATTACCATTTTATGAATTGTTTTGGATTTGTTTTTGTAGGTCCTTTTCTTCTCTTATGTTTCCCACTTAGAGAAGTTCCTTTAGCATCTGTTGTACAGCTGGTTTGGTGGTGCTGAATTCTCTTAGCTTTTGCTTGTCTGTAAAGCTTTTGATTTCTCTGTTGAATCTGAATGAGATCTTTGCTGGGTAGAGTAATCTTGGTTGTATGTTCTTCCCTTTAATCACTTCAAATTTATGGTGCCACTCCCTTCTGGCTTATAGTGTTTCTGCTGAGAAATCAGCTGTTAACCTTATGGGAGTTCCCTTGTATGTTATTTGTTGTTCTTCTCTTTTTGCTTTTAATAATTTTTCTTTGTCTTTAATTTTTGTCAATTTGATTACTATGTGTCTTGGTGTTTTTCTCCTTGGGTTTATTCTGCCTGGGACTCTCTGTGCTTCTTGGACCTGGGTGGCTATTTCCTTTCCCATGTTAGGGAAGTTTTTGACTATAACCTCTTCAAATATTTTCTCTGGTCCTTTCTCTCTCTCTTCTCCTTCTTGTACCTCTGTAATGTGAATGTTGGTGTGTTTAATGTTTTCCCAGAGGTCTCTTAGTCTGTCTTAATTTCTTCTCATTCTTTTTTTTAATTCTGTTCCACAGCAGTTAATTCCACCATTCTGTTTTCCAGGTCACTTATCTGTTCTTCTGCCTCGGTTATTCTGCTATTGATTCCTTCTAATGTATTTTTATTTCAGTTATTGTATTGTTCATCTCTGTTTGTTTGTTCTTTAATTCTTCTAGGTGTTTGTTCTTTAATTCTTCTATGGTTTGTTAAACATTTCTTGCATCTTCTTGATCTTTGCCTCCTATCTTTTTCTGAGGTCCTGGATCATCTCCACTATCATTATTCTGAATTCTTTTTCTGGAAGATTGCCTATCTCCACTTCATTTATTTGTTTTTCTGGGGTTTTATCTTGTTCCTTCATCTGGTACTTAGTCCTCTGTCTTTTCTTTTTGTCTGTCTTTCTGTGAATGTGGTTTTCTTTCCACAGGCTGCAGGATTGTAGTTCTTCTTGCTTCTGCTGTCTGCCTTTTGGTGGATGAGGCTATCTAAGAGGTTTGTGCAAACTTCCTGATGAGAGGGACTGGTGGTAGGTAGAGCTGGGTGTTGCTCTGGTGGACAGAGTTAAGTAAAACTTTTATCCACTTGTCTGCTGATGGGTGGGGCTGAGTTCCCTCCCTGTTAGTTGTTTGGGCTGAGGTCACCCAGCAGTGGAGCCTACAGGCTCTTTGATGGGGCTGATGGTTGACTCTGGGAGGGCTCATGCCAAGGAGTACTTCCCAGAACTTCTGCTGCCAGTGTCCTTGTCCCCATGGTGAGCCACAGCCCCCCGTGCCTCTGCAGGAGACACTCTAACACCAGCAGGTAGGTCTTGCTCAGTCTCCTATGGGGTCACTGCTCCTTCCCCCTGGATTCTAATGAACACACTACTTTGTGTGCACCCTCCAAGAGTGGATACTCTGTTTCCCCGAGTCCTGTCAAAGTCCTGCAATCAAATCCTGTTAGCCTTCAAAGTCTGATTCTCTGGGAATTCCTCCTCCCATTGTTGGACCCCCAGGTTGGGAAGCCTGACATGGGGCTCAGAACCTTCACTCCAGTGGGTGGACTTCTGTGGTATAATTCTTCTCCAGTTTGTGGGTCACCACTCAGCGGTTATGGGATTTGATTTTATTGTGATTGCGCCTCTCCTACCATCTCATTGCAGCTTCTCCTTTGTTTTTGGATGTGGGGTATCTTTTTTGGTGAGTTCCAGTGTCTTCCTGTTTATGACTGTTCAGCAGTTAGTTGTGATTCTGGTGCTCTCTCAAGAGGGAGTGAGTTCATGTCCTTCTACTCTGCCATCTTGAACCAATCTCTCTAGACGATGTGATATATTTCCATTGTACCATTATAGACATAAATCTCATGTCACTAAGTTTAAGAGGATATAAGGTAAAATTTGCTTTCTTCTTCAAAATTTCAAATTGACTTTGTTACCTTGTCATTGATTGACATATAGTCAAAGACAATAAAAAAAATCTATTTTTTTCCTACTAGATGTCTTAATAGTGTTACCTGAGAATATATGGAAAAATACTATACTAATATATTCTGTCACAGGTATTGTCCTCCATTACATCTAATGTTTCAGGTTTATTTATTAACGTAATGAATTTTTCCATATACCAATTAACTCCATTTAAAGTCTTTGATCAATTGGGCAACTTGCTTGGCAACCACATATTCTCCAATGTTCCTTCTGTGCCTTCTCTTATAGCTGGGAAATGATTTCACTTTTAGGAAGATAAAGGTCTAATGAGACCTTAGGAATCTTTGTTCAAAGATGTCCAGTCTACTAGAGATCAGCTAAGAAGGTGTCTGAAATGTGAATTATTTTCCGATTAGAAGCCAACACTAGATTTTTTTTCTATTTCTTGAGGTCACAAATCGAATTCAAGCTATGTTTTAAACTCCACCGAACACCAAAGCCCTTTTTCTAAACAAGGCCATTTTTTTCATTCTTTTTTGCTGAGAAGAATATTTCAGAATAATGGATTCATGGCTTTCAAACTCTATATGATGAATGAAAAAATAATGCTTTAATAAACCTTGATCATTTGCAAACAATATACCATTAGATGGTTTAAATAATGTGTACTTGGTGACTCCCCTAGTCTAAGATGTGTTTTCTAGACAATGTGATTATTACTAATGGTACCTGGATTATGAGAACTTAAAAGATTTCTAAGCATTTTATAAATACAAATTTTTAAAGCATTTTAAGCAGTTTGAAAGTATTTTAAAAATACAAAGAATACAAAACAGTAATGAGTAACCTCTTTAGCTCTTCCTCTCATTGAATTGTAGAAAAATTTCAGCTTTTAATTAGCTGGCAAAAATATGGGAAAATCCATAACCATATATATCTTGAAATTCTTTCTCATTAGACAGAAAGCAACACCAGCTGAGATGCTGTTTAGACAAGATGGATGTTAGTTTGAATGAGCAATTGTTTCTTGTGTTTGTGAGGATACATCACCAAATCTATATCCTGACTTGTGCCTCCACTCCTGGAGGGAGAATCCTTCTTAGGAAATCTTCAATGCTTAATGGAAAGAAAGAAAGTAAGGGAAGGAAGCAAGGAAGGAAGGAAGGAAGGGAGGATTAAATTAATTAAACTAGGAAGCCATTTGATTGATGTGGCTCTAATGCATTGGCAGCCTTGTAAGAAGCCCAAAATCTAAACTTGTTCTAATGAAAAATTAGCATTTTCCATCTACCTCTACAAGGATTAAATAATGAACTGCTGCAACCACTGACCTTCAACATACCCTGAAAGGAGTTCAGGGTAGAGATCAGGAATGAGGCACTCTGTGCTCTGAGAAAAACTGGCAGTACAGGCCTTTAGATAGTTAGATATTTTCAGGAGAAGATTTTATGAGCCCAATGCTTTCATCTCCTCATATCTAGAAAAGCACTAAAATCATTAACAGGGACATCTGCTTCTCGTGACTAACAGCAAGCCTCTGCCAAAATGTGTACTTGACTGCATGTACCCCGTCCACTAAAATCATACATAACACTGATCTTCCCCCCAACCTCTTTGGAGCAGTTTCTCAGAGCTATCTGAAATGTTGTCTCCTGGGCTATAGTCCTCATTTTTCCCCAAATAAAACTTAACTCACAACTCTCATGTTGTGCATTTTGTTTCAGTCGACACTTGTAAATGGCTCAGGGTTAAGAAATTGAAACCCATAAGGACAACCAATCACAAACAGCCAACTTGGCTTTAAGCTACACTCAATCAATAATTTCCTTACTTTGCTACCTTTTCTTTATGGAAAGTCTCTCCCTGAACCTGTATAGGTGGTGACCTCCTAACCACTTCTGGTTTGGCACTGCCCAATTAGAATTGATATTTACTCAAATAAACTCTTAAAATTTTTAATCTGCCTCAGTTTATCTTTTAACAGAAGTTAGGAAGGAAGGAAGATAAATAGATAGGAAGGATGAGAGTCCAAGAGAGAAAGGGAGAGGGGATGAAGGGAGGGAGGAGATCATTAAAAAAATAACAAAAATCCTAATGTATTTTGCTCCTCTGCATATTCTAGGTAGAAAAGGATTGTTACCTGTGTCATTAACAAAGGAAGTCTCCATTATTTAGTCAGTTTCATTTTCATGTTAATGGCTGTTATTTAAAAGTTTCAGGGAACTCAGAGAGTTTAGTGTCATCTGAGTTTAGGCTGAAATACCTCAAATTGACTAGCTTGTAAAGCTACTGCAGTTTAAACTAATACTACTGGTTGGTTCATCATATGCAAAAGAGATACAGATCTCCCTGAAAGCTTCCATTTTTCTTTCCTCCTTTTGCTTAAGGAACTGAATAGAAACTTTAAAGTTTAAATTAAAAGAATCTTCTCTCATTCAATTTGGAGGTGGCAAATTGGAGATTGCTTAGTCTAGAGAACTTTCAAAGGCTTGATACCTAAATGTATTCTTCGGGTGGATTTTTTCCTGATGATGTGACATCATTTGAATACACTGAAGCCTCATCATTTACCAGGTTGGTAATAATTTTTATACAAAAATAGGCCTCCATAGGAATGAGGCTTGAACAAATAACAAGCAACAGTGCTTCCTTTGTGATAAATTGACACTAAAGCCCAATCCTGAAAATCTCTTATATTATTTAGAGGAGCAATGATCAAAGACAGAAGAGAAAAAAGAGCTGGCAGCCTCGTATATTCTCCACTGATACTGAGATAGTGTCAATAATAAGGAGTGCGGTTACTACCGGGGAGAGCTGGAGAGCAGCTTTAAACCTCACATTCATATATCTTCTGAAAAAGTCAGGGGTAGGAGTGAAAAAAAAAATCAGGACAGTTTCTCCGTGAAGTTCTTTAAACCAAGCTATGCAAATTGCTGCTCCCCAGTAGGACAGAGGCAAATACAAATTTAGGGAGAATGAAACAATAGAATTGGAATGTCCCTGGAATGCTGATAGGAATGATAAGAAAATGCTAAGCGTTGGCTAATGAGGGTGGTTTCAATCCAGGGAGGATCTAGTCACTCCTATTTCCAATTTATACAACATTCTGTTGTCAGGCTAATCTTCCTAAAGTCCGGTTTTCTCCACGTCGCTTTTTGTTTGAAATTCCCTGTGCTTCCCCATTGCTTATAGGCTCTTGTGTTGCAGGAGAGCTCCACCAAATCACTGGACACATTAAAAACTGATGACCAACCAAATTTAAATCCCATGACATAAAAAGTTTATTGACAACTATCTATACTACAGCTTCCTAAAAAATTAAACAGTTATAGCTTATATAACATATACTATTCTAGCCGATCTTAATCATTATCAATAAAATATTAATTCATTTATATATATGCATTTTTCATTATAAAACAAACACTTTCTTTTCGGATAAGGCAAAAAGTTCAATGATCCAACCCTCCATAGAATGTATATGGCAGTGCCTCAACTAAAACACATATTTCCAGTTTATTCTTTCATATATATTGTAGCTTGATGATTATTTGCATTAACTAGATCCATTCAATTACATGTTTTCTCAGCAATCTTACAAAGGTTTCATCCATGTTTATGCTTCTTAAACCTTTTAAGCATTCAAATAAATAAAGTTCGAAAATGTATGCAGTTTTTATATACGATATTAAGTTAAATTTACATAAACATATAAATAACATAAGGTCAGAGAAATCTTAAGTCATAAATTGGAAGATAGATAATTTTGTTTAGATTGTATTGTACCACTTTTGTGCTTGTATCATAATGTAATAACTAAGCTTTTATTAAAACAAAGGGCAGAGGAGCATACATATGTGTGTATGTGTATACATCTGTATCTATCTAACTGTGGGTAGATAATGTATATTCTACTTTTCCTTCCTTCCTTCCTTCATTCCTTTTTGTCAGTTGCACTGAAAGTGAAAATTTAAGATGATTCATGACTTGCAATTTGTCCTTAAACAATCTAGTCCAAATATATCTTTCCAACTTAATGCTACTACTTTTCTTTTTTTTTTTTTTTTTTTTTTGCATACTCTCTTATTGTCTGCCAGGGGGAATAAACATTTTCATATTGATCTCCTCTTTTTAAGTATAACTAATAACTGTATAACTTTCCCCTCCTCACTTCTATTTTTTCTTCTTTTTAAATGCTACTACTTTTCTACGCAAGCCTTTGAGTGCACTATCTCATCACTACAGGACAATCTTCCTGTTTCTCCACCTTGCTTATATTGTTTTTTCCATAACAGTACCTAACCCTCTGTTTACTCTTTCCAGAACTACCTGCTCTATCTTAATCATGTCTGTTCATTGTCATTTGTCTCAATGTATTTTTTAATTTCCACTTTGATTTCATCATTGAAATCATCTTATTTCTCTTTCTGTGGTTGATTTCTAGTTTCATGCCATTGTGGTCAGAAATAATTCTGACGAGAGCATGTGATTCTCTAGTCTCATATAATCCTTCTTTGATCTCCTGAAACCACGATATCCAACCCATCTTACACTTAATCAGAATCACGTGCATGTCTTTTGCTGGTGGCTTGCTCTATCATGCAACTGTACATGCCGTTACCTCCTGCCTCCTCGACTATATTATAAATCTCAGGAGCACAGAAACATGGGCATCCCACTTTCATAGTACCTAGTGACAATTTGATAGCTCGTGCGGAGTAACTGTTGTAGGAGTAAATGACTGATAGAGCAGAAATAAACTTGCCAGGTCATCTGGGGGATAATCAGAGGTCTTAGACGTTTTTTTTTTGGGGTGTAGTTTTTGGTTTTGTTCTGTTTTTTTGTTGTTGTTTTTAGAATAAGGAAAAAGAAAGCAAAAGGAGAGGACTACTGCCTCTGACATCATGAACAGGTTCTAGGGCTTTGCTGGAGGTACTATCCAGGCTCCTAGCTGAAACACCTGTCAACATAGCTATATTAATCATACCACTGTTCTGGATTTTATTTTCTTATACTGAAAGCTGAATGAGAGCATGGTCCTCCTAAGAGGACCATGTGAAGAGTATTACTTTGCAAAAAGTAAGGAGAAAGAAGGGATGTAGAAGGCTCAAAAAAAACTAACTTGACAATTTGGGGTTCTTTGTGTAAGGCATAAAACCATTTTCCTACCTAAATTGAGAATGTTCAAATGATTTCTTTGCTTCTCTAGTCAACTTGAGCTCCCTTATTGAGTGTGAATACCTCCTATTACCTGCTGTGAATATAGAATTGCCTTCTCAGCAATAGGTAGACCCATCAGAGTTACAGCCCTGAGGATGTAAGAGAGATTGTGGCACACTTGGGAATCCAGAAAAAGAATCTTCTGAAGTTACTGCTCTCCTAGTACAGAAACGAACTCAGAAGGTGACTGGGTGGGGATAGCCCTCATAATGGATTTTCTCTTCAGTCAAGATAATGCTAATAGTAGGAAGGTCTTGGTTGCTTGGTTTTGCTTTGTTTTTGATAAAAATAAGTATTTGGGGCACTGCAGATAGTGGAAAGCTGGTTGAAGGAGCACAGCCACAGTAGTGAGGTCGGCTGAAAAGGGCAGCAGGGACTGTAACTCATTGTAGGCAGTTTCTAATGCCCAACAGGCTCCCCTGGTGTCCCTGTTTTGTTGACTTTGAATGAGGCAGGACATTGTTTTCCAAAACTACTCCCACTTTCATTATGATCATCATTGTCATTATCATCATTATTGCTATTCTCTGAATCACCCATCAGAGCAAACTTTCACATATTGATAGTGCCTGAATATAAGCACTTTAGTTACTTTCTCAAAACAAGAGTCCTCAGGGTCACTCCATCTTTGTAACTTTGTAGGCAGGGGCCCTCCAATTACAGACAAATGTTCTGAAATTACCTTTGTGCTCCATTCACAAACCACATAGATGCATTTTTCTCATTAAATGTAATTCCATGATGAGAGAAAGGCAAAGTGGCATATATATATTAGCCCATAAAAAAGTAAAGCCATACTCAGAATGTCCTAATTCACTAGAAAAAAATTGGATAAAATTGACAAAAGTTGGGGTATTATGGGAGCAGATATGTTCCACTGAAGGCCAAGGTGTTTCTGTGCACCCCAACATTTCAAATCAGGTTTTTATTGCTTAAAACATGTCTGGGAAAATTAATAAGGTAAGTTATTACCCACCATGTCTGCAGTTTTCCCATTACCACCTATAAAAGCAGGTAGCAATCTCACTCTACCTTGCAGGCATCATTCATTATAAATTATTTGCTTTCAATCATGAGTGGAATACAGTGATAGGAAAAGTACCAAAGAAGGTCTTCATTGTGTTTTATTAGGACACAAAAACGGGAGCATTGAGCATCCATGTTACATTTTGAATTCAAATGATTAATTGGTGACTAGATCCTTGGTGTTATCTGAAACCAGACTGGTTTCTTTCCTTTTCTTATATATTTTTAAAACTAAGAGCCTGAGGCATACTCTCCTATCTAGGACAGTAACTCATATTACTTTATGACCTAAGAGGTATCTTCATTTGTGTCTTGCCTCAGCCCTGCTTTTGTTCCAGCCAACTGTTGTTGAAGATAAAAGGTGGGGAAATTGTTCCTTGTGGTTGACTCTGCTCCGACCTGTCAGAGAGAATCAAAAGATAGATTTATGCTCCCTAGTACCATGCTTGGTCATAGATCCAGATGCCTCTTTGAGGACAGCAGAAATCACCCTCTATTGATGGCTGTCTGTGATCATGCAGGAGTCTTTAAGATGGCCAGTCTATGACCATGATTGAAAACTGCAGTGACCAATCATGTAGGCATCTCAACTTAGATCCAAATAATATTTGTACATATAGATGAAATTCATACATGATTACCAGATTTCTTACTTATCCTTGTTATTTAAGTCTAGACTTAAACTTTTGTATCATATTTGATTAAAGTACATGATTGTTCCACATAGGACTCCTAGGTGAAATAGGCAAGACTCTGAGACCAATAATTATTCATATGGAGATAACTGAGGAGGCTGCAAAGCTCATGGAGCACAAATATTCCTCAGGATACTGCTTGTGATGTGTTGTGAAATACTAATAGTTTGACATTTTTAAATTGGGGAGAAGAAATAATTACTCAAAGAGCTTACCAAAATTAAGTGCAGGACTAATTAAGGCTAGCTTGACTGTTATTGATATAATTTCCTCTTACGTGAATATAACCCCCGCAGGCAGTAGGGGTGCCTGATGGATGTTCTCCTTAGGAAACATGTGGTCATGTCTGATAAGCATAGGCAACACAACATCACTTATTCTTATCAAAGCTCCCCAGGCAGGAAAAATTAAGAGATAGGGATTACCATTTAATCTGCAAGAACTGGGATCTCTATTCAGCAGTACTTACAATTTATGTACTTGAATATTTTACTATGCTTAAAATCTTGAAATCTCCAAGTATAAAAATTGCTGCTAGTTTTCTTAGAGTACAAGTGGTAGTTACACCTTACTCTTAAATAGATCTCCACCTTGGAACTGGATTCTTAATGACTAGAATACATTATATCTCTGTACCAGAGGTGGTTTGTGAAGGAATAAAATATTGTGATGAACAGAAATGCATTCTAAAAAATGTCTCTTGTTCTGGTTCATTTGCTTATTCAACAAGTTATCATCATCTTTGCACCATACATTCTGCCAGGATTTGAGGTTATATAGCTTACCTTAGTTAGCTTAAGGTAGGTTTCACTCCAATAACAATGAATCACCAAAAATCTTAGATGCCTTTAATTGCAAAGGCTTATTTGTTGCTTATGTATTTTTAAAGGTTGGCTTTGACTCTGCTCCATGTCAATCTTCATTTTGCAATTTAGGCTGAAGGAGCAACCCCTCTCCACTCATGCCCATCTCATTGTAGTGGGGAAGTAGCAATGGCAGAATCATGTGGTGGCTTTTAAAATTTCTGCTTGGAAGTGACGCATGTTACATTAACTCACATTTCATTGGCCAAGTTAGATCACATCTACAAGCCAATTGTCAATGAGGTGGAAAGAATAATCCTTCTGTCAAGAGGTCCTGGAAATGAGGGGCAGGGGATATTTTTGACAATAATATGATTTACAACACTGCCTAAGGGAACTTATAGTCTAGATGGAAAGCTGAAAGTTATGACACAGAAGTGCTACAGGGCATACAACAAGCAGAGTTCTGTATTAGCATCTGTTAAGGTTCTTCACCTTGTTCCCTAGTAAACATTGCAAATATGTGCTCTGTTGGTAAATGTTTCTGTTTTTCTCATACTGAGTGAAGGCAGACATTTGCCAAAAGAAAACCAGTTTAAGCCAGACTTCATGATACAAATATAGGGTTTAGAAGTGTGGATCAGATGAGTAGTGACTTCTCCATTACCAGGCCACATTGACTGAATGTCCAATTCAATTGATTGTGCAGATATTGACCATCTGGATCACAGGAGGAAAAAGCTCTAATTTAATGGAAAAAAAATGACTGATTCAGTAGTCACATATCAATACGGCCTCTTGATCATCCAATAGCTATAGATCTCCTTAAAAACCAAATGAAAAGGACAAAGAAGTGGAAGCATATTAAAATTTTCATGAGGTCCCTCCCTGACCTTTATTAGGCCAGTGTTGGTTTGCTTTTGGCTCAGGCCTTTGTACCAGTTCATCCAATTCCAGATGGATACATATCACACACTCAAGTCTAAACCTCATCTGAGAATTTTCATCTAGTTTCATTTAATATGAAATGCCTCTAACGTCTAATAATATTTGATAATATTCAGTTGCCCAAAGGGGCTGATCGTTAACTTCTCTGAAAACTTGTGATTCAGCTTAGTCATCCTTAGAATTTATATTGTCAGTAAGTATATCATATAAATAATTCAACAGTTAAGAAAAGATAGAATCTGTGAAAATGGTGGAATTTGCAAAACTTTCATTATCATGTTTAACATTTGATGAGCTCTTAAAACTGAATACAAAGCACAGAAGATTCATTGCTTAATGAAGGCTATTTTAAAAAATAAGTACAGGGTTTCCCTGGTGGTGCAGTGGTTGAGAGTCCTCCTGCCGATGCAGGGGACACGGGTTCGTGCCCCGGTCCGGGAAGATCCCACATGCCGTGGAGCGGCTGGGTCCGTGAGCCATGGCCACTGAGCCTGTGAGTCCGGAGCCTGTGCTCCACAACGGGAGAGACCACAACAGTGAGAGGCCCGTGTACTGCAAAAAAATAAAAATAAATAAAATATAAGTATAATACAGTTCTTATACTTTGCTTGAAACTAAAATTGCAAGTAAAATTCAGGTTTCTTATAGGAGAGGAAATTGAGTGACCATTTTGATAAACTGATTAAATAGATTTAAAATGTAATAGGTATATGGGGTGACCCTGTGTTATTACTAAAGGAACAGTGACTGAAAGACAGAGGACATGAACTACACACAGCTCTTCCTTCAGTGAAATGTGCCTCAGAGCAAAAACTTGCTGCTGCCAGATATTCTGAATTTTGAAACTGAATTATGTGGGTCAAGTCCTGGTAAATTTGCTGGAAATCATATTATTTACTTGCTTCTTTCTTTCATTGATTGAAATATAATGATTGAACTACTAAATATTTAAGAGAAAAAGTAGGTACTGGATAATGTATTAATAAAACAACCCTGCTCTCAGGAGTTTGGTATCAACTAACAAAGAAAAAATGACCAAATTGTTGTAGTGGGTTCCATGAAAGAAATAAAGGCCTGATACCTAGAAATCTGCATGGGTAGTGAAGGATGTCTTCTCTGAGGAAGTCAATTGTCCAGGTCTAAAGAATGAAAATTGGGGACAAAGAGTGTTGCAAGCAGAGAAAACAGCTTCAGCCATGTAAAGGGTCTGGATTTTATTCAAGTGCAATGGAAAACCATTGACAAGTTTATAGGCAGGGAAGTAAGAGGAGGTGATTTATGTTTAGAACAATTGATCTGGCTGTTGTTGGAAGAATGCATTATAGAAGGGTAAGAGTGTAGGCAGGGAGATACAGTGGGGGAAATTGCACTGGTCTGGGCAAGACGTGATGAGAGACTGG
This sequence comes from Grampus griseus, assembly GCF_964374135.1. Classification (NCBI taxonomy): domain Eukaryota; kingdom Metazoa; phylum Chordata; class Mammalia; order Artiodactyla; family Delphinidae; genus Grampus; species Grampus griseus. The sequence continues at coordinate 71,927,374 of NC_139018.1, forward strand.
ACTAGGAATAATGAGAGTGGAGATCGAGGCAGGCAAATGGATTTCAAATACCTTTTGGAGGAAGAAACGTCAGTATTTGCTGATAGTTGGATATACAGAATGATGCAGAGGGAGGCATTAGGAGTATCTGTAGCCTTCTGGCTTGAACAGTAGGGTAGGTGGTGCCCTATAGTGAAAAGATGAGGTCTGGGAAAGAAATCAGTGGGAGGGTAGGTGATAATCAAGAAATCCATTTCAATCTGTGTAGTGGAGATTACGGTGAGTCTTCCAATTGGAGATTTCTAGGTGTAGTTGGATATGTGAACGTGGAGCCCAGAAAAAAGCCTTGGGATAAAGATAAAGACTGATACTTAAAGCCACAGGAATGGAGAAGGTCACTGATTTAAAAAAAAAAAGGCTGAGAGAAGTGTAGAGAATCTGGGACCAAGCTCTGGAGTCATCAGAAAAACAAATAAAAAACTGAGAAGATGAGGTCAAAAAAGTCGGAGACAAACCAGGAGAGAGTAGTATCCTGAAAGTCGAAGGAAGGCAGTATTTTAAGAAGGGGGTGTTCTACCCCACCCCTAGATACTGATGAGCCAGATGAAGTCAGAACAGAAAAGAAGCCTTCTTCTTAGCAGTGGAGACATCATTGGTAACCTTGGAATAAACAGTTTTTCAGTGGAGTGAGGATGGGAAGATATAGCCCAAACTGGAGTGGAATGAGTAAATGTGATGTGGGGCAGTGGAGACAGAAGGTATAAACAATTCTTGAGAAGTCATTCTGAAAAAGGGAATAGATAAAAGGGGATATCTGGACAGGAATACAAGACTCAAAGAGGATTCTTCTTGAAGGGTAAAGACTAAACAGGTTCATTGCCAATGGGAAAGGTAAGGCAGAGAAAGACTTTGACAGTGCAATTAATAAAGAGATGCAAAGCCTATGAGGGCAGGTGGGGAGTGTGATCTTCAACAGACAGAGGGATTTCTTCAATAATAGGGAATGAGGTAAAGATGGATAAAGATGCAGGAAAGTGGAAAATGAGGACATGTCGATTTTGTCATTTAAAAATGATGCAGAATCATGACCTGAGAGGTAGAGAAGGTGTGGGGCAGGGATTTTGAGAGAGGAGAAATGTCTAGCAAGGTGTAGGAACCGTTAGAAAGCATTTACACATATGGGCATTCCTAACATTTGGTAGAGGATTGATACATGTTGACAAATAAAGTATGGCATTTTAGTTTTAAAAGCATATTCACAATTAATTTTCAGACGGAAACCCAAGACAAATTTTTGCATATTACCAAATTTAGTCCAAAAACACTTTTTGTAAAAATCTCTCAAAGCCTCAAATAGAAGAGCCCCACTTGCTAATTTGCTCCAGCCATGGCCTAGAGAAGATGTCATCAAGACCCCAGGTTAGAAGAAAAACAGTCAGCATTATATATCTTCTAATTGCCCCAGTCCTCTGATTTGTGTGAAAAAAGCTAGTAAAGTCAAAGGTTTTGCTCAATAGAAGTTTTGGATATTTGCATATCAGAAATGCCATAATTATATGCAAATAACCATTTTGGACCATGTTTTATATGGATAAATAAGATGCTTATACCACCTACTCTGTATTTTTAAAATATCTTTTTCTGTGATCACCTTAAAAAAGTCCTTTTTACTGGTTCTACTTGAGACTGTTTTCCAAAACCATTTCCTAAGTTCGGCACTCTGAGTAAAAATGCTCAAAACCTCCTGGTAAGCCTGAGTATTGATTATCTTCTAATCTAGTTTTGACTTTGCCTTGAAACTTCAGCCATAAAAGATTTAAAAGATTCTGCCCTTCACTAAGAGCTATCATCTGTAATCCTTGCACTTACCCATTTCAGAATCCAGATGACTGAATGTCTCGTTCAGTTACCTTTATAAACCCCCAAATCAAAGTTTCTAATATCAACACTTGCCTCACTCATCACTCTTGCTTCTCAACTTTCAATTTATTGGTAATTGTTTACCACCCCTTGCCACTTACTGTCTGCAGGGTTTGAGTGGTGAGAGCAGCTAAGCAGGCTTCTGGAGTCAAACAGCTTTAAAAGTTCCACAAATTTCATACTGGAAATGGGAAAACACAAAAAGAGTGCATGTCAAGATGTCATCCCATGTTGACAGTAAATCATTTAGCTAACATTTAGTTTGTCTTTGGTGTACTATCAGGAAACAGTAGCTGCTGCTATGTGTGTGCTGGTATGTGCATGTGTGCTTCAGTGTAATTTCTTAAGCGTTCAGAAAATGCTGCAGCGTTTGCCTCCATTCTTCTTTTTTAACCTTTTACAAATAGCCAAAATTATGTATGGATGTGTGATTTCACTGTCCTTTTCTCTCAAATGCAGGCAATAAAAGTTGATTTGCACTAACAAGCTAAAAGCTCTGAGTGCTACCAGAATGTGATGCCTTTGAGGAGGGAGAGCAGCTATTAGATCCTATGATGGTAGAACGTATTTTCACAATAGACATCAAAAAGATTTAGAATCCACAGCTGGGATCCAACCTATTGTTCAGAAGTCAGCCAGTATGGAAGAAAAGATTCAATTGCTTTTGATTTCAGCATAGTCCAGGTAGACTATAGCTGCTGCAATTTCAACCCTCCCTACTCTCTTCCATACTCTGCAAGAATTATGATTATGGTAGGTTCATGGGATTAGTAATAAGGTATAAAAATGTTTGTGAGAAAATACATGCTAGAAATCCTATGTTTATGACACTGGTTGGTAGTTGAAATTTCCATTAGTTACTAAGTAGAAAATATAGTCAAAGACTATGTTAAAAATGAAAATATTCCTCTGATTATATGCATCTATCCTTCCCATTTTACATTTAATGGGCACATTTACTAAATTTGAAAAGATGTTACTATGATCCTGTACAGAATTGTGGGCTAGAAATACAAAGTTGCCAATTTGCTAAGATAAATTTAGCCTAAAATAAATATATATAGTGCTTCTTAAAAGGTGAAAGTATAACTGGATAGTTTCAAATCTCAACCAGTATACAGAATAGACATATGACCACTATGTAACTATCACGATTGTGCTATTCAGGCAAACAAAAAGGTGTCCCAAGAAAGGATGGAGCTTCCATGATGAAAAGAATGTGACTAGAAGGATGAATATAGTTCATATTGACAGATGGGCTAACCCATTTTTGCATCTTGGCCTTTCTCCCATCAATCAAAACCAGAAGGACACAAGTGGAATATTACAGTGAGTTTAAAAAAATGTTTGTCAAACCATTAAGTCACTTCGTACAGTATAGACAGGAAGTAGTATGGTAGTGGCCTAAGAGTTTGGGCTTTGGACAAAGCCAAATAAATACTCTCCATGTTTTAGTATAAGCTACCATTTGTTGTAGTGGGTTCCATGAAAGAGATAAAGGCCTGATACCTGGAAATCTGCATGGGTAGTGAAGGATGTCTTCTCTGAGGAAGTCAATTGTCCAGGTCTAAAGAATGAAAATTGGGGACAAAGAGTGTTGCAAGCAGAGAAAACAGCTTCAGCCATGTAAAGGGTCTGGATTTTATTCAAGTGCAATGGAAAGCCATTGACAAGTTTATAGGCAGGGAAGTAAGAGGAGGTGATTTATGTTTAGAACAATTGATCTGGCTGTTGTTGGAAGAATGCATTATAGAAGGGTAAGAGTGTAGGCAGGGAGATACAGTGGGGGAAATTGCACTGGTCTGGGCAAGACGTGATGAGAGACTGGACTAGGAATAATGAGAGTGGAGATCGAGGCAGGCAAATGGATTTCAAATACCTTTTGGAGGAAGAAACGTCAGTATTTGCTGATAGTTGGATATACAGAATGATGCAGAGGGAGGCATTAGGAGTATCTGTAGCCTTCTGGCTTGAACAGTAGGGTAGGTGGTGCCCTATAGTGAAAAGATGAGGTCTGGGAAAGAAATCAGTGGGAGGGTAGGTGGTGGCCAAGGAATCTATTTGAATCTGTGTAGTGGAGATTATGGTGAGTCTTCCAATTGGAGATTTCTAGGTGTAGTTGGACATGTGAACTTTGAGCCCACAAGAAAGAGATAGATAGCACTTTATAAATTCTGCTCAAATATAGTAACTTCCAGTTATGATTCTATACATGGCGTTGAACACAGATGCCACATACATGAAGTCTATTTTTTATTTAATTTTAGTAGATCTCTACTGTTCCTCTATTATAGAATGGATAAAAAGTTCATTTGGATTTTATTCTTAGAAAAAAATTTTAAGCAAGTCTAAGTATTTTAATTTTAAGCAAGTCTAAGCTATGAGTCCATTAAAAGTAATAGAAGGAGATAGAGATCAGCTCTAAGTAAATCCTGTGCAAAGAAATTTATCTTTCAAGTATTCACCTCTTCTGGAAGATAAGAGAGATTTTCTTAACCAATTAATTGAGACTGTTAACTAAATGTCATGACAAACAAATTCACATTTTACCTCAGGAAGCCACTTTTTATTGCAAACTTGGCAAGAACACTGTAAACTTGTGTAAAGTGATGATATAGCTTTTCCAGGATCCCTGCTGTGCTTCGTGATTAACAGATTTAAATACATGGCTTATTGGAAAAAAAAGAAATGGTGACTGGGAATCAGTGGCAAAACAGCTACTGATTCAGATTCTAAAGCAGCTATCCCCAGTCTCCTGATGAAAGATGAGACTGGTATTTGGCTGTATGACATCATTATTACTCATCAGGTTAGTAGAGCTGATTACAGGGGGCGAAGAATTTGTCAGTAGGTTTTCCTGGGAGCTGTGAGGCCAACCTGGAGTCAGGATAGCAACATCCTGGAAGGAATCTGGAATTTACCTGGTTTGTGACTCAAACTCCACTCAGCCATTAATTGACTTCACTTATCAGTATACATATCTGCTTAGACCTCTGGATATTAAGCTCTTAGAAAGAGTCTTTTATTTTATCTTTGTTTCTACACAAGGACTAGTAAGATGCTTCACACATGGCCAGCATTAATTTATTAGATAAAAATAGCACTCTGATTTTGTATAGTAAATTTCAGTTCCAACATTTCCCACTAAAAATATCTATATATTTCAATTAGTTAGTCAAAAAGTATTTATTGAACATTGAACAAAGACATGTAGTCTTTGTGCTTAATATGTGTGTGCTTGTGTGTGTGTAAATTCTCAATGCTTTTTCAGTGAATAAATATGCAAAAAATTCAAGGATTGTTCATTATTGGCTAAGTTTGTCAATGTATGCTCAGTGGAAAAGGTGAAACTTGAGCCATCCCTTTGGGAGGAAACGGGTAGAGAAGTAAGGAGCCAACGACACCTCAATATTTGGGTAAGGACAATCACCAGTGAAAGAACTTTGCCTTGACAAGGAGCTACTGCAAAGTGCTCCCACTGTCATCTTAGTAAACAGCTTGGTCCCCAGTGCACGGAAGGAGAGTTTTGACTAATTGTGGCTCCCAGGAAAATTGGTAAATTGGGTTCAGATTGGTGTTTTTCTTATATTTGGAATCATCCCCAGGATTTTAAACATCATAAGATGTGTGTGAAACTGAGGGAATCTGAGTAGTTGAATGGGGATGTCAGCTGTCCCTAGGAAGTTCATGTCAGTATCAGAGTACGAAAACTGATGATGTATGGCTGCTATTACTACTACTACTAAGTCTGATGAATTTATATTTTGTTTTAATAGACAAGGCATCCAGCATCCAACTTGGTAACTACATTTTCTGGGTGGACATCACTCTTATTGCTGCTGGCTATTGTGGTCTATATAAAAAATGAATATGGTTGGTTGAGTTCCAGCTCTAACACTTTGAACCGAACCTATTATAAAACATTGGCAACAAATTTTAAGACCTGAAGTCTGATTCATCACTAATTAATTAAATCTCTCAATGTGTATAAAGAGCAGTAAAGACAGGAGGGGATGTAGAAATGTATCTATAGGATAAGCTTCATTCTATGTTTCTGTACTATCCACTTTAAGGGGCAATTTTGAAAAATTCTTTATTATGGATATTTTCAAATATATGTAAACCTAGATAGAAGAGTAAAATGTATCCCCATGTACCCATCAAAAACTTCAAAAATTATCAATATTTGGCAAGTCCTGTTTCATCTATGTGTGCCCCCACTTCCTCTCTCTCCCTCAAGGATTATTTTAAAGAAAATTCCAGACATCATGTTAGTTCATCTATAAATACTTTCAGTATTTATCTCTAAATCATTAAAACTCTTGTTTATATAACAATAAAACCATGATGTGATTTTAAAGATTGCAGGGATTCTCCTCTGTCCTTAACCTGTTTATTTACCAATGTCTAAATTCTACAAACCTAATGTTCTTTGTTGGAAGATAAAATATTAACACCTCATCAGAACTGTCACAACTAAAACCTTTTTAGTTATGATTTATTAAAGAAAAGGTATCTGTATTTGCAGAAGATAATGACTGGCCATTTTTGAAATTATATCTAGAATAGGCACAGACATCCTAGAAAGTTAGAAACTGTGAGAAATTCCCCCAAATCCTAAGGTTATCTGTTCCTTGAGGGTATAATAATAGTCACAAATGTCCAAGGTCACAGAATGGTGGGTAGTAGAGGCAGGATTGCAAGCCAGGTCTCCAAAGGCTACCATTTTAACTTCTGGCTTCTCCCCACCCTCTATCCATTCCTTGGATGACTTTCCTGGGACTGATGTTTAGTCTTCTGTAATCATGCCTGTAAGTGTATCACCCAAGCATGTTTCTCCTTTCTAGCCATCCCTGCTCTAAACCCCCCATGTCAATCACGTGTGTTGGATCTCTTTAATGCAGCACAGAGAATAAAACAGATAGATATAGTTATGTTGCATATTAAAACAGATTGAAGTTCCAGTCCCTGCTTCTAGTGCATCATGATTATTACCAGCTGCAGAGTATTAGAATTCTGAAAATTCCTTCCAAACTCAATGGCTTCCTCAAGATTCCCTGAGTTCATTTCCAGTGTGTACTGATGACTGACCTTGAAGGAAATAAACTAGAAGACACACAAATTATTACAGACTGCAGCAACCTGGAGAGCACTATTGAAGATAAAATTTGAAGTTTCTATGCCAAACTGAGCAGCCCATCCATCCTGATGGGTTAAGACAAAATTTACTCAATTTTATAGGGAGGGGCTTCCTCTGCTCTTCACATGAAAACTTTTCATCTATTGCAGGAAGAAAAGACTGTGCCCATGAAGCTTATGAGCTACTGGAATGTTGAGAATAGAGGATTCTAATAAAATCACTATCCACTGCAGGTCACCTACTCCTTCTTGTCACAACCAGGACTCAACAGGGGGCAAGGAAGGACATGCAAATTCTGAGCTAGCATGGTTTGGTGAAAGGAGAGCCTGAGATGAACTACATGATTCTAATGAGTTTTCTGATAACTTAATACAAATAAGCAAAGTGGATTACAGTAGTCACTGTCCTTCCAGAGGCTGTAGTTTACAGCCTCATAAAACTTACAGTAGTGATTGCTCCCCAGTGCCCCCTTCTCCCTGCTTAACTAAATTCCTTCCTTCCTTCCTTCCAAGTCTAGCTCAAGTTCCCCTTCCCTCATAAGCTTTGTTCAACTACCATGGCCTGCAGAGATTGTTCCCTTATCTTCATTCTTGTTTAATTTATGGTCTTTTTCACTTTACTGGGAAATTAGATGTCTTAAAATTAATTTCTAAGAAGGTACCAAGTCAGAGAGCTGACTACACATAAATCTCAAAAATATACTTTGTGTGTCTCTGTTTACAGCTATTTATTTTACATATGATGTAAGAATTAAGTTATAAAGAGTTGGGTATCATTAGAATTCCTAGAAGAATGTGTAAAAGTGGGCAGCATTCCAGAGAGATGTAGCTCTCATATTCAGTGGGACCACCCGCCAGCAAGCTGTCTACTACGGCCCCAGAAAATGTGACTGAGTGGGGCAAAGAGGCCACAGTGAGATCCCCTAGGCACCAAGAAGAACTCAGCTAACTACTCCAGCACCTGTATCCTTACACAATAAGTAATAACTGTATCTTTTGTTGCACTGAAGACAAGCTTTAATCATAGATTAGTAACCTAGTCATTGTTTTCCAGTGACATAAAATTGTGACAGTCAATCATTTGACATTTAACTTATATATTTAACTTATATTTTTCCATTGGCTTTTTATCTTATCTTTCTCCTTAACTAGGTTGTAAACGCCACTGAAAATACAGACTTCCTATTTTTGCTATCCTCAATGCACAACTCATTGTTCCAGGCAAAATAGACTATCAATACAGTATTCATTTGCCATTGCTGTTAACAGTCTAAGCAAACACTGATTGGAGTGCTAAAGTATTTGCAAAGCCTCTTCTTGAGGAGAAAGGTGGTTTTACCTGATAATTCCCCTGTAGCTCACAATCACACAGAGGTAAAACAGATTTCTAGATGAATAAGAATACTAACTTAAAATGTCTAATGTGAGTAACAGGATATTAAGACTACAGTTATTCTACTGTGATTCAAAGTATTTAGATCTATTCTAAGTTATCACAAGTTATCGCTATCCCAGACTTTTTCTGGAGATTTTAATCTTAGATTAACTTACAGCTATTTACAGTCAGTAGCTCAAATGGCTGGAAGATAATTCAAGTCTTATAGCATCTTTTACCACTTCTAGGTTTTCCTAGAAAAACCTGAGAAAATAAGAGAGCTAAATTATTAAGCCGTATTTTCCCTCAAAATAATATTTAATGAATTGTTCTATCTAATTTTTGTAAGGTAAATATAGACAAATAGTTGCATAACTTTTGCATTTACTATGACATTTCTATGGAGGATGTTGTGTATCATACCATGCAATGTCTACTGTACAGTATCCTAACATCAGACATTTCTTTCAAAGTTTGGGCCTAGGAAAGCTTTTGGTTTCTCTAAGGAAATTATATGCATTTCACTCTTGTACACATCCTTGACTTGGATACAAGGAAGCTTACATGGTTTTTTTGCTCAATCCCCAAAACCATATTGAGCTTTCTAATTGGTATTTTTGTCTTCTCTCCTTAGCTATGTTTCTGTATTCTTTAATTTGTATTTTACTACTTCTTTTATATCTGTCATTTTAGGAACTGACTTAAATCCTTTCTGAAAGGATGTGGTGCACAAATGTATTTAAATTGAAGTCACACTTAGCATTAAATGGGAAAGCAAGCTCTAGGTGAAGGCTGTGGTGTTGGTACCTATATGAGCAATGGCATGAACACTTGCCTTGTCTGAACTCCACTGGGAAGGCCTCTGAAAAAAGTTGGGTGATAAGAAGCTGTTTAAGAAAGCTCACCTAACCAGGCTAGAATAAGGAGTTGTATATGGGCCTAATAGAGTAAATACTTTCAGAAAATGCTGAATTTATTTCACTTAACATGACACCCTCAAGGCCCATCCATGTTGTTGCAAATGGCAGGATTTCCTTCTTCTTTTGTGGCTAAAATGCACACACATATATATTTCTCATTTCCTTTATCCATTCATCCACTGATGGACACTTAGGTTGTCTTCATATCTTGACTATTGTGAATAATGCTGTAATGCAGGTGGAGTGTAGATATCTCTTTGAAATAGTAATTTCACCTTCTTCAGATATATACCCAAACTGGGATTGATGGATCATATGATAGTTCTATTTTTAACTTTTTGAGGAATCTCCATACTGTTTTCCATAGTGACTGCACCAATTTACATTCCTGCCAACAGTGCACCAGGGTTCCCTTTTCTCCAAATCCCCATCAGCATTTTTCTTAGCTTTTTGATAATAGCCATTCTAACAGCTGCAAGATAATATCTCATTGTGGTTTTGATTTGCATTTCCCTGATGATTAGTGATGTTAAGCACCTTTTCATGTACTTGTTGGATATGTGTATCAAATCATCACACTGTACACCTTAAACTTATATAATGTTACATGTCAGTTATACCTCAATAAAGCTCGGGGGAGAAAAGAAAATGTTGAACCTCCGAGTGCTGCTAGATGAAGGAAAATAGCAGCTGAAAGGGATCTTGGAGATTGAAACGTAGACAAGGAAATGTAGCTTGCTCAAGAGAGCCCAGATAGGTAACGCAGCATTGATTGTGGAAAGGGTTTCTTGAATACCAGCATGGTTTTCTTTGACTTACTCCCAACTGACTTTTGAACATCTTGTGACCTCTTAGGCAAAGTTGCCTGAAGGTCTGGGCCAAGAGAAGCTAGGCACAAGCTCAAGATTTGCTGGAGCCAAGGAGAAACTGTTTGCAGCCCTGGATAGGGGAGAAAACATCAGGCCTCACTATTTCTGTGTCAGGGACCCTAGGTAATAATAATTCTTTCTACATGTTCAGTGACATCTCTGAGTGCCCAGTAATGTGAGCGTCAAAAAGGTAAAACTACAGATCATACTTACTTGCCATCATTTTGAGCTCTAGCTAGATGGTCATGACTATTCATCAACCAGACAAGTATGGACAGGAAAGCCCAGGACTGAGACTGATGTTTGGTCATGTGGGAAAGGGCTGGAAAGTCCCCAGGGCTGTCAAGCAAAATATCCATTTCTGGAAGTCAGTATAAAAACAAAGGTCGAGGTTGTCAAGGACAGAATTTGGGAATTTAGAAATTTTTAGTGCAAGTGGGCATCTGATCTTAAGGAAGAAACTTCTCTATTTTTAAAATAAATTTTAGTTTTTAGAGCAATTTTAGGAATACAGAGACATTGTGCAGAAAATAGAGTTCCTATATACCCCTCACCCCCATAATGTCTCCTATTACTAACATCTTGCATTAATGTGGTATAGTTGTACAATTGGTAAACCCTTTGATACTATTAACTAATGACCATAGTTTATATTAGGGTTCACTCTTTGTCTTATACAGTTCTCTGGGTTTTCACAAGTGTGTAATCTCATGTATCCACCATTAGAGTATTACACAGAATAGTTTCACTGCACTGAAAGTGCCCTAAGATCAAACTATTCATCCCTTACTCCCTTCCCCTTAACTCTTGGCAACCAGGAATCTTTTTGCTGTTTCTACAATTTTGCCTTTTGTAGAATGTCATGTATATTTGAAATCATACAGTATGTAGCTTTTTCAGACTGGTTTCTTTCACCTAGCAATACGCATTTAAGTTTCCTCCCTGTCTCTTCATAGATTGATAGCTCATTTCTTTTTATTGCTGAATAATACACATTGTGCAGATATACCAGTTTGTTTATCCATTTACCTATTGAAGGACATTTTTGTTGTTTCCAATTTTTGAAAGTTATGAATGGTATAAACACTTATGTGCAGGTTTTTGTGTAGACGTAACTTTTCAGTTTATTTAAATAAATACCAAGCAGTGTGATTGCTGGATTACATCGTAAATCTATGTTTGACTTTGTTAGAAGCTGCCAGACTGCCTTCCAAAAGCGGCTTTACCATTTTGCATTCCCATCATTAATGAATGAGAGTTCCTGCTGCTACATATCCTCATCAGCATTTGACGTTTTCAGTGCTTTGGACTTTGGTCATTCTAATAGATGTATAGTTGTATCTCATTTTATTTTATTTTATTTTTTGTTTATTTTTTTAATGAATCACAAATTTTATTTCAAAATGTAAATGTCACTAAACATGCATACACCTTAAAACAATAAAATTTACAATTTAGTTAATTTTTTATCTTTTTGCATAGGACATCATTACAATATAGAATCTATACCTTACAAAATACATACAAAGTTTTATCCTAGCAAGCCCAGGCCAGATTGGGAACTGTACAACTGTAATACTTCACTGTAGTGATCCAGGAAAGACAAAACACAGCCTTCGGAAGCACGGTGCTGGTTAAAACAACAAAAAAAGTTCCTATAGAAAAGGAAAACATGTGCTCAATGAAATAGTCTTGGACCCTTGGATTCTACCTTGGGATTTTGGCAAACAATTCCAGAGAAGCTCCATCAATGGCTTTGGGAGGGGGAGGGGCCCTTTGTGCAGAGAGTCCAGGGGCGGCAGAGACCCAGCATGCACCCAGTCCACCCACATAGCAATTCCCAGCCCCATGAGAACCACAGTGGCCCATGCCCGAACCCCTTTTATGGCTGTTAGCATTTGCCTTATGTATTGAGGTGCTCCTATGTTGGGTGCATAAATATTTACAATTGTTACATCTTCTTGGATTGATCCCTTGATCATTATGTAGTGTCCTTCTTTGTCTCTTGTAATAGTTTTTATTTTAAAGTCTATTTTGTCTGATATGAGAATTGCTATTCCAGCTTTCTTTTGATTTCCATTTGCATGGAATATCTTTTTCCATCCCCTCACTTTCAGTCTGTATGTGTCCCTAGATCTGAAGTGGGTCTCTTGTAGACAGCATATATACGGGTCTTGTTTTTATATCCATTCAGCCAGTCTATGTCTTTTGATTGGAGCATTTAATCCATATACATTTAAGGTAGTTATCGATATGTATGTTCTTATTACCATTTTCTTAATTGTTTTGGGTTTGTTTTTGTAGGTCTTTTCCTTCTCTTGTGTTGCCTGCCTAGAGAAGTTCCTTTAGCACTTGTTGTAAAGCTGGTTTGGTGGTGCTGTATTCTCTTAACTTTTGCTTATCTGTAAAGGTTTTCATTTATCCATCAAATCTGAATGAGATCCTTGCTGGGTAGAGTAATCTTGGTTGTAGGTTTTTGCCTTTCATCACTTTAAATATGTCCTGCCACTCCCTTCTGGCTTGCAGAGTTTCTGCTGAAAGATCGGCTGTTAACCTTATGGGGATTCCCTTGTATGTTATTTGTTCTTTTTCTCTTGCTGCTTTTAATATTTTTTCTTTGTATTTAATTTTTGACAGTTTGATTAATACGTGTCTTGGCGTGTTTCTCCTTGGATTTATCCTGTATGGGACTCTCTGTGCTTCCTGGACTTGACTGACTATTTCCTTTCCCGTATTAAGGAAGTTTTCAACTACCTCTTCAAATATTTTCTCAGCCTCTTTCTTTTTCTCTTCTTCTTCTGGGACCCCTATAATTCGAATGTTGGTGCATTTAATGTTGACCCAGAGGTCTCTGTGACCATCCTCAACTCTTTTCATTCTTTTTTCTTTATTCTGCTATGCGTTAGTTATTTCCACTGTTTTATCTTCCAGGTCACTTATCCGTTCTTCTGCTTCAGTTATTCTGCTATTGATTCCTTCTAGAGAATTTTTAATTTCACTTATTGTGTTGTTCATCATTGTTTGTTTGCTCTTTAGTTCTTCTAGGTCCTTGTTAAATGTTTCTTGCATTTTGTCCATTCTATTTCCAAGATTTTGGATCATCTTTACTATCATTACTCTGAATTCTTTATCAGGTAGACTGACTATTTCCTCTTCATTTGCTTGGTCTGGTGGGTTTTTACCTTGCTCCTTGATCTGCTGTGTGTTTCTCTGTCTTCTCATTTTGCTTAACTTACTGTGTTTGGGGTCTCCTTTTCTCAGGCTGCAGGTTCGTAGTTCCTGTTGCTTTTGGTGTCTGCCCCTAGTGGCTAAGGTTGGTTCAGTAGGTTGTGTAGGCTTCCTGGTGGAGGGTACTGGTACCTGTGTTCTGGTGGATGAGGCTGGATCTTGTCTTTCTGGTGGGCAGGACCACATCTGGTGGTGTGTTTTGGGGTGTCTGTGGACTTATTATGATTTTAGGCAGCCTCTCTGATAATGGGTGGGGTTGTGTTCCTGTCTTGCTAGTTGTTTGGCACAGGGTGTCCAGCACTGTAGCTTGCTGTTCGTTGAGTGGAGCTGGGTCTTCGCATTGAGATGGAGATCTCTGTGAGAGCTTTCACTGTTTGATATTACATGGAGTTGGGAGGTCTCTGGTGGACCAACATCCTGAACTCACGTCTCCCGCCTTAGACGCACAGGCGTGACACCCGGCTGGAGCATCAAAACTCTGTCAGCCACATGGCTCAGTAGAAAAGGGAGAAAAAAAAGAGAAAGAGAAAGAAAAAAATAAAATAGTTATTAAAATAAAAAAATATTAAAAATTAAAAAATTAGAAAGTAATAAAAAAAAGAAAAAAGGAAGAAAGAAGAGAGCAACCAAACCAAAAAACAAATCCACCAATGATAACAAGTGCTAAAAAACTATACTAAAGAACAAAAACAAAAAAATGGACAGACAGAACCCTAGGACAAATGGTAAAACCAAAGCTATACAGACAAAAATCACACAAAGAAACATACACATACATACTCACAAAAAAAGAAAAAGGAAAAAAATGTATGTATCGTTGTTCCCAAAGTTCACCACCTCAATTTTGGGATGATTCATTGTCTATCCAGGTATTCCAGGGATGCAGGTGCAACAAGTTCATTGTGGAGATTTAATCCACTGCTCTTGAGGCTGCTGGGAGACATTTCCCTTTCTCTTCTTTGTTTGCACAGCTCTTGGGGTTCAGCTTTGGCCTGCCTCTGCGTGTAGGTCACCTGAGGGTGTCTGTTCTTCACTCAGACAGGACAGGGTTAAAGTAACAGCTGATTAGGGGGCTCTGGCTCACTCAGGGGTACGGAATGCGGGGTGAGCCTGCGACAGCAGAGGCCAGAATAATGTTGCACCAGCCTGAGGTGTGCCGTGTTCTCCTGGGGAAGTTGTCCCTGGACCACGGGACCCTGGCAGTGGCTGGCTGAACAGGCTCCTGGGAGAGGAGTTACTGATAGTGACCTGTGCTTGCACACAGGCCTCTTGGTGGCTGCAGCAGCAGCCTTAGCATTTCATGCCCGTCCCTGGTGTCCGCGCTGATAGCCATGGCTCATGCCTGTCTCTGGAGCTCATTTAGGCAGTGCTCTGAATCCCCTCTCCTTGTGCACCCCGAAACAATCGTCTCTTGCCACTTAGGTAGTTCCAGATTTTTTCCCGGACTCCCTCCCGGCTAGCTGTGGCACACTAGTCCCCTTCAGGCTGTGTTCACGCAGCCAACCCCAGTCCTCTCCCTGGTATCTGACCTCCGGAGCCCGAGCCTCAGCTTCCAGCCCACACCCACCCCAGTGGGGGAGCAGACAAGCCTCTCAGGCTGGTGAGTGCTGGTCGGCACTGATCCTCTGTGTGGGAATCTCTCCGCTTTGCCCTCTGCACCCGTTGCTGTGCTCTCCTCCGTGGCTCCAAATCTTCCCACCCACAGCAACCTCCATCTCCACCAGTGAAGGGTCTTCCTAGTGTGTAGAAACTTTTCCTCCTTCACAGCTCCCTCCCAGAGGTGCAGGTCCCGTCCCTATTCTTTTGTCTGTGTTTTTTCTTTTTTCTTTTGCCCTACCCAGGTACGTGGGAAGTTTCTTGCCTTTTGGGAAGTCTGAGGTCTTCTGCCAGCATTCAGTAGGTGTTCTGTAGGAGTTGATCCACATGTAGATGTATTTCTGATGTATTTGTGGGGAGGAAGGTGATCTCCACATCTTACTCCTCCACCATATTGAAGGTCTCCCAGTTGTATCTCATTTTAATTTTCAATTCCCTAATGATATATGGCAAGCATCTTTTTATATGCTTATTTGTCATCTATATTTTCTTTGGTGAGGTGTCTGTTCAGATCTTTGTTCCATTTTCTGCTTGGGTCTTTTGTTTTTCTATTGTTAAAATTTAAGAGTTCTTTGTATGTTTTTAACACAAATATTTTATCAGATATTTGTTTTGCAAATATTTTCCCTCAGTCTGTGGCTTATCTTTTCATTTTCTCAGCACCACCTTTCACAGAGTAGAATTTTAAAATTTTAATGAAGCCCAATTTGTCAATTTTATCAACCATGAATCATGATTCTGATGTAATGTGTAAAAAGCCATCAGTAAACTCAAATCATCTAGATTTTCTCCAATTTTACCTTCTCAACTCATGGGCCCAGCCGCTCCGCGGCACGTGGGATCTTCCCGGACCGGGGCACGAACCCGTGTCCCCTGCATTGGCAGGCAGACTCCCAACCACTGCACCACCAGGGAAGCCCTTTGATCCTTTTTGAGGTAATTTTTGTGAAAGGTGTAAAAGTGTAAAGTCTGCATATAGATTCTTCTTCTTCTTTTTTTTTTTTTGGCATGTAGTTATCTGATTATTCAAGCACATTTGTTGAAAATACTATCTTTCTTTTTTTTTTTTTGTGGTACACGGACATCTCACTGTTGTGGCCTCTCCCATTGCGGAGCACAGGCTCCGGACGCGCAGGCTCAGCGGCCATGGCTCACGGGCCTAGCCGCTCTGCGGCATGTGGGATCTTCCTGGACCGGGGCATGAACCTGTGTCCCCTGCATTGGCAGGCGGACTCTCAACCACTGTGCCACCAGGGAAGCCCACTATCCTTTCTTTATTGAATTGCCTTTGCTCCTAGTCAAAGATCAAAGATTATATTTATGTGGGTCTATTTCCGGACTTTCTGTTTTGTTCCAGTGATGTATTTGTCAATTCTTTTACTAAGATCACATTATTTTGATCATTATAGCTTTATAGCAAGTCTTGAAGTCAGGTAATGTCAGTCTCCTGACTTTATTTTCTTCAGTATTATGTTGGCTATTCTGGGTCTTTTGCCTGTCATATAAACTTTTGAATTAATGTATTGATATACACAAAATAACCTGCTGGGATTTTGGTTGGGATTGCATTGACTTTATAGATCAGTTTGGGAAAACTGATGTCTTAATAATGTCATCCTGTTCATGAACATGGAATATCTCTTATTTAGATCTTTGATTTCTTTCATCAGAGTTTTATAGTTTTCCTAATAAAGATCTTATACACATTTTGTTACCACATTTATACCTAGGCATTTCATTTTTTAAAAAATGAAATGTTCTTTCATTTTAAATTTCAAGTTACAATTTTTTGTTGCTAGGATATAGGAAAGTAATTGACTTATCTATACTGACCTTGTATCCTGTAGCCTTGCTATAATTGCCTTTTAGTTCTTTTTTTTCATCTATTCTTTAAGATTTTCTAAATAGACAATGATATCTCCAAAGCAGAGAGAGTTTTATTTCTTCCTTCCTAATCTATATACCTTTTATGTCATTTTCTTGTCTTGTTACATTAGCTAGAACTTCCAGTATGATGGCAAATAGCAGAGGTGAAAGAGGACATCCTTGACTTGTTCCCCATTTTACAGGCAATGCACCTATTTTCTCACCATTAAGTATAAGGTTAGCTTCAGGTTTTCTTTACATGTTCTTTATAAAATTAAGAAAATTCCTCTTTATTCTTAATATTCTGAGAATTTTTATCAAAAATGGGTGTTGGATTTTGTCAAATCCTTTTTCTGCATCTATTTATATTATGTTTGATTTTCCTTTAACCTGTTGATGTGGTAGATTTTATTAATAGATTTTCAAATGTTGAACTAGTCTTGCATACCTCAAATAAATACCACTTGGTCATAGTGTATGATTCCTTGTTTATATTGTTGGATTTGATTTGTTAATATTTTGCTGAGGACTTTTGCATCCTGGTCATGAGAAAAATTAGTGTGTAATTTTCCTTCTTAGTAATGTCTTGTAGGATTTTGTTACTAAGGTAATACTGGTCTCAGAATGAGTTTGAACGTTTTGCTTCTGCCTTTATTTTCTGGAAGAGATGTTAGAGAATTGGTCTCTATCTTTTTCCATCTCCCTGCCAGGCATACTTTTCTCTGAGCCCAAAGGTGCTGATGAGGGGTAGGATGAGGCAGAAAGATGAGACTTGTAGACACAGGTAATCCTCCAATGGGAAGACTAGCTATAAAGAGAAAACCTCATAATTTCTAAGTTGGTGCTATTATAGTCTATTGATAGTTAATCATTACTAGTAATGGCTCAGCATGCAACATGTTTGTTCTAAAGAGTTTAACTAGCTTATGAATAGAGAAGGGTCTTGATAACAATTATTGCATCTGTAAACCAAAGAAACAAGTGTCCACATATGTAGTGGGTAATGAAATATTGATTCCACATTGACTTGGTAAGCTCTGGTTGCAAATGTAAAGTACAGTGCCATCAACAAATTTTCTTAAAATGTAAAGGAAATGTTGTATTCAATGATGTTTGAAAACAAAGTAAAAATACATACTTTTTAATGTATTTGAATAGCATTTTAAAATCAGCTACACAGTGGAATGAGACAAATCACCACTTTACCTTACTTCATTTCCAGATGTGAAAGTTAAAGATTGTAATCTTATAGGATTTTTAAGAGAATCAAATAAGACCAATTAATTTATTAATAAGTTTTCATCATCTATTGTTTTAATCACTTCAGTGAATTAAAAAAATAAGTCAAACACAGGTCTAACCTTCAAGTTGCTTGTACTGTAGAAAACGACAGTACAATTACAAATATCATTAAGAAACAAAGGCTATTAAGATAAGTGACTTAAAGAGGGTACCAACACAGAGCTGCAGGGCAAGGCTTAGCTAATTTTTACTGTAAAGGACCAGATAGTAAATATTTTAGTCATGTGGGCTATACAGTCTCTGCTGTAACTACTCAACTCTGCTTTTGTAGCACAAAAGCAGCCACAGATGATATGTAAAAGAAGGAACATGGTTGTGTCCCAATAAATATTCATAAAAACTGCTGTCTGGCCAGATTTGTTCTGTGGCTGTAATCTGTCAACCCCTGCTCTAGGGTCTCAAAATGAAGAGAAAGAATATTGTGTAAAATAGGTTTCAAATTATAAAGCTCTGTTCAAATGTCAAGTTATTATTCATTGAGGTTATTGAAAACTGATACAGTGTCTAACTTGATGTTAATGCACAACTGCTGCACAGACGCCTGCAGGGGGTAGCAACTTGTTTCTGATTGAAGTCTTCGTCGTCCCCAGAGAGTTGGCCCAGCGTAGGAAAGAAAGGGAGCTGCTATTCCTCAGGGTCCGCAAAGCTCAAGATTTGCATCATCTCTGGTTCCTGGGACTCCTCCTCGGAATCCCAGGCCTTGCGCACGCAGTGGAGAAAGTTCTGCTCCATCGCTTCAGCCCCTGAGAAGAGGAAAAGTTTTCAGGGATCACTTTCTTGCGAATTTATACTTTCCTGTCCAACTTTTTAGCTGTCCAACTAGAGGATATTAGGATGGGTGGTGTCGCTTTTCTCGGGTTTCAAATTGGTCCCTGGCTGATAAGCCCATTTGTTGCCAGGTGAATCAAGGGAGTTATAATAATTAAGGGTAATAAACCAGTCATCATTTTTTTAAAGGAAAGGGAAGAGGAAATACATCCTTCGTATTTCTTTTATCTTTTTCAAAGGGCTTTATGTTCCCAAGAGTTTAGTGAATTTTAAATACATCTTTGTCACTTCTCCTTGATGAACTTGGGGATTTAATCTAATTCCCAACTTAATATGAGAATCTCCTATCCCCTCTACCCCTCCCCACCTCTGTTAATTGCACTTGAATCCTAACCCTTCCTGGTGCTAAATCAGGAGATATGAGTTTTGAAAGTTCAGCCAATGGCACCTCAGTTTGGCAAGTCTCCTCATGTTCTAACTCTGCTTTTTTTCCTCTTCCTCTTTCTCACTCAGTGATGTAAGCTCATTTAAATCTGCCTCTCTTTAAAACTAAATTTCCATTTTTCTGAGTTCAGAAAGTCGGTCTTTTGTTTCTCACATTTGGAACCAAGTAGATGACTTTTAGTTGCTCAGTGGAACGTTATATTTTATCATCATGAGACTAAACAGCTGCAGGTTTTTGAACTTGAGCAGTTTGCCCACCACAGTGGCCTCTATGGCAGTCCATTTTCTAGCACTCTATTCTCAAATTTGACTCCTTGGACCACAAATCTGTCTTAACAGCTTAGATATCTTGACAATTATTTCTTGTAACATATGTGGAGTAAAAATGCAAAATGTTAGCAACTTATTTACCCCACAGTGGAAATCATTAGCACACAAGTGATTTCAACTGAAGTTACTCATGTTTTTTACTCACTATAATCGATTACCATTATTTAATCGTTTCTGTCCCTTTAGATGTAGCTTATTTGAAAGTATGATTACTACTGTTCCAAAACAACAAAGGCTTTGCAGGGAATTCATATGTGAACAGTAGCAGAAACTTTCATTGCTATGCTAATTACCTCTATGAAGAATCTCAGGATTCAACAAATCTTTTCATCCCGTTTTTAAAAGCATCTTATTACTAATAGGTATGTTTCACCTCTTTTAAGAAGGTCCATCGCATGGATCTTTATATTCATTTCTTCTTATTTATATCATCTTCCCAGATTTATTTCAAACATCAAATGTCTTTTAACTAACATGAAATAAGAATCAGTAACCCATTTTACAACTTTATACTTGGTGATTTTTCACCAATATTTTCCATTATTTTAAGAACTTTATTTCTGCCAGACAGTTAGGTCAAGTTCTGCAATCCATACCTCATACCTGACGTTCCAATTCTGCAGAGTAAATTTAATGCTTACTCTCATATCAGTAACTGATTATAATCTCTTAGTGGATAGGAACCAGAGCTGTTTAATTTTCTACGTGCAGCTCTCAGATGGCAATAAGTTCAGAGATTCACCAAACATATTTGCAGAATGATAAATAGTTTTTGTAGCAAAATACCCAGTAAAGTGAAAAAGTATCAATTTTATCCTATCATAAGTTCAGAGAGAGAAGGAACTAATAGAAGATGCATGTGCAGTTGTCTTGGCCCTGAGGCAAAGAGAGTCTCTTTGCCTGTACAGATTATAAAAAGTAATCATGTGGGCATCTCCCTGCTATATGCACCATCCTGATAATAAAATTTGAAACCATGTTCCACAAGGAATATTTATTGCTCTAGCACAGGAATATTGAACTTCTTAACTGGAAGGTAGGCTCAAAAAGCCTGTTAAAAGTTTTTCAAGTCTTAGCTAATGAGCCATATTTAAGTAAAGGATACTCTTATCCTCACTGTAAAAACTAGAAGATGCTTTGAATTATTAACCTTGTGACTGTGGGCATGTTTGCCAGTTCTCTCTGGCAGAAACATTCCAAATGCATATGATGAAAAGCAACTGAAGTATCAGAACTGGCAGCACAACCCAGGGGCTGTGAGGAAAGAAATGGCTAGAGGACTTTGTTCTAAATGATAGGTTATTTATTTGCGAGGTGGGGGTGGGGGCTTGTTTTTCACATTTTCCTTTTGTCTCTGCTTATTTTTTAGTTTATTTAAGAATTTACACATTTTAAATGCATGTCTCTAAATAGGAAAATAATATGAGGAATAGAATTTTATCACCATAAAATTATAGAATTTGGGGAGAAAGTAGACCAAAGAAGCATCCATTAATAATTTCATTCGTGATAAATACAAGTTTGTGTATATTAGAATTACAATAAATGGCAGAGTGATTTAGACATGTTATTTAGCTCTGAGAATTTTTATCCTAGTACAATGATTAGAGACATAAATTGGTCTACTTTGTCAGAATTGGCTAGTTATTAACAAATTATAAACTTTTTACTATTAAGTTTCATAAATATTAATTACCTTGTTACTAATAAGGACAATGAGCTGAATTAGAGTTATATACTACCCTCAAAGAGCTTATAAGTATCATATGTGAGTTCTAGTTTCTCCATATTTTTGCCAACACTTGGTATGGTCAGTTTTTAAAAAATATAAATATACTAATAGATGTCTAGAGAGATCTTATTATGTTTTTTAATTTGAATTTCCCTAATGATTAATGATGATGAGGATTTGGGGTGTGCTTATTTGCAATTATTTTACGCTCTTTGGTCTGTTCATATCATTTGCCTTTTTTTTATTGGGTTGTTTGTTTCTTATACATTACTTATATAAGTCCTTTATCAGATATATGGTTTTAAAATATATTCCCCCAGCATAGAACTTGTCATTTCACTCTCTTAATGGTGTCTCTTGAAAACAAAAGTCCTTAATTTTGATGAAGCCATTTTCTAATTTATTTTTATGGATTATGCTTGTGTCTAAGAAATCGTTTCTAACTCAAAGTCACAAAGATTTTTTCCTATGTTTTATTCCAGAAGTTTTATAAGGTCTTTCATATATGTCTGTGATGTTTTGAATTCGTTTTTGTAGATGATGTGAGGTAGTAATCAAAGTTCTATTTTGTGTATGGATATCCAATTATTCCAGCATTATTTGATGAAAAGACTATAATTTTTCACTGAGACACCTTTGCAGCTTTTCCAAAAGTCAATTGACAATATAAGTGTGGGTCTGCTTTTGTACTTTTTATTAGGTTCCTTTCATCTATTTGTCTCTATTGATGTCAGTCCCACCCTGTCTTGATATTGTAACTTTATAGTTTATGGAGTCACGTAGTGTAACTTCTCTTACTTTGCTTTTCTTTTTCTAAGTTGTCTATTTTAGTTCCTTTGCCTTTCTATGTGAATTTTAGAAAAACTTGTCTGTATCTGAGAAAAAGGCTGCTGTAGTTTTATTCGGAAAGTGTTGAATCTATAGATCAAATCAGGGAGAATTAACATGTTAACAATATTGAGTTTTCTAATTAATGAACACAGTATAGTCTCTATTTATTTAGGTCTACTTTAATTTCTCTCAGTTATGTTTTTTTCATTTTCAGCAGATAAGTCTTGTACATCTTTCATTAGGTTTTACCAGAGAATTTAATACTTTGAAACTATTGTAAATGGTATTTAAAAATTTTTCATTTCCAGTTTTTCATTGATTTTGGTATATAGGTCTTATATTGTACAGTCTTGTTAAAATCTCTCATTAGTTCCTGCAGTTCTGGTAAATTTAATTGGATTTCCTATGTAGATGGTCATATCTGAGAAAAAGGCTAGTTTACGTCTTTCTTTCCAATCCTGATGCCATCTATTCATTAGGCTTACCTATTACACTGATTAGAACAGCAAGTACAATGTTTAATAAAAGCGATGACAGCAGA
Source organism: Grampus griseus (assembly GCF_964374135.1). Taxonomy (NCBI): domain Eukaryota; kingdom Metazoa; phylum Chordata; class Mammalia; order Artiodactyla; family Delphinidae; genus Grampus; species Grampus griseus. The sequence continues at coordinate 71,950,214 of NC_139018.1, forward strand.
CATCCTTGCCTTGTTCCTGATCTCAGGGTGAAAGCATTCAGTCTTTCATCTTTAAGTATAATATTATCTGTAGATTTTTCATCACCTTTATCAGGTTGAGCAAGTTCTCTTCTCTTCCTAGTTTGCCAAGAGTTTTTATTAGGAATAGATTTGGAATGTTGTCAAAAGCTTATTTATTGTGGTGGCCAAAAAGTTCCTTTGGTTTTTAAGTAAAAATAAAAGACACATTTTTTATTTTCACCAAGAATTTATTGAACAGTGTATTCACCGTTTTGTTCTACTACCTTTTGCCATTTTTCAGGCAACTTCATAATTCCATCTTCCCAAAACTTTTTACCTTTTTGAGCAAAGAACTGTTCCAGGTTCCTTTCACAGTCTTCCAGGGAATTGAAATTTCTTCCATTAAGAGAACTTTGTAAAGACCAAAATAAATGGAAATCTGAAGGTGCAATGTCTGGTGAATACGGCAGATGAATCAGAACTTCCCAGCCAAGCTGTAACAGTTTTTGCCTGGTCATCAGAGAAACATGTGGTCTTGCGTTATCCTGGTGGAAGATTGTGTCTTTTCTGTTGACTAATACCAGACACTTCATTGAGTGCTGCTTCCAGTTGGTCTAATTGGGAGCAGTACTTGTTGGAATTAATCATTTGGTTTTCCAGACGGAGCTCATAATAGAGGACTCCCTTCCAATCCTACCATATACACAACATCACCTTCTTTGGATGAAGATCGGCCTTTGGTGTGGTTTGTGGTGGTTCATTTTGCTTATTCCACGATCTCTTCTGTTCCACATTATTGTACAGTATCCACTTTTCACCACCTGTCACAATTTGTTTTAAAAACGGAACGTTTTTCAGTTAGCTTATGTAGAACCCAAATACCCAAAGCGATTCACATAACCAAACTGGTACAAATGATTTTCAATGCTTGATTTGGATATTTTGAGTATGTCGGCTATCTCCTGCATGGTATAACATTGATTTTCTCAATTAATGTCTCAATTTGATCGCTATCAACTTCAACTGGTCTACTCGACCATGGAGCATTGTCCAGCAAGAAATCTCCAGCACAAAACCTCTCAAACCACTTTTGACATGTTCGATCAGTCACAGCACCTTCTCCATATACTGCACAAATACTTTTTGCGTTTCAGTTGCGTTTTTACCTCTCTTGAAATAATAAAGCATAATATACTGAAAATGTTGCTTTTTTTCTTCCATCTTCAATATTAAAATGGCAACACAAAAATTCACCAATTTTGATAAGTTGTTTTTTAAATGCACACTGATATGGCAGCTGTCATGATACAATCTAACAAAATTGTTTCAAATGAAGTTAAAGACAACTAAGCGTTACTAGAGCCATCTGATGGAAAAAACCAAACGAGCCTTTTGACCAACGCAATAGCTTCTATTGAGATGATCATATCTTTTACTTTTTTAGACTGTTAATACAGTGAATTACACTGATTGATTTTCTAATGTAAAACCAACTTTTCACTCCTAGGATATATCACATTTGACCATGATATATTATCTTTTTATATATTGTTGTATTTATTTGCTAATTTTTTAAAAGAATTTTTTCATCTGTGTTTATGAGGAAACTTTTCTTTCCCTGAAATATTTTTGTGTGTTTGACATCAGAATAATGCTGGCTTTATAGAATAAGTTGAGAAGTATTTCTTCCCTTTTGATTTCCTGAGACATTGTGTATAGCATTGTAGAAAAATCAATAAAATCAAAACTATATTTTCATATATTAAAAAAAATTGACAAACCTGTAGCTGGACTGACCAAGAAAATGAGATGACTCAAATGATTAAAATCAGGGCTAAAGAGGGGACATCATGACCAACTTTTCAGAAATAAAAAGGATTATAAGGAAACTACAGACAACTGTATGTCAACAAATTAGATAACTTGGATGAACTAGACAAATTCCTAGAAAGACAAAAATGATTGAAACTGACTGAAAAGAAATAGAAAATCTGAACAGACCTGTAACATGATTAGATTAGTTATTTAAAAACTTCCTGGGGAGGGTGGGGCAATATAGAAGTTGGGGAGTGGGAGGTAAAAACTACTGTGTGTAAGACAGGCTCAAGGAAGTATTGTACAACACAGGGAATATGGCCGATATTTTGTAATAACTGTAAATAGAAAGCAACCTTTAAAAATTGTATAAATTTTTTTTAGAATTTAAATTAAAAAAAATTTTTTAAATAAATGAAAAAATATAAATTATAATCTAAGCGAATCCAAAAATTTAAAAATAAATAAATTAATTAATTAAAAGTTCTCAGAAGAAAATCCCAGGCCCAGGTGAATTCTACCAAACATTTAAAGAACTAACACTAATCCTTCACAAACTCTTTCAAAAAGGAGAACACTTCCCAACTCATTCTATTAGCCCAGTAGTTCCTTAATACAAAAGCAGACCACAATATTACAATGAAAGAAAAATACAGACCAACATTTCTTATGAATATAGATAGAAGGAAATATCCTCAACAACATACTAGCAAATCAAGTTCAGTAGTATGTAAAAGGTATACACCATAAGCAGGTAGAATTTATTCCAGGAATACAAATTGGCTTAACATCTGATAATCTATCAGTGTAATATACCATATTACTAGAAAAAGGACCAAAAACATGTGACCGTGTTAATAGATGCAGAAAAAAATTGACAATATCCAACACTCTTGCATGATAAAAATGCTTAACAGCCTGTGAATAGAGGGAATTTTAACCAGATAAAGAGCATGTATGAAAACCTCACAGCTAACAACATAGTTAATGGTGAAAAAATGAATGATTTTACCCAAGGATCATGAAGTGACACAAAGTGACAGGTATGTCTGTTGTCAACACTTCTCATTCAACATTGTATGTCCATTGTGTGGATATACTACATTTTATTCATCCATTCATCAATTAATGTAAATTTGACTTGTTTACATGTTTTGCCTATTATGATCATTTGTCCAAGGCTTGGGTGACTTGTTTTCATTTCTCTTGGGTTTATAGCTAGCAGTGGAATTGTTGGCTCATATGGTAAGTCTATGTTTAACCCTTTGAGGGACTGGGCAACTGTTTCCCAAAGTAGCTGCATCTTTTCACATTCCCACCAACAATGTATGAGGGTACCAATTTCTCCATATCCTCACCACATTCTAGTGAGTGTGAACTGGAATCTCACTGTGGTTTTGATTTGTACTTGCCTAAAGGCTTATGATATTGAGTATCTTTTCATGAGCTTATTGACCATGTGTGTATTTTTTGAAAAAAGTGTCTCTTTAGATCCTTTATCTAAATTGGAATATTTATCTGTTTATTATTGAGTTGTAAGAGATTTTTAAAAATATATTGTTATATATTCTCATACATTCTGGATTCAAATCTCTTATCAGATATGATTTGCAAATACTTTCAATTTGTTAGTTGTCTTTTCACTTAATAGTATCAATTGTAGCCTGAAAGTTTTTAGTTTGTATGAAGTCCAATTTACCTATTTTTTTCTATTAACACTTTTGCTGTCGTATGTAAGAAATCATCATCTAACTCAAGGTAGTGATTTATGCCTGTTTTCTTCTGGCTGTTGATAAATGAACTAATAACAATTTAGGTCAAATTGTTATTTGTGGAGATGGAGGGACTAAATGGTCTCTTTATAGTAACTAAGTAGAAAGAAATTGTAAGACTAATAAGTGATAAGACTCTAAGGAAGAAAAAAGATGAGTCAAAGAAAGTCCTACATTAAAAGGCAAATAAAAAAACATAAATATATGTTGGGGGATAATTACTTCTATACGTTGGGCCAAGTTTTTTTTTTTGTGGTACGCGGGCCTCTTACTGCTGTGGCCTCTCCCGTTGCGGAGCACAGGCTCCGGACGCGCAGGCTCATCGGCCATGACTCACGGGCCCAGCCGCTCCGCCGCATGTGGGATCTTCCCGGACCAGGGCACGAACCCGTGTCCCCTGCATCGGCAGGCGGACCCTCAACCACTGCGCCACCAGGGAAGCCCCTCGGCCAAGTTTTATATTTAAAATTAGAGGTAACAATATTAAGCCTATATTATGTTTATTAAGTAAATAATTTATTTAATAATTTATTTTAAAAGTTTTTTTTAACATAACTTAGACAAAGAAACTGGTTGATAGGTATGTTTTACTTATCAACTGGGAGCAGAATATAATAATTAATAGGTACCAAATAAAATTGACATGGATAATTATTTTTTCCCAAAGATTATTTCATGGAATCAGTTGACCCAATTGACCAGTTGCTTTGCAATCTGAAAGACTGCTGCGCCTGAGGTATGTCCTGCGCAGACTCCATTGTCAGGGGTGCCACCTGCAAGGGCCTGCCATTTACGGGGGTGGCGGGGCCCTGTGCAGAGATCATGCGCCCGCCCCACCCCCATCCCGCCTCCGCTCCAGGCACTTCAAAGACGGTGGATAAGCTCAGTCCCGCCCTTCCAGGAAGGTCGTACAGAGGTCAAAGTGGTCCTTTCTGAGCATGCGCGAAAGCCGAACCGTCTCTGGCGGCAAGTTGTCTTGTTAAGTGAAGAAGTTTCGCCGCCTGGTTGTCTGTGGTGAGTCAGTTTGCTGTTTGTTTCGGGGCATTGTCCAGGGGCAGTTGTTCTGGCAGGTGACTCCAGCTTCCTGCGTATCTCAGTGGAGGGTGCTGAACTTTATGCTCGCGAGTCTTCTGAATGTCACTATCTAGAAGTTAAGGCAATTTTCCTACTTCAGAATTTCTGAAAAAGTAAACACTTGTTTTCCTCTCCTCTCTGGACCCTGAAACCATATATGCATATGTACGTGTAATTGTGTATATAGAGAATTTCCTAGTTTCGGGTTATCTTGAACTCTTTCAGTAGTGACACATCAGGGAAGAGAATGGAAAAAAAGATGTTTTTAAAATATTTTAAGTTGGTTTGCCAGCATTTGAGAAGCAGAATGTTTCACAGAAAAATCCAAGTTCCTGGCATCTTTTGAAAAACTGAAAGATCTGGAAACAGAAACCTAAATCCCTTAAGGCAACCACGGGCTAGCCAGCTCTCCGCAGCCGGAGCACCTCCTTAGATAAGGCCTAAGCCTCACTGCTCAGTTTACTGCTGAATCCATCCTGTCTGCTTCACTCGTTTCTATTCCATGCCTGACCCCTGTGAGCATTTGGGTTTGCATCCATTTTTTAGACTCAAATGAACTGCTTTCCTCTGTTTTACAGCCAGCGAGTCTCTCAGCATTCAATTAAAATAAATTAGAAGCAGTCAGTTTTTGAGAAATGAAATTTTTAACATTGCTTCCACAGTTAATATGTAATCACTGAGTAAATTATTGCCATGCTTAAAGCATCTTTAGGACCCTGTTTGGGAAGGAATGTAGAAAGTAATTCTTGTTTTCCTATGAATTGCTGAAACAGAGCCTCTATTTAACGTACTGGGCAAAATGAGACAAGCAATATGTATTTTTGTTGTTCTGAACAGGATGACAAAACAAGTGAAAACAGGTGTATAAACAGCAGTAGGAAGTAATGAAAAACAAGATCGCTGAGATCACAAAGGCCAGTGTTATTTTATGATGGCCTGGAGCAGCAACTGGAAAGCTTCTCTTGTAGTCGTTCTATCTGTAGGCTTCAGTATTCATTTTCCCTTATGAATTAATTTCTTAAAAAGAGTATGAAACGCTTTCTCCCTATCCATGGACACTTTGAAGTAGCTTGCACAGAGTATGGGGCCTAACAGAGCATCCTGGTTGAAATGTAAAACCAAAACCAAAATCAAAACATGCTTTTGAAGATAACGTAGTTTTAAAGGAACTGCAAGCCATAAAGGTGAAAACTCCTCTGTTTATGGAACATATCTTTCACATTGAAGAGAAATTCTAGATCCCAGGAAAATCTTTGAAAGATATAAAATTTAAAGACCCTAAGCTCTCCTCAGAAGCTTTACAACATCAACCTTTTTCAAAGTTTTGATCTGAAATCAGTTAAACCTCTTGAGAAAGAAATTTCACTGAAACTGAAAAAAGCAAGCAAAATAAAATGCAGGTAGGTAGGTGCTAATTGAGAACAAATGTAATTGAAGTTCACTGACCTTTACTGCTGAAAGTCCCAAGGATGCACAGCTGTGGGCATAACCATACAGAATACTTTGTTAGTGAGATTTCCGTGGGAGAGCTACAAGTAAAACCTAGGCAAGGGTCATGAGAATGGGTTTTAAAAGATTCTCCCTCTTTGGCATTATAAACATATGTCTTTGCTTGTTTCATTCTTTTGTCATTTAACTTCTAGGATTCAAAAAATTTCTTCGTTAAATCAATATAATGATAATAAAATGCTTTCACATGAACTGAACCTTTAAAGGGACATAAACAGAGAGGGAGAGACAACTCACTCAACTCCTTTTATTTTCATCTAGGAAAAAGACCTTCAAATTTTTGACCAGATAGTGTTAGGATATAGGAAGAAAGTACTGAACTCGGATGAATTTATGCCAGGAATTTGCATATTATTTCACAGCCACTACAATTAAGCATGGAGACAGATGAAAAATTGGATTGGTGTCTCATGACTGGAAATGGAAAAATATCCAAATCCTCAAAAAAGCAAAAATTAGAAACTCAAGCACATAAATTTAATATCAATTGGGGAGCAAACAGCTTTCAGAAAGGCATCTGATGATAATTAGTAGTAAACACATGTAATCTGAGCCTAAGACATAATATAGAAGGATCTCAAACTTGGTAGTTTGAGGTAGAACAACTAGAGTTTCTCTTCAAGAGATAATTAGTAGATTGATATTTCAGGAAAAAATGTTGTAGAATAATTAATGTCTTCAAACATTTGACAAAATCTGCCATGAATTCTCTGAAGAAACTGTATAATTCAGTACTATCATATGATAAGGGTATAATAATAACAAAGTGATTACAAGAGAAGATAATTGGCACAAGGAAGGAAAACAATATTTAGTGACTCTAATGTCTGTAAATTATAGCACAAAGTATAGCCAATAAAGAAAGTGAACTTGAGATTGTAAAGTAATAAAGAATATGACAGCATAAGTAAAATTGAGTCTTGGTAACATTCTGTAACAGAAATAGCTCAAGCAGAAGAGGTACTAATCCCAAAGATTCAGGCATGTTAGAAAGAAAGGCAGAGAAGCAGTATGAGTTTAGAAAATTTCCTGCAGGGAAAGGTACAAACCGAAGCTGAATCCTATCTGGGCAAATTATGAGTGACAATAAGAGGATGAAAACAAAACTACTGATATGGCTGTGTAAGTGTGTTAAGACTACCCAGTCAGTGAGGGAAAGGGGGTGGGTGCTGATGCAGGCACTCACACTGCTACAGAGCTGAGGGGACCTCATCTTTCTGGACAGCTGTGAAAATATTTTAGTCAAAAATAGAGCATTCAAAAAGTTATTTTTCACCTTTCAGAATAATAGAAATGACAAGGGGAACTTGTTACCCCAAATTTCATTTTTGCCAACATGGAACAATCAGTTCGATTGAAATGACAGAAAGATGCTGGTGGAAAATGTAGTTACTTCAAAGTGCATGAGAACTACACTGTGTCTAACCCTTCTAGGGAATTTTTTTTTTTTAATTACTATGGATGTAGTAGAAATCTCCTTTCTGCATGACCTCATTCTCTGTCAATATTGAATTCTTTTTAGAATTTAATATTTAAGTATCTAGGCTCTAATAACAAGCAAAGTTTAACACTTCAACCAAAACACATCCTTTTGCTTTTCACAAATGTGCTCCTATGTCAAGGTTCAGGGAAAGCAAAAGAAAACATTCTTAAAAGTTCGAAAGAAAATAATTTTTGTTGTGGTTCGTTTTGGAAGAAATAGTGCAAGCTCAGTTACACTGGCTAGAGTAGTAGTAGCTGCTGTATAACTAAAAAAAACTCCAAAATATCAGCAGCTTACAAAATAGATGCATGTTTCTACTCATATAAAGTTCAGGCATTAGTGGTTGGGGGTGGGGTAGTTTGTTTAGGGAGTGGGAAGGAAGCTCTGCCTGCCGTAGCTCCAGGCAGATGGAGGCTCTGTTATCTACATCATGTGGTTTCTGAGATTGCTCTGAGTGTCAAGAAAGAGGGCATGAAGAATTATATGGGAGCTTTGTATGGGCTAATCCTGGAAGTCATATACTGTATATCCTTTGTGCTCAAATTCCATTGGCCGCAGTTGAATGGCTTTATTCTATTGGCCACGTAAATGTAAGGGGGACTTGGACTTGTATATGCCTTCTGTCTGGGCGATTAGTTCCCAGCAACACCTTTAAAACTGTAGATGGGAAAATGAGTCTTTGATTTAAAAACCAGTGGTCTGCGCCACACTTACCTGGAGTTATCTTGGTAGAGATCATTCAAAATCTGTTAGTGTAAAGATAATGCTTTCCTTTGTTGACACTTATCACTTTTTATTGTCTGAACAGTGGAGATCCATTGAAAAACACTAAATGTAATTATCTTTGATGGGAAAACTGGTTTTTAATGTTCCCAGAGCCACTGGTATCAAATAATATCAAACATTTAAAATATTATTTTATTGAATTGTAGCACTTCAGAACTAGAAGGAAAATTGGAGAATGACCAGTCCAACATCATTTTCTAACAAACAGAATCACATGTTATATATTTTGCAGTTAGGCTGTAAATTTTGTTGAGTGCAGGAATATATGAAATCTGTCTTTTTCTTGGGCCTAAATGAAACCCACAGAAAAAGCTAGCCACTTAAAGAGTCATGTTAACTGTTTCAAGCTTCTAAACTATTGGACATATCCTCACTCTGACGTGAGGTGTGCAAAGGGACAATGATAATTTTGCAGCTTGTCCCATGTGCCAGCATTATTTGATTTATATGCTGTACCTGCCTCCTGTGATGCTGTGTGAATTCATAAATCTGAGTAAAAGAACAGGGACCCATAACTCAAAGAGGATGAGATGGGCTAAACCCTGAGGCTGAGAATGTACTGCAGAACTGGAGCTCTGTTCCCTCATGAATACCCATGGGTATCAAAGTTGCTGAAGGTTAAGCATTCATCATAAAGGGTCTCAGTCAAGGTACATGGCGGGATTCCAAGAATAGTTTTTTGGGTTTTGTTTTTTTTGTCTTCAAACTTTTGTGTAGTCCACATAACATTCTTTGGTTGTTTTTGCCTTTTTAAAAATAAGATAAACTTGATGCAATTTAGTGTTCTAATGCATACCTCTGCATCGTGCACACCTATTTGTCAGTGCCTACTGTGTGCAGGATGTTGTCCTATACAGGTATTATGGGCAGATAAAAAATTATAAGGCGCATAGTATAAGCTCTCAAACGTATCGTCTAGCAAAGGATATGACAGAGCTCATACAAAACAATGACAACATATGGGCATTATATGAAAAGGATGGTAGGGATATAAAACACTCGGTAGTACAGAAATTCCGAAGAAAAAGAGTTCCCTGAGGATGAAGTAGTGAAGGACCATCTAATGTAAGTAAGATAAGTAATAAATGCATGCTGTAACCCAGCTGCTTTAGATTCATAAAAGCTTTTGGAGTAGCCAAGTCCTATCACTTCTCCAATCTTTGGTCTGCCTTTACTTTGTACTTATTATAATTAGGTCTGTATCTCAGTGTTTAGTAAAACTTATACTAAAATTATGAGATTTTTGTCAGATATTTAGAGTTTTAAAATTAACTAATTAATGATTGAAGTACAGACATTTAGTTTTATTCTGTCATAGACAGTAACCTCATCTCTGCCCAACCACAAACGGACGCTCTGGCTTTTAGTATATGAAGGTTAGGCATGCCCTTAATTGGTTCATTCAACAAGTAATTTGAACATGAAATATTCAGTAAGCAGTAATTCTGTGTCAAACACTATTCGGGTGGAAGGAGGACAACATTGAGAAGGATAGAGAAGTCAGGATGGCCAAGCAGTCTAAGGCACTGTGTTGAGAAGGATAGAGACCCAGCCCTCACCATCTTGAGACTTACAGTCTGTGAAGTAGACAGGTATTTCCATCAGCAATGACATGAAATGACAGTAAGTACTAGAAGGAAGAAAGCACAGCGAGCGTTCCTTCAAAACTATTTAACAAAGATTCTGACTTAGTCTCCTGGAAGTTAGGAGACACTACATTAAAGTGAAAGCATAAACGATGTAAAGGAAGTGGCCAACTGGAGATTAAGTGGAATTGTGTCCCAGGCTGAGAAAACAAGAAAAGGCAAATGTGATTTTGCCAGTTTTAGGAGGCTCTGTGAAGTAGCTTTCTCCTACCTAAAAGTAAGGAGATGATATAATCCAGCAGTTTTCAAAGTGTAGGCAGAGAGTCTGCAAGGACAAAATTATTTTCATAATAATACCAGGGTTTATTTGTTTTTTTTCCCGCTCTCATTTTCTCATGAGAGTGTTCCATAAGCTACATAACATGTGATATCACAACAGATTGACTCTCGAAGCAAACCTGAGAATCTGGCTGTCTTCTATTAGGCCAGCCATTAAAGAGATTTCCAAAAATGTAAAACAATGACACCTTCTGCCTAATTGGTTTTAGAAAATAGAGTTTGTAAAAATATGTTATTTATGTAAGCATATAATGCATTTAGTTTTATTTCTAAGTGAATTAATAAATACATATTTTTTAAATGTCTCAGTTTTAATTTAAGCAGGTAAATGCTGAGAGAGAAAATCCACATAAACAAAAGCTATTTTGGGTGGGTCCTAATTAATTTTTAATAGGGTTAAGTAGTTGAGACCGAAAAGCTTGAGAACCACTAATTTAATCTCTTGCTCAAAATGGGGACATTTTGAGAGTGAAAGGAGATACTTTTTTTTTTGAGATACTCTTAATAATTATACCAGAGAACAAAGTGACATTACATCCCAGCATACCTAGGACAATCTTAGTTTATATATATTTTCCTAGTATATATTATTAATAGCTTTTAGTTTCATTGTCAAAATATCCTGGTTTGGAGGATCAGCTGTATGGTCACCCTACCTATGGGACTAATTAATGATGGCCTTGTCTTACACCCTCCTAAGCTTGCTATCAAAGAGAGCTCCAGAACATGAACTTTGGTGGGGAACTATATATGAGGGACCTTGTGGGAGCAACTATGCCTATCACAGAAAGACTGGTGGAAAGAAGCAAGGGCAAACTTTGTGTTTGTTGTTTTGTTTTATCTCAGAGTATGGCATTATGGGTTTAGACATCTTGAGTCTGAGAAGAGCACTGTTAATCTGTGTTTTAGAGGAACAGATTTTTAGAGTATCCTGTACCACCTCTAGTAGTTACCTGGACATCTGAAGAATAAGATCTTTCCTTTGAAGCAACTTCAGCCTTTGAGAGAATGTTAGGAGGAATGAATGATTCCTGTGCTGCATTTTATAGCAGGTCCCTCCCAAGTATGGATGCTTGCTATGAAAACTGGAGACATTTACATACTCAAATTGAAATAAGGTCATTGCCCGAACAGAATCCTTCAGGCATTAAAAAAAAAAAAACAGAACACCTGCCTAAAGCACCAGAAGCAAAAGGTATTGTGTTGAGTATTTTCCCTCTTTCCCAAAGGTTGAGATAGCTAACATTTATAGAACAGCAGTGCACCAATCTGTAATGAAATACATCACTGAATCACAACTAAAGATTTTGAGGTCAGATACATCCTTTGGAATATCTGCCAACCAATAACATGGATATGTTATGGATGCTCTTCGAGTGTTTTAAGAAACAATAGAAACATTACAAGCAGAATGGAAAAAAAGAGAGAGAGAGAAAAAAAAAGCCAGGGAGAGGGAGAAAAAAAAAAAAGGGCAAGAGAGCCAGCAATAGGCTTACATGAGCATACACCTTGTTTCCTAGGCACATCAAGGGCTTCTAGCCAAGGGCTGTGATGTTATTCTAGACATTTTTACTGACATAAAATAAGGAGTCTAAATTATGATGAAATCAGAACGAGAAACCAACCACTAGGGAAGCCATTAACAATTTAACATGAGGGAGTGTGGATTCTACTTGTCAAAGAGAATATTAGAAGACTGTTTGATATAAAATGCAACTATCACAGCACTGAGGGTTGGGTACCTCAGCTGGGTTTTCCTTGAACTCCTTCCCTTACAAAGTTAAACACAGACCTGGGTGTTTCACAAGGACAGCGTATCTTATGCCAAAGCAAAAAATCACATCAACCGAATAGGGTGAAAGTTTGATTGGATACCTGTCTATCAAGTAGTTGTCTGGCAAAGGCAAAGACCACAGGGAACAGTAAGAGGTGAAAGTGGACCTGAGGAAAAATTCAGAGTTCTTTTTTTAATTTTTATTGAGGTATAATTGACATACAACATTATATTAGAAGAGAATTCTAAATCTAAGACACTTTGAGTCAAATTCTAGCTTGTTTGTTTCCTGTCTGTGTGATCTTGATACAGTTTTATCCTCTAGAATCATAATGAACTTCATCTTAAAATGAGACTAATAATATCTACCTCATAAGAATGATGTCAGAATTAATGAACAACAACAAAAAGGCACCTAGCTCAGTGCCTGGAGGGAGTGGGAACTCATTAAAAATTACCCATTTATCCTTATTTTTCACCTAGTCTTAGTATTGAGGTCTCTTTCTCCTTTTCTTACTTCTCCTTCTCCATCTTGTTTATCTTTTTTTTCCCCTGTTCTTTTAAGACAATTTTATTTTGATATAATTATAGATTTACAGAAAAGTTACGAAGATAGTACAAAGAGTTCCTGCATAACCCTCACCTAGTTTCCTTTTTTCTTTTTTAAATTCATTTTTCTTCAGTTGGTTTATTTGAATGCGTGTTCTCAGCTATCTTAAAAATAGATTGTTCTCTAGTATAATGTAGTATTACTCACTTCACTTGTACCTTTTTCATCCCTTCAGTACACAATTGATGAACGTTAAATGATTACCCTGGAGTAGAACAACGTTAAATTATCTGGGGCTGAGTATGATTATTGACTTTCTTGTTGGATGCAGAAAACTTTGGAATAATCTAGCCTATAACTTGGGGGGAAGACAGTCAGGTGGAAGCAAAAGAAAAAGTTGATAAAACCCCTATGCCAGTCTGATGGTGCAGTTATTATATGTATTTGCATATATATTTATAGATGTATATTATATATATTTATATATGTGTCCTAACATCTAACAATATGTCTGGTGGTTCTAATAATTGGTAAATCCTTTCAAAGATGTGATGGTTAGGTTATAAGGTTTAAAAGGCCCAGGATAGAAGGTTTAGTTTAAGGGTATAGCCACAAGGACTTTGTGTAGTGTCCTGATGTACCCTCAAGGCCCTGGGTAGTAGAAGGAGGAACTGAGCTTCTTTAGTTTCATCTCCCATCTCATCTCCTTCCTGGGTCTCTTTTGTCTTTGCTTGCAAACATTATCTCCATAATCCTTCTACTGTTCTCTTGGAGGTTTTTCACCTAAAAATGTTTCCCCCTGAGAACGTTCAATGCTCTGAACTAGCCACAATAGCCTTGCTAATTTTCACCAATAGCAAGTACTCTTCCCTTGATACGCTGTTTAAGCTACATGTCAGGGGAAGAAAATGAGTTCCAATGTAGGAATTCACCTAGACCATTATAAGTAACTAACTTAATGCCTTTTTCCTCCCTGGGTCAGTTACATTTTAAGAGAAGAAGCCTCACAGTTAAAATAAAAAATACTGTCATACCCAAGAATGGCCTGTAACGTTGGAAGTTTAGGCACTGTGGCAGGGAGAAGGAAAAGAGATCTGAAAGCATAAGCTTTCTTGGTCCTTCTCCAACTGAGGGCTGCTGGAGACACTGAAAAAGTATCCAACTTTTCCTGATAGTTTGAAACCTCTTCAATTCACTACATTCAGGATAGCAGAGGTAATACTATTTATGAATAAAGAAAAACATGCTATGAGAGGGTAGGAGAGGACTAGGAAATGACAAAAAGGATTGGGTGCCAACCGAAGGGACTGTCAGGTCATTTGGAAAAGGTGCTATTATCACACTATCTTTATCTCAACATGAAAATTAAAACTGTCTGTGTTGGTGTCATGAATCCAGTGCCATTTAAGCTTCCAAGATCCAAACCAGTGTAACGCAAAAACTCACCTAAAGCAATTTTGAGAAGAATTCTCACTTAGTCCACTACAAGCTCTTCCTTTAGCTGTAGACCTAGGCATAACAGTTTTGGAAACAAGAAATAATGAAGTGCAATGCTAAAGAGTGGGAAATGAAGAACGATTTGAAGGTGTGAAAGGATTTGGAAAAAGATAAAATGTAGTGACAGAAGTTTATTTCATTCCCATCATGAGATTTGGCAATGGTTATATTGCTTCTTGCCTTCAGTTACCAAGGCCACAAACCATTATTTTCAGAGGCTCATTGCCCTGTATGTGCATCAGAATTTGACAGAAAGATAAAGGGGTTGTGAGCGAAAAATTGGCTGTTCCTCTTAATAGATTTTCTTTTTCTTTTTCTTTTGGAGAGGATATCTTGTAGAAAGAAATACTCATAAAATAATAATAGTAATAATAATAATAACATGAATCATCATCATCAAATCTTTGTTAGAAAACTGTGCTCAAATCACATCCCTCCACCCTTTACCTTCCCGTTCTCCATCTTCACTGACATAAAGAACATGTACGAAATACTGATAATTCTCTGGAAGTACTCCTGGCTTGCCCACCAGTGAAACTTTTATTAAAATTTTAATAGACACGTAAAAGAAGTAAGCTTACTGACAGAACAAATTCACCAGATGAACTATACAGTTCCCAGACAATGCAATTTAAATTATATAATGAAATTGCAAACAGTGGAGTAAATTAAATGAGAAAAAATATATTCTGAGATATTAACCAAGGGGCCTCACAAATCAAGCTTAGGTTTTCTTGGAGACAAGATGAACGCACTTGTATGTGGACAGTATAATCTTCCATTTCTTCCTCTGATATCACTCTAACTGGCTTTTCAAATGCACTGACAGAATGCAGTTTTTACTGGATAGGGATTCAGAATGAGAATTCCTTCTGCTAACCACTAATAAGCAATGCTAGCAAGAATATATGATATTTTTAAGATTTTGTGCATAGCGCATGAGATTAGCTGAGAGTTCATTATTCTAATATGGTTGTGCAAACCCAATTCAGTGTTAGTTCAATAGGAATTGTACTTTGCTGGGAGGTACGCATTTGTTCCTATTACACTGCACGTGCCACGAATTTTCAGGCTTTCATTTGCCTCTCACATTTGGTACTGCAGGCAAAATGCCATTAGGCAAAGGTAAGAGGAAAAGGCAGACAGAGAAGCCACGAGACCCTGGTCCAGCCTCTGACCTCCGCTCAGGAGGTACAGTTACAGCCAAATTATGCTATCAGGATTGTTCATTTCCTACATGATCTGAGCTTTATGCTCCACGAGGAGAAGGAGAGGTGACTGAATGGCTTGAGGTACAACCTCCCCATTGACTGCATACTGACAGTGCTATTTATTCCTTAGACCCTCATCTCAGAGCCGAGATGTGCAAGAGTGCTCCGTGTGTCTGAGCCAAATGCTATTTCAAATGCCATGTTTGGCTTTTATTTCTTTAAATGTGATCAGATTACTATTAAAAATATTATTTCTCATTCTGTTTGTGTCCGTCTCTTCCCGACGCCTCCAGTGAAAAGGTTTCTTATCTATTTTGACAAAAATTTAAACCAAATTGACTCTGCCATAGAAAAATGGACACCGAATCTTGAAGGGTTAAACAAGCTTCAGAAAGGCTGAAATTTTTCTCTCCATAGAAACTGCATGCTTGAACGATTCCTAAGCTGTTAGGGTTACCATGGTAATTATTATTCTTAAATGGAGAGGTTTATTTGTGAAGCAAAAAGACCAACAAACTTGTTGCCTGTATCTCTAAATCAGAACTGCTTGCAGCCATCTTTAAGGAGGGGCGAACTTTTTTGGGGAGGAATTGAATAATGCAGATCAGTCTTTATCAGAAAGTGTGACAGGCTTGCATAAAAGAAAGGTGGAATGTGAATATATTAGGGATATTTACTGAAGCCCCATTTATTGGATGGGCTTTACCATTTTTACCTCTTGAAGGTAAGCTGAGGATATCAACAACCCCAGAATCAATTGTATTTTAGGGGAATTGGTTTGTTAGAGCATCTGATAGATTGTTTATGTATGGCTGATCATAATGGTCTTGAGGTCAATTCATTTTAATGCAAAAATGGCTCTAAGAGCTTAAATTAACTATTTAAAAATTTTTTTTAAATCCTGAAGTCACGGCCTAGTGAACCTATTTCTCCTGATTTTAGGGGAAAGAAACCTGACTGGCCATAACAACAGAGTTCATAGCCGACTTTAGCAATGTAGAGCTCTTCTGCAAAGTGTAAGAGTGGTGTTATGAGTTGGGAAGGCTCAATACCCTTCACAAGTGTACAGGCTACTCTGTGTAAGAACAATACTATCTCACAAATTTGGGACAAATTGTACAAGTCTAAAATGAACTCTGTGCTCTCTCTGTTACACTCAGTTTGACCTTAAAATCAGACATAAAGGTTTGAAAGCAGCCTGGAAATTCCTGATGGACAGGTGTATCCCTGTACTCTCTACATGCGTTTACTGTACATGCCTTTACTCTTGCCCTTATCGGCGTGTAACTGTGACTCTCTTGTCGGTCACTCCTGGTAGATGCTGGGCCTCAGAGCCTAAGGAAGAGGAGGCAGGAGATGGAGCACGAACCCAGAGTCAGGGTGCCTGTGTTCAAGCCCCTTATCATTCGCCCTCTGTGTGACTTTGGTAAGTTTCTGAATCTCTCTGGATCCAGTTTACCATCTATAAAATAAGTATGATAAGAAGACCACCTTCATAGGGTTGTTGTTAGAATTAGATGAGTTAATACCTGTAAAGCTCAGAATCACTCAGAACAGCTCCTGGCACAGAGAACATGTTATGGGAGTGCTAGTAGCTTCTCAAGGGATATTGTCTCTTTATTATTGTATTCTCAGTGCCTATTCTCAGATTAGTTGCTTAATAGAGGTTTCTTGAAGTAATGACTGGATGAACCTTTGATTCAATTAAGGGACCCTTTTGTACCTTCTGCCATGATTGGTCATCTTGCTTCTCGGTGAGAACTTCCGGTGACCAGGACTCATGGCATAGCAGCCCATTCTATTGTTGGAAAGCTCTGCTCAGGAACTCTTTTGTCTTCCTGGTACCTCTCTTCTATGGACAAAAGAAGCTTGAGCAGGCTGCCTTCTGGGGAAAATGTGTCTCTTTAAGCCTGCATGTCCTGACTATAAAAAGCCTGTGGTGTTGGGCAGGGAGAGTGTTGGTTTCTCTCTTCCACACGTCAGTGGTCAAGCTGTATATGCCTGACTGTAGTCAACAATGAGAGGTGAGTTCTAAGATTGTTTTTTTGTAGAGAGATGGTTATTTCACTTGGCAATTCGATCTCTAAACAAGGCATCTTGCCTACTTTATGGAGTTATTGTTCACTACCCCATTTTACAAGAGGTATTCGGAGAAGACTTCCTTGACATTTTTAAGCTACTGGGATGCGTTTTAATTTGTTTCTAGAGTATTTAATCTATAAGACATACCAGGCTGAATAATTTATGTAACAAAACAATGACAACAAGGTCAAAGCAGAAGTATGACTTTACAGTGGGGAATATTCATGACATGATGCTATTTGAGATATGCTTCTTGAATATTAAAGAGTTTTTCCTAATGTTATGTTCCAATTAAACAAGTGGAAAGGTATGAGAAAGAAAATTGGATTCATTTTGAATTAAGCAAATTCTAGCGTAGCAGTCATCATATTTCTAATTGAAAAATGTCAACCACTGTCTGTCCACATAAAGTTTAGAGATGGTAGCTGGGGGGTGTTTTCTTTTGTGACTTAGTTGTGATATAAACCATAGAGTGCCAGATATTCTGCATCAATAGATCAGATACTCATAATCTGATTTATTCAGTGATATATAACCTCAATTATTTATTTTCGGTTACATTTCAACTTAAAAGGAGAAAGCCAAAGCAACAGAGTTTGCTGCTTAAGGTAATTATAAGATGGCTTATAGATGGAGTTCTGACAAGATCTAAAGATCTAACTCTGTTCTTCCTTTTCTAGCACAGTAGGATTTATGCTCTGAAAGGGATAATGGCTTCTTATGTACAGTGGACAAAAATTAGATCATCTCGTGCATAGTGTAGAGAGGATTAGGGAATGAAAAACCTGAATGTTTGCTGACCTCTATCATCAATTAATGCTGTCGTCTGGGGCTAACCACCTTGATACTGATATTTAACATTTATTAAGGACTCATTGTATTAGCTAATTAATTCTTGCACTTTTAATAAACAAGCCAAGAATCTTAGTGCCTTAATGTAAATAAAGGCTTGTTCCTTGCTTACATCAAATCAGAAGGGACCCATTCTCATTCCAGTTAGTGCCTCTGCCATCTTCTAGGGCTTCAAAATCCTCCAGTGCACCCCTTGCTGGCAGAATGATGAGGGAAGCAGAAGAGAGGAAGAATGTTACAGAAGTTAGAGGGGGCCAGGCCTGGAACTGGTGTTTATCACTCTGCCCATTTTCATATATACAGAACTCACTCACATAGCCATACCTGTCTTCAGCCACAGCTGGGAAATATAGTAAAGCACGTGCCAAGGAAGAGAGGGCATAGGTGGTGTTGAGTAACTGCAGCTAGGCTCCACCACACTGTGATTAGCTCTCTAAATATTTCACTTAATTCTCACAATAACTTTTTCTTTTAATTAATTAATTAATTTTGGGTTGAGTTGGATCTTTGTTGCTGCACGTGGGCTTTCTCTAGTTGCTAAGAGCGGGGACTACTCTTTGTTGTGGTGCGCTGGCTTCTCATTGCGGTGGCTTCTCTTGTTGTGGAGCACGGGCTCTAGGCGCGCAGGCTCCGTAGCTGTGGCTCGCGGGCTCAGTAGTTGTGGCGCACGGGCTTAGTTGCTCCACGGCATGTGGGATCTTCCCGGACCACGGCTCGAACCAGTGTCCCCTGCATTGGCAGGCGGATCTTTAACCACTGTGCCACCAGGGAAGCCCTCACAATAACTTTTTGAAGATTAAGAAACTTGAGCTTAGAATGGTGTAGCTGGACTCATTCTTTTGTCTTAGTCTGTGCTCTAAGCCCCTGTGCTTTTTTGCCTCCTTGTCTTTTGAAAATCTCTAATAATTTTCTTCACTTTCATTATGAAAATGATAGTATTCGCAATCCCTGTTATATCTCATGAGATACTGGAAAATTGTGAACATGTCCAGACTTGCCTGCTTTCCGTTACATAGATAAACTGAGCATCTTTTTGTGGCTAACTCATTGACTTGCATAGTATCTGCCATCTCCTCCTACCCTGTGCAGCAATTCTCTCCCCTTTTTTTTTGGCATCATAAAATCTTTCCCCTCTACTGGATCATTCTCATCAACATACAATTGTTACCATTTCTCCAGTCTTGAAGATAAAAACACCTGACTCCACATAGCTAATTAGCTATTGCCTCATTTCTCTATTCTTTACAGCAAAATATTTTGAGTGGTGTATATTTGCCATTTCCAATTTTCCTCTGTTTCTTCCTGAATTCCCTCCAGTCAGGCACCTCCATCACTGCAGCAAAACTGATCTTGGTAAAGTCACCAATGGCTTCTTTGTTGCCAAATCCAATCAATTCTCATTTTTCATCTTATTAGACCTATCAGTATCATTTGACATCATATTATCTCCCTCCTCCTTGAAAGTCTTTCTTTACTTGGTTTCCAAGACACCAGCACTTACCTGGTTTTCTTTCCACTTTGCTGGATAGCATTTATGTGTTTGTTTCCTTAGTTCCTCTTCATCCCTCTAGCCGCTAAATAGAGAATTACTTCAGGGCTTAATCCTTAGATTAACTTTATTTTCTCTCTTTACACTCACTCCCTTGATGAGCTCATCCAGTTCGATAGCTTCAAATACATACCATCTAAAAGCTGAAGGTTTCCAGTCCTGATTCCCCGATAGAGAGTTCTCCAGATTTGTATCACTACCTGAATGTATGATCAGTATACCTCAAGGTAAAAATGCCCCAAATTAAAGGCCTCACTCCTCTATCCTAACTATCCTGATTCAAGCCACCACCATCTCTCATTTGGATTATCATAGTATCTTCCTAAACAATCTCTTTGCCTCTTCTCTTACTTAATTCTTACAGTCTAAAATGATCCTCTTAAAAGAGAAGTCAGATTATATCACTCCTATGGGCCAGTCAGCTAATGTTCTTCCTTCTTAGAATCGAAACCAACGCCCTTGTAACGGCCCAAGAGGCTTTTCAAGATCTGATTCCCCCCCTTTTTTTTTTTTTTTTTTTTTTTTTTTTTGCGGTACGCGGGCCTCTCACTGTTGTGGCCTGTCCCGCTGCGGAGCACAGGCTCCGGACGCGCAGGGCCAGCGGCCATGGCTCACGGGCCCAGCCGCTCCGCGGCACGTGGGATCTTCCCGGACCAGGACACGAACCCGTGTCCCCTGCATCGGCAGGTGGACTCTCAACCATTGCGCCACCAGGGAAGCCCTGATTCCCCCATTATTGCTATGACCTTATCTCTTAGTTTTTTCCCCCCTCCCTTCAGCCCACTCTAGTTGCCCTGGCCTCCTTGCTATTTCTTGACCTTTCCAGTCATTTTCCCCACCTTGGGGCCTTAGTACTTGTTCTTGTCTCTCTTTGGAATACTCCTCCCATACTTATTTTCATGTCTTAGCCCTCAGCTTGCTTAGTTCTTTGCTCAAGCCTACCTTTTCACTGAGGCTAATTAGCAGTATCCCATGTGCTGGTTTAAATGAGCTTCTGTTCATTTCAGCATTTACCCTATTTAAATTTTAACTGCCTATCATGGCTACCTCAGTACATCTCTTTTGGATAATTCAGTTTCTATAGGCAAAATGCTGTGAGTGTCTCAGACTTTGACTCCCTTCTCTGCAAAAACAGTATCTGAGTTCATGGGGAAGAAGGCTATATGACCTTGTAGAAGTAACAGAGGTTGACCCCCTAACCTGGTGCTGCTCATGAGATATGTTATTGGCTGTGCCCACTGAGGAGCTGTAACTTTGTCTAGTACACGGGACAGTGTTGTGAAAGGTAACAGAATATGCCACCTCAAAATATACCTCTTTGGCATAGGGGTTATTTTGAGCTGATTATTTTGAGAAACAGCAGACACTGAAGAAGAACAGAATAGAAGTTACCCTTTCGTAGGGGATATTTACATTTATAAAGGGAATCTCCATTTGTACAGGTGTCTCCCTTTTTGTACCAGGAAGAGAAGGGTGGCTGTAAATCACAAGAGAATCTTATCAATGGAAAAGGCACCAACTTAAATCTGCATAGCAAACATTACTCTTGTTTACCATACTTTCCCTGGTAAATGATGTCCCAACATCTTTCTTTCTTTTATCTGTCTTTAGCTGAAGATAAAAATATTTAAGCTGATGGTTTGAGCCACCTCAGGGAGTTACTCATTTTTCCCTGGAAATCTCCACCTGTACATGATGTATAAATGTTCATAAACTTCTATTTGCTTTTCTCTTGTTAATCTTTTATTATAGGGGCTTCAGCCAAAAACTCAGAAGGGTAGAGGAAAATTATTTTTCCTCCCCTATAGTTACCATCCACCGATGACATCTGAGGATAGTCAGCTCTTGACCTGTATTGGTCAGGGCCTAATGACCCCACTGTGCTTCTATAACCTTTTCTATTCTCTTGTGGCCTCCACAAACCCCTTTGAGGCTCTTCCATGTCGTCTGTCTGGCACAAGGGCACAAGGCTTAGCCTGTCTGCCTCATAGACTCTGCCACAGAATCACCTCACCACTTTCCCCCACAGGCTCATCAGTTGGGCCCAAAACAGGTCCCCTGACTCTTGACTTAAAGTCCACACCACCTAGAAGCCATGTTTGACACAGGTATTTAAAACTGGACTATCTCTCCATTTTACATCTGTACTCTTCTCTCTTTACTATACTGAGACACGTAGGGTTGCCATATGCAGCAGTAATGCCCGTAAGTCCCAAACAGGGAGCAGGGCAAGAGGCTCTCTTTCCAAGGAAAACTGGAAAGGGAAAATCAGAACATACATATGACTGTGACTATGTCATAGGACGTATGACTATGTCCTTTCTTCTATATCCATTTTTGTCCCATAACCACTGCACTAGAAAAGGTAGTTTGTCCCCTTCCTTTTGGCTTTTGCTGAATGCAGGCTTGTTCCCCTGATATTGTACTGCTTATTGAGATGGCATCTGCCTCTCCCTTTTCCCTGAGGTTATAACGGTAGCCAGGGAGTGTGGAGTAAATCAGGTTTATCAAATAACAACAACTAATCATCGGGTATTTCAAATACACCCAAGATATACACTGTGCATTTTTTAACGCAAGTTTCATTAATTCCCACCATCCAAATTAAAAGAAAACTTAGTTCATAATTTGGGATTCTGAGATAAACTTCAAGTTTAGGAGAGACGGAACCGGTTTTTCACTGAGAGATATAGCAAAAGGGTTGGAAGAGAGCATGTGAGGTGTTGTTCTTAGAGCAAGTAATTGGAGGAGCTCTTAGTACAGAAAGTGAGGCACTGACAGGGCTAGTGTAATCATTTTACTACCTGTAGAATCACACAGGGCCCAGCACTCAGAAGAAACTTTGTTTAATACTCTGTGGTAGCTGCCTGGATGTTCTTAATAATTTTTTTAACAAGATGTCCTGCATTTTCATTTTTCACTGACTCTCTGGGTACTGGACATATATTCTTACAGTTTAGAGCACTTGAACATAGAAACGAGTGTTTGCTTCTTGTCTGAAGGCTGGGGACTCACTGGCATACACCACTGAGTAGGGCATGAAGGAGCAGCTAGAAGCAAAATTTGCCACCCCCAAGGTCTCTTTGGGATGTATCATTTTGAAAGTCAAGGCCCAAAAGACAACTCAGGAAGAAACTTTGACCTTCCCCTTAACTGCCTAAAAGAATTTAGTTAGAGGACCTGTTCCAGGAAGGGAGCTATCACTGTAGATAACTGTAGTATGAACTAGGTGGGATAGACAGGGAAGAAACTAGCAAAGTCTGTTTGTTAAAATTTCTCTGTGTTCCATTGTCTCTGCATGTCCCAGTATATATTTGTTTACCAAACATTTGCTTTTCCACCTTCATATGAATTGCCTTCCACCCCTTTAAAGTCCCAAACTACCACCCCCAACATCCTCTTTTGTCTTTAGCCGAAGATAGTATTTAAAGTGAGGGTTTCAGCCATTTTGGTGAGTTATTCATTTTTCTGGGTCTCTCCTATGTATACATATTATTAAACTTTTGTTTGATTTTCTCCTGTTAATCTGTCTCATGTCAATTTAATTCTTAGATCAGCCAGAAGAACCTAGAATGGTAAGGGAAAATTTCTTCCTCCTCAATAGGAGGTACTGTTCCCAAAAAAGAATGGGGGGAAATGCCTCCTCCAGTTACCCCTTGGCTCTCAGAATTTATAGAAGAGGAGGTCAATAAAGAGGACAAAGTCGTGGCTGACTTACTGGAGGTTTTCTCATGTCATAAGATGTACACACAGTGATGAGAATAGGGCATGGCTCACCTTTGAGAGGTGATAGTCATTAAATGGATCTAGGCCAAGACTGAGATGCCCCTTTACCACCAATGTTATTAATGCAAGTAGAATTTTTCCTCCTTTGCTGCTCTTGCTTCTGGAGGAATGAGCACAAGTAAGTCTGCTTAAGGGTTTTAGGCTCAGACAGAGATGAGGGGAAACTCAGAAAGGAGGAACATGGATTGTAATCATTGACTAAAAAAGTGATTATAATTCAAATTGACTGAATACTTATTCAGAAAAATCAAGATATTCAGAACTAAATTGTATGACAGAAACCATCAGTTTAGATGAATGTTTACTTGGGAATTGACCAAATAAGTAAAATATCTCATCTCAGCAATTTGGGTGTTCAGGGGTCATAACAGTATTGTACAGTTTCGAGAATAAAGTCAGTTCATGTTACACGTGTCTGTGTAGAGAATTGTCATCTACACCAGTTACAAACAGACACATGACTAGTAAGTTGTACATAAAAGTAAGTAGTACATATATATACAGCAAACGCTGTATATATACATATATTTCCTATTGATACTTTGAAACACATGGGCAGATCCACATTCTCCATGAATACTTGAGAGTTTACGTTAATGGCAATAAAGTTGATCAATACCTGATTTCTCTGTTGGCAGGTACTGCTCGCCAGGGATAGGAACCCCACAGAGAATGAGAGTAATCTCATTGGGGTTTTTCCGTCAACTATTGTTTATTTAGTATCATACTGACCCCTGACATCCTAAATACACTAAATAATCTCCCGATTGATGGATGGCAGCACTTTAGGTCTGCTGGAAAAGCAGAAGACAATTCATCCTTCTTGTCACAATAAGGCAAATAGCCCACGAGACAAACTGAAGACCACTGTAGCTTTAAACAAGAATGGCATTGATTAGAGGGAAAGCTAATGCTGAAAGAGAATCCTAGAGATACTGAGATGGAGTCAAAGAGCTATCAGTCAAACATAGAAAACTACAGATGAGAACCTGTGGGACTAGAGATAATAAGAACAGCAGGAGGAGAGAGAGGAAAACATATAAAGAGAAGAAAAAAAAACAATAAAAAGAAGATACATAAAAGGGAATGAAAAACCAATAGAAGATGCCAGAATTTTTGACAGTGAGGGGTAGGATCTGAAAGAACTTCTGAAGGAAGCGACTGAACTTCCCTGTGGGGCACCATCCTTGACAGTGAGATATTAACCTAGAGGGATATCTGTACAACACCAAGGCCAACAGAAATAAAAGACACAGAATAACTAAAATGCATGCACTAGATTGCATGTGTATACTCAGAAACACTCTATTTTAGCTATTTCAAAGAGAAGGTAGTTGGAAAAGCTGCATGTTTTAGAAAATGTAATCAAAAGAATTTTTTTGTTTGTTTTGGTTGTTATTGTTATTTTTCTTTCATTTTTCTTTTGGCATGGCAGTCAGGCCCCATTAGGTAAGGCTGCATTTAAGAACCATTTTAAAATAGAATTTTTAAATTCTATTTCTCTATTTATTTTCTTCTATCCGTCCTCTTCTCTCTTTTATTTTAGAAGCTTTTGGCATTGAAAGTATTTCTACCTTTGATTATTGATCACTCAGTAGCACTCACAGACTAAGCTGCAGGTCTTAGTTTGGGGGAAACAGTAACTTCTTTCAGAGAACGGATATGCAGTTTAATTGAGCTTCATGTTTTCCCCTGCATTTTGATTTCATCTATCCGTTCCCATTCATTAAAAATCCCATGCCCATGATAAAACCTGGGTCTGTTGCCTTGTCTAGCTAAGAATCAGGAGTTCATTATTTACTCCGTATTGTGTAAATTCTAATCAGATACCAGGGAATCTTGGTCCTGTACCACATTGTCTCCTCAGGCAGAACGCCCTACAATTTTTAACACCACAGAACAACTCCACAACAGAGCTGATTCCCTTGGATTCTTCCTCAGCCGATGGAGATAACATTTTGAATAAGATAGGGCTCCATTTATTTTTAGCAGTTTGCTTATTTATTTACTTTCGTGGTGGAGCCAGATAAGAGACTGACTGAGTTCACACCCAGTGGTGAGCATATTGGGTGACCCGTTAATGCTGGTGACTGAGCTCTAGCTCGGGCCCACAGGCAGTTCTGTTCAGATTTATGGCAAGACCTGGTGATGGATAATATAAATTTTTATTCATACGAAAGCAAATGAATGCATCCCGTGTAAAAACTAAATTGCAGATAGGCTCATTTAAGACTAATCAGAAACAGTCATTTACTCTGGATGGGAATAATGCCTGAGAAGGGCCTGATAAGTCTCTGATCCTTTGACATATAGATAGCACAATAGAGATGGAGATAAGCATGTTCCTCACCTATATATAACCCCCTGAGGTGATCCCTAATGCATTGTGGGTTTTTAGGCAGGTGGAAGACATTAATCCACTTGGAAGTATCAGTCAAGTCACAACTGTGCTTTAGCTCAGATGGTCTGAATAAAACTTGCTGAGACAAAGTTTGCCAGAAGGAAAAAAAAAAAAAGTCGTACTGTGGAGGTCTTAGGGGATTTCAAAGCACGCTGAATCAGATTATCTTCTGATTTAATATTTTTCTATAGTTCAGTGTAGCTTACAAAGTCACCAGTTCTTACATCAAGGGGGATTCATACATTTGGGAGATGTCTGTGTAGGCCAATTGATTCAGATATTTTGGCCCCCTAAAAGTGATTGTTAAAATTCATGATGTAGTGGCTAGAAGTCCAAGATCAAGGTGTTGGCAGGTTTTGTTTTCCTTGGGGTCCCTCTCTTTGGCTTGCAGATGGCTACTTTCTCTCTATGTCCTCACACGACCTTTTCTCTGTGCTTGTGCATTTCCTGGTGTCTCTCCTCCTTCTTATAGGGACACTAGTCATATTGGATTAGTACCCCACACTAACAGCCTTATTTTAACTTAATTACCCCTTTAAAGACCTTATCTCCAAATATGATTATATACTGAAGTGTTGGGGTCTAGGACTTCAACATACGAATTTGGAAGGGGCATCATTCAGCCCATAATATTCTGCCCGCTGGATCCCCCGAAATTCATGTCCTTCTCACAGGGAAAATACATTTGAAAATAAACTGATGAAGAGATTTTGAATCAGCTAACATATAGAAGTCTGAGATGACTCTTTGCATTCCCAAGGGGATCTGTAGTTTGAATTCTCTGGCTATGCAATAAAATGAGGATACTTTGGTTTGGGAAAAAGAGGAACACAGAAGCAAAGAAGGTGCCTTTTGGGTGCCGCTCTCAGGAATGGTTGCCTCTGTCTTTAGAATAAAATCAGAATTGGAAATCATTTTATTGATCGTTTAGGACAGTCCCTTCACATTTAGATGGAGAAACAAAAAGGTGTGAAATGGCCGAAGGAACTCAGCTATTTCTGTATCCATGTTTGGTTTAGAATGTGGATTTCCTGATCCCTGAACTAGGATACCTCTCTATAATTATGGACCCTAGAGGGAAAACTGTTCTCTCTTAGAGTGGCATATGTGGCTGGGGAGACAGCATCCATCTTCAGTGAGACACTGCTGAGAGAATGTGGCTTCCTGATGGTCCTAGAATGTATATATTAGAGATACAATATCTAATAGTTGTTCCTTTTTAAATTTACCTTTTTGTTTGTTATTGTTGCTAATAGTGCTTACAAGTGGAGAATACTGGGATATCTCATATGTTTCCCAACTTTCTCAGTAGTAGCTTAGACAATATTACAAAATGCCTTCCTCTTCCCCGTTGTGCTAACAGTGCCCGTAGTGTGGCATGCCATATATTTCACTATATTATAAACTTTTTATGGGCAAGTGTCTTATTTTTATCCTTTGAGCCCTAGCAAAGAGCTACCCACTCAGGTGCTTAATATATGCATATGTGTATTTACTTAATATATATGTATATTATTTACTTAATATACATGTATGTCTGTGTACATACATGCATGCATATGTACATTTATGTGTGTGGCGGTGTGTGTGTACCTGAGTGTGTGGCCCCTTGTGGCTCTAATGACTAACTGCTCACTAGAGGAATAAAGGTTGCTTTCAAAGCAATAGTCCTGGAGAGGAGACTATTAACTCTTCAAGTGTTGGTGGCAAAACCAAGGCAAAGGGTTGGTTCTGTTGGGGAGGATATGTGTGAACAGATAACCTGTTGGGTGCACTATACTAGGAGAGGGGTCATCCATGGGCATATATAGTATTTGGTCCTTGCTCACCTTGCCCTTGACTTCACTCCCAGTGGCTTCTGGATGTATAGTGACATTGCAGGGTAACACAGGTTCATCCATGAATCTTTCCTTAAACCCTCAGGGAGAATTAATTACTTCTTCCTCTGTACTCCTAAAGCAATTAGTTTCTGACTCTACCACAGCCATTGTAATGTATTATAAATGTCTGTCTCCCATTAAACTTTGAGTTGCCTAAATGCATGGATTATGTCTTAGCTATCTTTATATCCTTAGTGCTGCTCATGTAAGAGATGAATAAATGAAGGATAAATGCCAGAATTTGACTGCACTCCTCAACTGTCTGTCTGTCTGTCTATCTATCTGTCTGTCATCTGTCTATCCATCTACACTGTTCTAAGTACTTTAGAGATATTAACTTATTCAGTTCTCCTAACAGCATTCTTCTGCAGAGAAAGAACCTGAAGTTCAAAGACATTAAATAAATAACTTACTCAAGGCCACATACCTGAAAAGACAGAATAAAGAATTCACACATCAAGTGTGGCTGCAGGGTCCCTCCTGTAACTAAGCTAACTGTGCTGTGCCTATCCTGGCTTGGACGTTCAACACTGGGGCAATCTTCCTTAAAGATGTTAAGAGATTAGGGCTAGTACTAATGGGGAGCAGGATGAATCTTTTTTTTTTTTTTTTTTTTTGCGGTATGCGGGCCTCTCACTGCTGTGGCCTCTCCCGTTGCGGAGTCCAGCCTCCGGCCGCGCAGGCTCAGCGGCCATGGCTCACGGGCCCAGCCGCTCCGCGGCATGTGGGATCCTCCTGGACCGGGGCACAAACCCGTGTCCCCTGCATCGGCAGGCGGACTCTCAACCACTGCGCCACCAGGGAAGCCCCGAATCATTTTGACTAGGAATAATAGGAATGTCTGTAGCAAGAGGCTTCTGTTGGCAGTTGGGAAATCACAGGGCTTCTCTTTGGAAAGCCACAGGGAAGGGATAGACTGATGCAAAAATGGTATTTGGGAACTGAAGCTACAGAGTTTGAAGGATGGAGGCCTCTTCTCCTTCCATTAGGGTTTAGGTATAATAGAGGTGGTTTTCTCTGTTTTATGAAGGTGGTTGTACTTTGACCTGTTCTCCCCTCTGAGGCAATAACTAAGACAAAGGCTCATTAATTTTAAGGGATTATAAATGAATATTATATCTTTATTATTGCTGTTTATTCATAAAATAAGCCTACACTCCACAAATAACTTCAGCAAATATTTTCAGAGGCTGCCAGAAGTTTTGCTCTTGGCTGGTCTTGCGGTTCACCACATATAATAGAAGGTCAAAGATGCTGAGACCTCTGAGGTGTCAACCAATCCATTTTTTACAAACCTCTCATTGAATTATAAGCAGATATCCCAGTGAGGCCACACAACAACCCCAAAATTGTCTGCTTCTCATTACAAACTTAGAAAGGCAGAGAGCAAATTTACAGTTCCTATGTTGAATTGTTAAACCCACAGGAATGTGTGACTTAAAAGCCCATTTGGTGCCTTCGAGAAGCATGGTGAACAGTTACATTTGACATTACTCATGTCCTTCGGGGAAATGCTCTTGCTCTTGCTGAAGTAAAGTTCCTGGAGGGAACACTTTGCATTATGTATTCTTTCCTACTCACTCTGATTACTTTTCTTGACATTCCCTTGGGTTCTTCCAAACTAGACACAGTCTCTAAATTCTTAGCGATGCTCTTCACTTCTAATACATGTGCTGTTCCAGCCTCATTGTGCTAGTCATTCCCCAATTTAGAGGAATTTAGAGGGGAGTGACACAGGATGCTTGTTGGTAGGCTGTCAGACAACAGCGAAATGAAAATTAGTAGGTTCAGGTCAAAGCAACTAATGGGTTGCAAGAACTCTAACCTCCCATATAGGTGAGTCTCCGTACTCCTATTACTTAAACCCAAGACAGCCTCTTAAAATCAAGTGCTTAAGAAAGTGTGCTTCTCTAAACATATTATTCACATGACTCTCAGAGTATCTAAAGCCTGCAGGAAAAATTCTCAATCTCAGACCTGCAGTTTTACTCTTTCAATTTTTTTTTCTTTCCTCTTTATTTATCTTTGTTTTTCCTTCTCGGTCTTTATCTCCTCGTTTCCCCAAAGGACATGAGTAATGTCAAATGTCTCTTTTCTTTGCTTTTTTTTCTCCCTCTCTATCTCTCTGTTTCTTTCTCTCTTTTTTCTGCATCTGCAGGCCTTTCCAGTGCTGTCCAATAGAAGTTTCCATGGTGCTGGAAATGTTCTCTGTGTGCACTGCCCAATGCAGTAGCCACCAGCTCCGCGTGGCTGCTGAGAACTTGAAATGTGGCTATTGCGTCTGAGGAAGGGAACTCCAATTAAAATAAATTTAAATCAATTTAAATGTGAATAGCCACATGTGGCTAATAGGTATCAAATTAGCCAGTGCAACTTTAGACCAGTTATTTATCTCTGACATTATTCACATGTTGGTGAATGAGAGTTGATACCCTCTTTAGCTACTCTCTTCTTTTCTTTTTTTTAAAATCACTTATCACCAGGGAAAGTTGGTCCAGCTTATGAAGTTCGCTTGCATCTCTGCCAAACCCTTCCCCTCAACTTTAGAGGGCTTTCAGGGCAGGAGAGCACTTAGTACCTTTTCTGAAGACAGAATGTTTGTCTCTGGTTGCCTGGAGACCAGATATTCTCCAGCTAGGGATGCAGGGCACCCTGGTGTGATTGGAGGTTCAGAGAAGGCTCATTTGCAAGGCATGGGAGCAGGTGTGTTTGAAAATTTAATGAGAGAGGGTAGAGGTCAGCAACCTTTTTGGCCATCTTCAGAAATCAGCAATGTTGGTACAAGAGTCTTGAGCCAGGGAGGCATGAAGAGAAGGCAAAGGAGTGAAAAAAGAGATGTGGGGAAGGAGAAGGAAGATAAGAAAAGGAAAGGACAGAGTCAGAATATTCATGTTCAGAGTGAGACTGTTACTCACAGTGATCTTAGTTGCAGTTCTGCCTCTGGCTATCTACACCTAGAAAGCCAGGCCCTCTTACCAGAAAACCTGTACTTGAATCAGCCACAGATGCTGTGTCTCAAAATTTGGCATGAGCCCGTGGGCGATTGTGCTTGGAGGGGGGGGCAGTCTGTTAATTCTGTTTATACTTCTGCAGTCTATCTGAATTCAACTCCAAGTGAGTTTAATAACACCCTAGATAGACTGGCTACTATTTTCTGCCCTTCTTTTTCTTATTTTCCCCTTTATTTCTGGTTACCTTTTTTTTTTCCTTTTCTTTTTTTTTAAGCTTGACAAATGTGTCCTCAGTTCCTAGTGAACCTTTTGTTTTGGTCAGCATCTATCCTAATGAGTAGAAGGAGAATATGAAATGACATTTTAAGACCAGGACACTAATAAAAGCAAAGACATTTCTTGTAAGTCTAAAATTCTGCTAAATCACAGATTTTTTTTTTTTTTTTCCTGAGCAGTTTGCTTGCAGTCCTGGAACCATGTTCCTCATATCTGGGAAATCTATTTCACATTGACTTCTTGTATTTGCTACATTTTATATTGACTGGCTTTGCTGTATTTTAAATGTATTTGTGTCTAGACTTGTGGGACTTTAGCTACAGCCATTTTCTG
Organism: Grampus griseus; assembly: GCF_964374135.1. Taxonomy (NCBI): domain Eukaryota; kingdom Metazoa; phylum Chordata; class Mammalia; order Artiodactyla; family Delphinidae; genus Grampus; species Grampus griseus. The sequence continues at coordinate 71,981,720 of NC_139018.1, forward strand.
CATTATTAAGAGGGTTGTTTTGAGTGGCCTCTGTGAATAAACCTAATTTTCCCCTCTGATTAGTGTTTAATTTGAAATTGTTTGTGCAATGATGAAATCTTTCTTGAGTTTCACTTCCAGATTCCATTCCCAGAGGTTGCTTTTGATTACATAAATGCTTTCAGGGTGATTATGTGGGCAAAATTGTATATTAGGTAGTTTTGGTGCTTTCTGTAAGAAATTGTGTTGCTTAGAAAGAAAAGCTGTTGAGTTGGATTTTGAGGTTTTAGGTACTTTACAATTACATGATCATTCCTTCTATTCACCGCAGAAATATATCCTGTATCTGCAGGCCCAGAATTTTGTCATCCAGCCTTTGATTGGCGATTCACTTTTTTTGAGACTCCACATTCCATAGCAGGAAGATTATTCTATATATACACATCAGGCTTTTCAGTATATAGTTTCCTGTATCTCTCTTTTTAACTCCTACGTTTGATGTTTATAATAAATGTCTTGAGGGGAATAAAGTCATGCTATTCCCCAAGACTTCCTATGGGCCAGTGCTTGCACCTATTAGTTTTTGTACATGTACTCTGACCCCTGACTGTATAACTTGGTTTTGGCCTCACAGGTTCACAGCTGGAGAGGAATTTTGCCTCAGGATGAATCATACCTTGAGTTTCACCCTTACCTGATTTAGATGATATTAAATGAGATTTTAGACTTAGAGTTGATGCTGGAATGGGTTAAGATTTGAGGGGGTGTTGGGTGTGATGAATATATTTGCATGTGATAAGAATATTGAGGGCCAAAGGCAAAGTGTTATGGGTTGAATTATGTCTACCTCAAATTCATATGTTGACGTCCTACTCTCCAGCACTTCAAAATACTACCTTATTTGGAGATAGAGTCTTTACAGAGGTAATCAAGCTAAAATGAGGTTATTAGGGTTGGCTGTAGTCCAATAGGACATGTGGACCATGTGGACTTGAAGACAGTCATCTAGTTGCCAAGGAGAGAGTGTTGGAGCAGACCCTTCACTCACAGCCCTCAGAAGGACCTACCAACATTTTGACTTTGCACTTCTAGCCCCCAGAATGGTGAGGCAATACGTTTCTATTGTCTAAGCCACACAGTTTGTTATGGCAGCCTATAGCAAACTAACATGGGAGGCCAGGCCCCAACCTGGCCAGACTGCAACATAGAACAGACAAATGGCATATAAGACTCAGTCACCACTCCAGACATTTTCTAGATATGCACGTTTCCTGTGTCCCTTTTTTCCCTTGTCTTAAGTTTTTCTAATTTCCCTCATTCTCTATAAATCCCAAAGAATTATCAACAGCCAGTCCAAGGGTTATATCCATAAATTTTCAGTAATGTCAGATGTTGTCATCACATTTAAGAGATATTAAAAGCTATTTTTACTATTACTAAAAATATCAATTAATATTTATTGACCGCCTGCCATGTTCCAGGTAACATATTGAGATATCAACTTCTTCAGTCATTACAACATTATATAAGGTAGTAGGTATTATTATTTCCTTCATTTTAGAAAGGAGAAGACTGAAGCAGGAGGTTCAACAACTTGACCATGCCCGTGCAACTACAATGAACCCTTGAACGACCTGGGTTTGAACTGCAAAGGTCCACTTATATGGGTATTTTTTTTCAATAGTAAATACTACATCTGATCCGCAGTTGGTTCTGCAGATGTGGAATCTGACAGAGAAGAACCATGGATTTGGAGCGCCAGATAAATTAGATGCGGATTTTCCACTGCTTGGGGTTCAGCGCCCCTACCCCGCTGTGTTGTTCAAGGGTCAGCTGTAGTTAGTGGCAGAGCTAAGAATCATGAGCATTTGTATGGTCTTAAGTCTCTACTCAGAGGATCCAATTCTTAAGACTGAGAAAAAAGAATCAAGGTAAGAGTTAAGTAGAGAGGCTATGGAGAGGCAGTCACTTTTATATACTCAGAAGGCATCCCTTAAGAAACAATTTACTTCACTTTAAATATTTCCAATTTTTCCCACTGAAGACTTTTCCAACAGAAAAACCCTAGCACGGGTCATCATTGCAGCAATTCACATTTCAAGCCACAAACAGACCAAAAGCAGTTACTGCATCAGCTCAAAGGAGTATTCTTCCATCATCAATTAAATTCATTGCACTTGATTATTCAGTTTCTGCCAAGAAACAATTTAAAAAACCTGTTCACCACAATTTGTTTTACAATTTCCAGGATCCCTAAAATGACCTCCTGAGGACCTGGAATTTTTAAAGACTTTTCCAGTGTTGCCTGAGGACAATATGGCAGAAAAGCAAACAAACAAAAGCCCACTTAGATTTTAATGATATCTGTGTGAAATACATGCTCTTCATTCATCAAGATTTAGTGTACACATTATAGCTGTTATCGTGGGACACGGTTTTTGCTGTAAATAAATAAAAGTCTTTGAAGGCCACAGAACTGGACTACTACTGTGGCTCCACCATGCTGTTGCTGTGTGTACCTTAGCAAGTTACCTACTGTCTCTGAATGTCAGTGACCTAATCTTTAAATGCAGAAGGCACTGCTTATCTCACAGGTACGTGTGAGAATTAAATAGAATGGTGAGCATAGAGCATCTGGCACATTATTGAGATCATTAATTTTTACTTCCATTCCACCTTTTCTTTGCTCTCATTCCATCAAGTGCCCAGCATGGTTCTTTGCCCATGCAAAGCTTGCCGAGGGTTGACAAGCAGAACCATGGTGACAGCTACACAAGTTGTCTAAGGCTTGAGTCAGAACCACTTTGAAGTCAGTTTCTAGTTTGCGCTTTTTTTGGGTGGAGGAGGTAAAGAATACACAGGTAATATGATTTCTGGCCTCCAGCTGCACAAAGGTGTTCAGGAGATTTCAGGAGAGACAAAATAGTTTTCCACATTTTTCCTGGAGCCAAGGTAATTATCACCATAGTCTCTACTTTGTGTGTGTGTGTGTGTGTATGTTTTAAGTTTACTCTCTGTAGCTATTTCCTTTCTAGGGCCTTGGATTTATTTTTGAGTCTCTGATCTGACCTTCCTCCTTGGATGGGCCCTTGTCTACACTCACCTTTTTCAGTCAGTTAAAATTCTGTAGGCCATCAACAATTGGCAGATGCCAGAGGGCAAAATCCTGCTTCAGTGTTTTCACATCTCTCTGGATTCTCCCTTTAAGATTTCTGATATCTAAGGATTTCTTTTAATTTCTTGGTATCAAATCAATGAATTAAAAAAATATTTTCTTCCACATTTTTTAGCTACTCTCTACCATCTTTTATATTTTGGGGAATAGAATTCCAGCCCTACAGATTATTTCTAACTCTTTCTAAATATAATGCCAAGGAAATCCCCTGTCCACTCAGTCTGACGTAACAAAATACCATAGACTGAATGGCTCAAACAACAGAAATTTGTCTCCTCACAGTCCTAGAGGCTGGAAGTCTGAGATCAAGATAGCAATATGGTTGGTTTTGGGCGAGGCCTATCCCGTTGAGATGTAGATGGTGCCTTCTCACTGTGTGCCCACGTGATCTCTTCTTTGTGGGAGCATGAGTTGGAGGGGGTGGCAACTGGGGAGAGAGAGAGGGAGAGAGGGCTTCCTTATAAGGGTACTAACCCCATCATGACCTCATCTAACCCTAATTGCCCCCAGTGGCCCCATCTTCAAATGCCATTAGGACTTCAGCATATGAATATTGAGGGGACACAAACATTCAGTCCATAATATCCCCTTTCTGAGCCTAAACTAATAGCTTCATGCTGTAGGATTTAATATCACACAGACCTGCCTGATCTTGAATTTCATCATCTATACTATGAGTATAATCTAACTTTAAGCATATTTTTAAAAGACCAAATATAATACCAGATATAAAACAGAGATCACACTACCTAGCATAGTAGGAACTTAACAGATAGACCTTCCTTTCCCCCTTGCTTCCACAACCTCTGCCCCCAGAGTGCTGTGTGTAACCAATGTCCAACACCAAGTTCTGTTCAGAGATGCAGGAGGTGGTGCAGTCGTGATCCCGACTGCATCATGCCATCAACAGTTTTCATCATTCGTATCACTAAAAAGGGATAGAGGTGGGTGCAATAGCACAAAATAAAGACAATTATAAATTTTTACTGAGGAAGCAAGCAAAAACAGAAAAAAGAGATGACACCTGGATACTTTCTCTTTTAAACTCACACTGGAGCAAAAAGTTGTAAGTTGTGAGGCACCCAGATGGTGAGCTTGAGAAAACAGAAATTAATCACCTATTTGTACTAGAGTTTGAGGATTTAAAGATCTTTGGGGAAGATGTTCAAAAGCTTCACTCCAATTAACCTTACCCTATTAAGTGTGCCCATCCACAGATCAGAAGCCAAAGAATGGATTTCAAGGGTGAGAGAGAAAGTTCAGGGAACATGACGGACCTCTGCAGTCATTTCCCCAGAATGGAGGAACCTCCAGAGAGAAAAACGAAGCAGCTCTGACAGACAGGATGGATCAATGTGCATCTAGGATACAGTATAATTCTTCTCAGAAAGTGTTGAAATGGGGACAACCTTCTGATTTAATTTTAAAGGCTATTTTGAACTGTGTGACCCCGTTCTGAATTTGATCTGATAACTGAAATGCATTTCATGTGTCAGTGATGTAGTCTAGGCAGAATCCTAACCTAGACCATTTAGAACCCATTTCTTCCCCTGACACTTTTTTCCCTTGTGTAAAAAGGGGTGAAAAAAAAGAAAATGGTATTTCTTCTTGTGGATAGTCATCAACTAAAAAGTGTGGCGATTCTGGTGGAACCTCTGAGAATTAAGAGATTTTAATAGTCCTAAAATATTGCCAAGAAGTATTATTTTAAAATGTCTTAGTGACATTTCTGGCTAAATTGAGGAGACAAGCACATTTTTTCTTATTCAGGAGAAGTGGAAAACTTTCATTAACACACCAAGAAAATGAGGAAGAAGGAAGAACAGAAGGGAGAGAAAACGGGAGTATAAACCACAAAGACCACGTCTGTACTCAAAATTTCATTTTGTGAGCTCTCTGTGGAAAACCCCTGGAGATTTCATCCCACCTCATAGGGCCCTTTCCCAAGTGCTGATCCTTTTTTTTTTTTTACTATTAAATTTTAAAACTAAGCAGTATCTTTTGCCAAAATTAATAACTATTGGGAAAGAAAATGAAAGGATTTGACCCCCTCAATATTTCATTTTAGTAGTACCTCCCCAACTGAGATTGTGAATACTAAAATCTACAGAAGCTGTAATTAGTCACAAACAAAATCCCTCCTAGTAGGTGGTATGTGCTTCTTTCCAAGTTTCTGTCTTCTAGGAAGGATGTCATCACTCCTACTGTCTTTAAAATTTCCAGTTGGTTTGGCCAGATAGTAATACACACACACACACACACACACACACACACACACACACACACACACACACACACACACACACACACACACACACACACACACACCACACACACAGATCATCTTGATTTATTTAGGTCCTCTGGTAATAAAATTGTGTGTGTTTATTGGGTATAAGGCAGCTATTTTATTTACATTTATTGCAGATAATTACTTTAAAAAGCAATTGTGTTTTCATGGAACTAAGTGGATTTAACAGCATGGCAGAAAAGAATAGCAGTATAACAGATCTGCTTAAGAGAGCAAAGGAAATTGTCAGGTGCTCCGTAGGTTGGTACTGAAATATTAAGAAAGGGAATAGCTCAGCATGGCAGTGAGGGATATGGACACATACCTCATTCAAACTGCAACTGGTTTTCCATGTAAACAACTGCTTTAGCTTACTTGATATGGGGATGGAAATCCTGCTAATGCTGAACAAGTCTCCACTCCCATGAAAGTTTTAAGGAAAAACCAATATCAATAAAGTTCTCTGAAAATAGAAATTAACTTGCCCATGTACAAGCTGATTGGTAAAAAGACCTGTGGAGAGCATGTACCTTCTTCTGAAATTACTTTAAAATTTATTCCTCCTTGTCATAATCCTGCAGAGTAGATTGAAAGAGAGAAAATGGAAAGAGAATGACACCATTGAAAGGAAAACTGATCTCCCACAAATGAAACAATTATTCTTGGGCTCTTTTTAGAATTCACTAAGATTTCTTACATAAAAATATATTATTCCCTCAAGTTTGCTTTTATTTACAAACGCCTCTGACAAACAGTTATTCAAGTCCATTTCTGATGTTTTTTTCTCCTACATTAGCTGGAGGCTTAATAGGTGGCCCATGTACTCGACAGTGGGGCTTGAAAACATTCTAAGAATTGAAAACATTCTAAGAGGAGAAAGGAGTCTTACAATTGGTTTCTATGGTATATGATTGAGTATGCTATGCCTTTTATTAAAAAAATGAAGAACGTTTGTAACTTTGCATCAGAGTGTTCTCTGAAGTATCAAATCGCTGAAAGTTGATAAGCATAGGGAGGAAGAGCACAAAAATAACTGCATATTTGCTGAGAAACAAAATGTTTTTCTTTCTGGTCTTTCAAACTGAGTGTTGCTTTAAGGGGTATCTCATACATGAAAATATTCTGCTTTATGTTCAGAAGTTATTCATGAAAGGAGGCTTCAAGGTTTGGGTATTTTCTGCCAGAGGGATGTGTAGACTTTTTACTAAAACTGTTCAAGTTTCATATAGAATATTGATATGGAAAAGCATACAACTATAAGCCCCTTCAGCGGTTTTGTATGCTTTTCTACTTGAACTTAAATATTTTGCAGAAAGTGAGGCAAAGCCAGGACCATTTTGGAAGATGTTCCTTAAGTTGCAAAGAAGAGACAATACCCAGCATAGCAGATTTTTTTCTTCTCAGCTCTAAACAAAGAAATCCAGCCAAATTCTCATCCCATGTCTACCATGAACCTATAATTATGGCCCTGCGGCCAATGCATGTGCCTCTGGATATCTTACTATATAGCACAAAATGTTAAACATCTGGGATAGTGCAAAACACACTGGATTGGGAGGTAGAAAATGCATATCCTACTAGTGATTCTTCTAATACTAGCTATGAGATTTGGGGAAAATCACTTAATTTTCTGTGTCTCATTTTACTTTGAAAATGGAGAGGTTATTGTAGAAGATCTTCAGAGTCACTTCTAGCTCTACCATAGTGGATTCTGTGAATCAGAAGGAAAAAGAAAAACAGAAGGACATTTACATTTGTCTCTTAGTCTATCATGATATATATAATCCTAAACGGGGAATACGAAATTCAGGCTTTTTTTCTCTCAAATTTTATTTTCCTAAATATTTTTTATATTCACATTAGGATCTTTTTTTTTTTTAACTCTTACATTTATATAATCATACAGAATTAAGGTCAAACAAGCTGATGCTGCGTATTCTATCATGCAGGTCAGCTTCCTTCATGGAAGATAACAGCTATCCAAGTTTTAAGTTACTCATTTACTCTCTGAAAGAAATTAATTAACAAACTACACAGACAGTTAGGGGGAGAACCTTTTAGGCAGAGGGAACTACAAGTACAAAGACACAGAGATGGGTGTGTGCTCGGTATATTTGAGGAAAGGTAAGGTGGTAAGTTTGGGAAGGAATGTTTGTGGAAATAAAGTTGGGGGGAGGGCAAGGACTGGGTCATATATATATTTGTAGCTTGTGGCAAAGGTTTTGGTTTTAACCCTAAGCCATTAGAGTGTCAGACTATATGCTTGACTTACATTTTAAAGGAATACCTCTGGCTGCTGTGTCAAGAATAGATGTTAGGGAGCAGCAATGCAAGTTCACAGATCTATGAAGAGACTGCTGTTGTATTTAGAAAAATGATCATTGCTTGACTTAGAACTGTAGTGATGGAGGTAGCAAGAAATAATCAGATTCAGGATACATATTGAAGGTCAATCCTTCTAAGAGAGAAGAGAAAAACAAATTTTAAGCTACTCTAAACTGGGAAATGTCTCAAACTGGGCAGAAACCTGTTGAATGAGGCATGGAGACTCAGTCATCTTTGGACACTTGGCCAAGTGCTCTTTCCTGATGAACATCTAAAACATTCCCTTTTAATGTTCTTCAGTCCATTTTTCTCTCCTACAACTCATAGTATTCTTACTATGTCAATTGGTAAGAAAATTGGAAAACAGAAATGTTTGAAATAGCAAAGACGTATTTAGACCAGTATATTCCAGAATAATCATTTCTATAGTGGAAGTATAGAGTATTCTGGTAAATGGCCGGAGAAGAGGAAGTACTGCAACCTTTTTTTTTTTTTTTTTTTTTCCCGGCACGCGGGCCTCTCACTGCTGTGGCCTCTCCCGTTGCGGAGCACAGGTTCCGCAATGGCGCAGGTTCAGTGGCCATGGCTCACGGGCCCAGCCGCTCCGTGGCATGTGGGATCTTCCCGGACCGGGGCACGAACCCGTGTCCCCTGCATCGGCAGGCGGACTCTCAACCACTGTGCCACCAGGGAAGCCCCTGAATCCTTTTTGAGATTCAGAGTGAATCTTATTCTATTCTTATTTGTTCTTATTCTGTTATTCCTTTAGTGGCTCCAAGAAGTATTGTACTATTGGTAAAGAAGCAAGTCATTTGTTAAATCTAATTTTATGCTAACATATGTAGTCAAAAGTCCCTATTTCATATGGTTCCCTTTATCATCCTAAAGAAGTAGAGCTACATAGGACAGATACTGAAAATCTTGGGCTTAAAAAATGTTATTGTGTAATAATCTGTATTACAAATATTTTTGGTGTTTTTGGACATCAACATATGGCTCATAGTGAGAAAACTTGCATATTGGTGACAGGATAAAGTGAAAAAACCTTATAATATTGACATTGACTCAAGGTTTATAACAGTCATGAAATGCAAAGTATACTGTGACAAAGTAACTAAATGCAGTGTAATATCTTTTGCAAAAAATACTGCATTACTTTTGAAGCAATGCATATTTTGAAGTACATTAAAATAAAAAATTTATTATGCAAATATAGATGCTCCCTAAAATTAATGTAGCTCAATTACATCATTAGATGTCAGAAAGGCATTTGAAAGGGTAGGGTGGAAATAATTCTTTCGAATGTCACATAAATTTTCTTCACAGCTAATCTCTGAAAAGAGGGAAAAAATTCTCTCTACTCAGGCATAGAATAGAAGCATTAACAATGGAAAGGTCAGTGCATAATAATGCAAGAGAGAAAAGGCCTAAAGTGCTATATTGATGAAATGAAATGGGGGAAGTTATATAGAAATAGTAATCAATCAATCCTTAATTTAAGACCTTTCAGTAACTTGCTGAAATCTTCTTCACTATTTAATATCAAAGAAACGCTAACCAATAAATTTCTTCCATGGGGAGAAAAAACCCAACAACTGTGTGTTTAGATTCAACACTTCTCTTTCCCTTTAACTTCTCTATATTGCAGATGTCACTTGACAAACTAGTTATCCTAGAAGATATTAGATAGCCATCTCATTTTCAGTAGAACTTGTCTCTCTAAGCTTAGAAAATCAAGAGTTGATTATGCAAATTCCACAAAGGGAAATTATGTATTCATTAAAATTCATGTTTGGGGGGCTTCCCTGGTGGCGCAGTGGTTGAGAGTCTGCCTGCCGATGCGGGGGACGCGGGTTCGTGCCCCGGTCCGGGAAGATCCCACATGCCACGGAGCGGCTGGGCCCGTGAGCCATAGCCGCTGGGCCTGTGCGTCCGGAGCCTGTACTCCGCCACGGGAGAGGCCACAGCAGTGAGAGGCCCGCGTACCGCAAAAAAAAAAGTTCATGTTTGGAAAGATATAGGAAAATGGTCACAATAAAATGGTAAGTAAATTTGCAGGATATAGAACTTTGTGCATAATATGATCCACACACTGTGAAAAATAAGTACACCTGCATACATGCAAAGACCAGAAGAAATTATATTAAGAGAAAAATTGTAATTATCTCTGATTGATGAAATGCATTTAGAAAATGCATTTTTGTCGGCTTTACTGATTTTACAAGTGTGGTGATATTTAAGACTTGCAGTGATATAGCAGGCATTAGTAATAAGAGTTTTTCTCTTCGTGACCTCATTCTTACCAACTAATTTCCCTGTTAACTATTTCACTTGCTCTATTAACTTATATATGTATCATAAAGGCCAGTAGGAGTTGGAAGGAAAAGAAAAATGAAGAAGCAGAAAAGGTTAAGTTATCATTGTATACAATCAAACCCTTAGAAAGATATTTGGATGGACAGTGTATTTGACTGCCTATGAAACTTATTCTAAATATTTACATAAAGATTTCATGAGACATATGGAGTACATTTAGGTAAAGATAAGAGGAAGAAAGTCACATTAATTCACTAGTTCACTCACTAATTTTTTAAATTTATTCAGCAAACATTCATGAGCACCAAATAAATGCCATGCACTGGAGAGTGACTGATGAATAAGATATGGTACCTGCTTTCAAGGAATTCATGTTTGAGCTTTGGATATAGACAAATAAATATGAAGAATATATCATTAATATAGATATGCACCAGACAAATTGGTAAAGCAATGTATAAAGTCATCTCAGCTGCTTGAGGGTATCCTGAGTTTGAGCTGGGTTCTGAAGACCCATTAGGAGTTCACAAAATTGAAGATGGGAGGAACGAGTTTTCTGGTAGAAGGTTGTGCATGTGAAAAGTCTCAAGAATTGTAAAAGAACATGGAACTGTGAAGTGGTTTAAAATTTGGCTGGAATGTAGGTGCGGTTGGTAGAGTCTACAGAGATGAAATTGTGCAAGGATTTAGAAACCAGATGAAGGTTTTCACGTCATGTTGAGTTATTGAAGTTTATCTTATAGGCAGTGGGGTGTCACTGAACAAATGTGAGTAGCATACAGAGGATTTACACTTCAGAAGGATCATCATGGTGGCAGTGTGAAAGCCAGAATGAAGAGGACAGAGATGAGAAGAGAAGAGCAGAATATCACAGTATTTTAGTAAACAGATAATGAAGGTCCAATCTATGACAGGGGAGAATGGAAGGAGAAGATGCATCAGAGACATAAGAGGCAGTGAGTAGAACAAAAAATGAGATTAGTTCAAAATCTATATCCACCACCTGCCTGATAAATGACAGTACATGCTGTGATGTGCTACCCAGATGCCCTCTGCAGGATCCTATTTTCTCAACTGGCAGAAATGTTAGTTGTTGGAAGTTCATAATTGAGTAATTTCCTGGGGATTGACTTCAGCAAGAGGGAGCTGCCTTGCCCAAGGTTATGCTTCTCCTTTCCAGGAGCAGCCTGCATTCAGTGACTGTTATATATGGAGTACCAACACCCATCCTCCAGGGCTCAATTCAGGAGAATTATAAAGAGCAATCCTAGCTCCAGACCTCCATTATGAATAGTTTAGATCTTAACTTGTAAATATGTCTCAGTTCAATGTCCCCCTCTGCCCAAGCATGCTTCCCTCACTTCCTCACAGCATTGTTCCACATATCATTTAGTAAATGTCCTGCGTGCGCATCTCCATCTCAGAATCTGTTTCCTGGAGAACTTGACCAAAGGCAATTCATGACAAGAGTGGTCCCAGGAATAGATTAAAAAGGGATTTGGAGAGTGGATCAGCCACAGTTTGGCAATGGGCTACCCATTATTGGTGGTAGGTGGAACTGTTATGGCCCTTGACATGAGTCACAGTCAGCTCAGACTGCTATAACATAGAACCATAGACTAGTGGCTAGAAATGGTTTGCGTACAGTTCTGTAAGCTGGAAGTCTGAGCTCAGGATGCCAGCATGGTCAAGTTCTGATGAGGACGGTCTTCTGGGTTGCAAACGGCCAACTTCTCATTGTATCCTCAAATGGCAGAGATCAGAGAGAGAAGGCAAGTTCTCTTGTAACTCTTAAAAAACATCAATCCCATTTATAAGGGCCCCACCCTCGTGACCTCATCTAATCCTAATTACCCTCAAAGGCTCCACCTCCTAATACTAGCACATTGGAGGGTAAGGTTTCAACATACGAATTTTGGGGAAATACAGACATTCAGTCCATAACAGCATACGATAGTGTTGGAGCTGTTAAAACTTACACCAGTGGTGAATTGGAATGGGATACTGGTGTTGGGAATCCATTGACAGGTGCAGTATCTCAAGCATTTGAGAGGTTTTAGGGTAGTAGTAATTGTAAGAATACTAGGAACCAATGAATGTTGCTTAATACTATCAAAGCATGGAAGAAAGACAATGAAAGGGTAAGGATGATTAATCACCAATTCAAGGCAAAATGTGAAAGTCAAAGAACTGCTTTGGAAGTGTATAAATTCTTATCTCCTGCAGCCTGAGGGGTGAAAAAGCTGAGGGTTAAGCTCAGGATTCAGTTTTAGCGGTAGAATTCCAAAGAGTGTTGATTTGCCATCTCAGCAGATCTGCTCTGTCCAGGTCAGGGCCCTGGTTAGGAGTGGAATCCTAAGATATAAGATAGGATGTTATGATTAATGCACTCAAAAACCTTAAAACCCCTTAGCCTCTGAACTTGCAAAAGTGACCCACTCCTCCCTTGCTTGGAGATGATGGAAAGTTATGTGACTTGCAAGGTAGCACACACTATCTCAGGATATATTCCACCTACCTTCTTGGTTTCAGACAAGGGTAAAGTCACAATGTAAGCTATCTGAGGAATTGCTGGGCCTGCCATAGGAGGGAAAATCTACAGAACCTAGCTAACATACCAGCAGAAGCCAGGAGAGTATGTATGGAAGTAATAGCAACAGTTTGAATGCCACCCAAATGTCTATCAACAGATAAATGGATAAGTAAATTGTGGTATATCCAGTCAATGGATTACTGCACAGCATTAAAAAAGAGTAAACTATCAATATGTGTTACAAAATAGATGACTCAAAACAATTATGCTGAATGAAAAAAGGGTACATACTGTGTGATTCCATAAATCATAGAAAATCATAACAAATCATAGTAGTTAGAAAATGCAAACTAATTTCTAGTGATAGAAAGCTGATCTGTGATTTACTGGAGATGGGGGATGAGAGGATGTTCTGGAAGGGTGAGAGAGAGGGATTTCCAAGGGGCCATGAGATTTTTGTGGGTGATAAATATGTCTGTTATCTTGATTGTGCTGATGGTTTTATGAGTATACACATATGTCTAATTTGTCAACTTGTACACTTTAAACATGTTCAGTTTATCATATGTCAGTTTTATCTCAATAAAGCAATTGAAACAAACAAAACAAACCAAATCCCTTAAAATTTTACAGGTTTCAGGTCCAGACCAGTCCTCTCTGCACTAGTTGCTATGCCCTGGTCATTGTAGATACTATACAGATTAAAAAACGAAAACAAAGGGGCAGCTCAAATTATCAACTTTACCCAGAAGCCCTCCCTGACCTAGAAGAGGCTCTCTGGCTCCCTCCTCTGACCCCTCTCTGTCATTCCTCTCATTTCTGGGAATTGGAACTCTGGCCCCCTGCCAGTCTCCCTCGCAAGTCTGGGAACTCCGGGAAAGCAAGAACCACCTTAGATTCATCTTGGTATCCCCCGGACCCCACATAGAATCAAGCCCTCAGGACTCCTTTTCAACCACTGTTTTTGTGTCTCCACTGAGATATAACTCTGACCTTTCTGATAGCACAGGTGAAAAATCCAGCTAGTGTTCTTTCTCTCTGTTCTAACTAGAACACAGGAGGAGACCCATTAATGAGGCCAGTGTGCCCTGTGACGTACCTGGGACTCCTCTTGATGGGAAGGGGCATCATGGAACCCATTTCTGCTTTCTCAGAAAAGTAGAGAAGTTAGCTTCAACTCCGCAAACTAAGCAATGCTGGTCTATCTTTGTGGCCTTCTTGTTTAGTTTTAACCTGTCTAATCTCATCATCCGCACTGTCCTATTTGCTCTTGTAACCCCAGCCACAAAACCACCTACTTATCAAACTAGATAAATATTCCCGTTCCTCAAAGTCTTTAAATTTTTTCTTTCTTTTGCCTGATGGAACTACACACACACACACACACACACACACACACACACACACACATCCTCTGATATGTTACATTAAGTTCTTGAATTACTGGCCAGGGTGTATTGCATTCAGGAGCTCCTTTCTTCACACTATCAAGGACTACTTCCTTAGTCAAGACAATTTTTGAAAAAAGAAAAGACTCATTAGCTGTGCTGACACACCCAATGCTCTTTTTTCCAAAGACTGTCTTATCTCCTGTTCCTCTTAGGGGCTTATATCATATAGGTCTCTGGGATTCATTTCACTTGATTCTCTGTGTGTGTCTGTGTGTGTCTGTGTGTGTGTGTGTGTGTGTGTGTGTGTGGTATTGTGACCATACATGAAGATGGTTGCAGACTGGGGGCATGGAGATGGAGAAGGAAAAAAAGCATTCTGAAACTAGATCCCAAGTCTTTTACATGTTTGCCAAAATATGTCCCAATTTGTCAACATTTAGCTCATATTCCTAATGAATTGGTCTTAGATTTTAAATATTATATGACCATACTCTGTTCCATATCCTTATTTTCTAAGAGTGTGGCTTTGGACTTATCCTGGGTTTAATTTATTACAATGCCATTTACTAGAAAATACCTCGAGAGAGTATCATACAAACCAATGATGTACTCTGTAAAATAGGATCTCACTTGTGTGTATTAAGATCTGATGTGTAAAGCAGAGAGTGTAGTGGCCAGAACATGGAGATGGTTGTTGCTGTATAATTCCTCATATGTTGCTGTAATATACAATTTCCAAGAATATCAGCCATTTTTCAAACTTAAAATGCTATCTACTTTAAAGTTATACACATTATACATTCATACACACATATGTACAACACATTTATATATAGTTAAAATATATTAAACATATATTTATCATAGTATTAGAGACAGACTGTTTGGATTGAATCCTGGTTGTGTTGCTTAAGTTACTTAAACTCTCTGTCCCTCAGTTTTTTTATCTGTAAAATAAAGCCAATTACAGTACCTCCAATAAAGCTTATATGAGAATTAAACAATGTTGGGCACTTGGTAAAATTATATGTTTTGGTTGTTATAATTATTACCAATTTATCAACTGGTGATGCAGTGAATTAAAATAATCAAATAAAAATAGAATTTAAAAAATAGCAAAGATTAAAGATATCAGCAAATACATGTACCTCCTTTACTTTAACCTAATTTCTATAACAGACGCTCCTCTCTTAATCACAACAGGGGACAGATTTCACAGCCCAGGAGCATAATTACAGAAAACACCAACTCCTGTGGTCACAAAGTTATACTTGGGGCATACTGAGTAACTGCCAATTGAGACCTCAGTGGGTGACTGGGGCATATGGTGATAAAGGATCAGTCAAGAGTACACTGTAATGCTCAACAAATGCCAGCAGCTTTGTGAAATTAAAAATAGAGGTCACTGTGCTGCTCCATCAATAAGAAGCAACAAATTCTAATATATATGTTTTCCTTTGCTGTGCAAAAGCTTTGAAGTTTCATTAGGTCCCATTTGTTTATTTTTGTTTTTATTTCCATTTCTCTAGCAGGTGGTTCGAAAAGAATCTTGCTGTGATTTATGTCATACACTGTTCTATTTCCTCTAAAAGTTTTATAGTGTCTGGCCTTACATTTGGGTCTTTAATCCATTTTGAGTTTATTTTTGTGTATGGTGTTAGGGAGTGTTCTAATCTCATTCTTTTACATGTAACTGCCCAGTTTTCCCAGTACCACTTATTGAAGAGGCTGTCTTTTCTCCATTGTATATTCTTGCCTCCTTTATCAAAAATAAGGTGACCATAAGTGCGTGGATTTATCTCTGGGCTTTCTATCCTGTTCCATTGATCTATATTTCTGTTTTTGTGCCAGTGCCATACTGTCTTGATTACTGTAGCTTTGTAGTATAGTCTGAAGTCAGGGAGCCTGATTCCTCCAGCTCCATTTTTCTTTCTCAAAATTGCTTTGGCTATTCGAGTCTTCTGTGTTTCCGTACAAATTGTGAATTTTTTTGTTCTAGTTCTGTGAAAAATGCCAGTGGTAGTTTGATAGGGATTGCATTGAATCTGTAGGTTAGTATAGTCATTTTCACAATCAGTCAATCATACTTTGGGTAGTGTAGTCATTTTCACAATGTTGATTCTTCCAATCCAAGAACATGGTATATCTCTCCCTCTGTTTGTATCATCTTTAATTTCTTTCATCAGTGTCTTATAGTTTTCTGCATAGAGTTCTTTTGTCTAGGTTTATTCCTAGGTATTTTATTCTTTTTGTTGCAGTGGTAAATGGGAGTGTTTTCTTAATTTCTTTTTCAGATTTTTCATCATTAGTGTATAGGAATGCAAGAGATTTCTGTGCATTAATCTTGTATCCTGCTACTTTAACAAATTCATTGATTAGCTCTAGTAGTTTTCTGGTAACATCTTTAGGATTCTCTGTGTATAGTATCATGTCATCTGCAAACAGTGATAGCTTTACTTCTTTTCTGATTTGGATGCCTTTTATTTCTTTTTCTTCTCTGATTGCTGTGGCTAAAACTTCCAAAACTTTGTTGAATAATAGTGGTGAGAAAAGGCAACCTTCAGAATGGGAGAAAATATTTGCAAATGAAGCAACTGACAAAGGATTAATCTCCAAAATTTACAAGCAGCTCATGAAGCTCAATATCAAAAAAACAAACAACCCAATCCAAAAATGGGCAGAAGACCTAAATAGACATTTCTCCAAAGAAGATACACAGATTGCCAACAAACACATGAAAGGATGCTCAACATCACTAATCATTAGAGAAATGCACATCAAAACTACAGTGAGGTATCACCTCACAACAGTCAGAATGGCCATCATCAAAAAATGTACAAACAATAAATGCTGGAGAGGGTGTGGAGAAAAGGGAACCCTCTTGCACTGTTGGTGAGAATGTAAATTGATACAGTCACTATGCAGAACAGTATGGAGGTTCCTTAAAAACTAAAAAAAGAACTACCATACGACCCAGCAATCACACTACTGGGCATATACTCTGAGAAAACCATAATTCTAAAAGAGTCATGTACCATAATGTTCATTGCAGCTCTATTTACAATAGCCAGGACATAGAAGCAACCTAAGTGTCCATCGACAGATGCATGGTTAAAGAAGATGTGGCACATATATACAATGGAATATTACTCAGCCATAGAAAGAAATGAAACTGAGTTGTTTGTAGTGAGGTGGATGGACCTAGAGTCTGTCATACAGAGTGAAGTAAATCAGAAAGAGAAAAACAAGTACCATATGCTAACACATATATATGGAATCAAAAAAAAAAAAAGGTATGAGGAACCTAGGTGCAGGACAGGAATAAAGGTGCAGATGTAGAGAATGGACTTGAGGACGTGGGGAGGGGGAAGGGTAAGCTGGGACGAAGTGAGAGAGTGGCATGGACATATATACACTATCAAATGTAAAATAGATAGCTAGTGGGAAGCAGCCGCATAGCACAGGGATATCAGCTCGGTGCTTTGTGACCACCTAGAGGGTTGGGATAGGGAGGGTGGAAGGGAGACACAAGAGGGAGGAGATATGGGGATATATGTATATGTATAGTTGATTCACTTTGTTATAAAGCAGACACTAACGCACCATTGTAAAGCAATTATACTCTAATAAAGATGTTAAAAACAAAAATCCAAAATCCATGCAAGAAAACCTTAAAAAAAAATCTAACATATAACCGGATAAATATATCTCATTGTTTCCCCTCCTTTCTTTCCTTCTGTAATACTATGTTCAGAGTCTTTTGAGTACCTATCATGTGTCAGACAATGTGCTAGGTAGTGGGGGGAAAATAAAACAGACACATCCCTGCCCTCTGAAGCCCACAATTGAGTGAGATTTTCCAGTGGGATGTTCTCTGTGAAGAAAATCTACAGAGTGGGTCTCCTTGTAGGCTGAATGATCCCAGGACATCAGGTATCGCAATATACAGAGTTCAGTCTGTTCTGGATAACATAGCAGCTAATTGTTCTCTGTACACATTCTCTTACTCTTGGGACTGCCTACCTCTGAGAAGTTCTCCTCTCCTAAGACCTTCCGCCATATGGTGGAACAGGAGAGGAGATTACATTCTGTCAGTCACCTTGGCTTTCTTCTGGTAAAGGCTTTGGTAGGAATTATTGACTACAGTGGGTTTTGAGAACGGTCCATATGGCAATGCTCTATTTTCTTCTTTTCTTCTGGGACATAGAATTGGATGTCTGTGAAAATAAAGTCATAAAAGTCAATAGGTTAACTCTTAGGTCAAAGGAACCAATATTCTTTGTTAATTTTAGCCAGGACACGTCTATTTGAGAAATAGTGCACTAATTGAAGTTTCTTCTGCTTTTCTGTCTCATTTTTGAGAAGCGTCAGTTATAGATCATCAGTGGTCTGGGGAAACAGTAAGAAAAATGGTTGAAATATTGACTGGAATAAGAGAAAAGAACCAACTCTGTGCTGTAACAGATTAGTGGATAGGTTAAAGAGTAGACACCTTTAGGTGCATTCTGCCCTACTGAAACACATGTCCACAGAGCCCAGAGCACCTCTGTGGTGAGTGAATTCCAACCAGACTGCCTCCTGGGGAAGCAGGGCCTATAAGAATAAGCTGGCCTATTCTTATCACAGCTGCTTTAGGATATCATTTAAATTAGACAAGGAGTAGTGAAGCACAGTATGGGGAAATACTGGATGTAAAATGTGCAGCCTAGAGAATTCCCCCTGGATGTCTGAGACCCACCTATGGTCACTGACAGTCTGAGAGCTCAGTTCCAGGTTTTCTGATGTCTGCTTACTTTGTTAGTTATACTCCACCCCAGGTTCTTCCTGTAGCATGCAGCACAAAGTGTTGGCTCTTCTAGGGAGTTTTGTGGGCTTGTGTGTGTGTGTGTGTGTGTGTGTGTGTGTTTGTTTCTATATATATATATAAAGAGTATATACACACATACATACACAATTTTAAAAATATTCAATCACTATAAATTGAGCTCAGTGATGAAGTGATGAAAGAGCTGAAGAAACAGTTCAAATACTGCTTTGAGGATGAACAACAACATGATTCTTGGGTGTCCAGAACCAGCTGTGTATTCCAAACCTATTTCTTCCTTTTTGTCTTCTGGTAGGGACAGCCAGTAATATACATTAGGGTATATAAAAGGGCAAAGAAAGCTCCAAAAAAATCCCTTTTGAGGTCTCTTTCCCCACCAGATTAGAGAGTAATGAAGCCACTAGACTCAGAAACTGTGTCCTTAAACAACATCACAGCTGGGGAAGCAATTTATTATGCTTTCCTCTAGGCAATGGTGTTCACCTTGAGAAATTTAAGACAGACAGTCCTTAAGGAGAGCAGACTCACTCCCCACAGTCTCTTCTCTCCAGAATGTGCCTCATTTTTAAAGTGTCTAGCATTGGTAATGGACAGGCAGCAGTCTTATGGTGGTAAGCAATTCTCTTTTCATAAAACTATAGAAGAAAGCCAAGGGCAGTGAGTCCCTCTCTGGATAATGTACATTATCTCATTTTTCATAATGCGCAGTTATGTATTAGTGCCTTCTATATGGTCCTCTTTATGTAGGCAATATTGGGGATGTAGAAAATGTAGATATTGTTCCTAATATCAAGGATTTACTTAAGCCCCCAAATTTTGGAAAACCGAGGCATACCACAGGTAATTGAAGTAGTCAGTGTTGCTAAGTTAGAAGTGACACTTTTAAAATAAAAAGTAACAAGAAAACACCATCAAAAACTTGAGGAATAAACCTATGTGTTATTAAATAAATATGTAGTATTTTGGTGGTCTGATCAGTTCATCAACACTAAATATAACTACAAATGTTTTGCTGTAAACAGTGACTTGAAATAGGCAGGCAGTTGGTGGGGAGATGCCTCCTTAGAAGAACACTCTGACATAAATCACAGCAAGATCTTTTTTGACCCACCTCTTTTTTAGAGTAATGGAAATAAAAACAAAAATAAACAAATGGGACCTAATGAAACTTCAAAGCCTTTGCACAACAAAGGAAACTATAAACAAGACAAAAAGACAACCCTCAGAATGGGAGAAAATATTTTCAAATGAATCAATGGACAAAGGATTAATCTCCAAAATATATAAACAGCTCATGCAGCTCAATATTAAAAAAACAAACAACCCAATCCAAAAATGGGCAGAAGACCTAAATAGACATATCTCCAAAGAAGACATACAGATGGCCAAGAAGCACATGAAAAGATGCTCAACATCACTAATTATTAGAGAAATGCAAATCAAAACTACAATGAGGTATCACCTCACACCGGTTAGAATGGGCATCATCAGAAAATCTACAAACAACAAATGCTGGAGAGGGTGCGGAGAAAAGGGAACCCTCTTGCAGTGTTGGTGGGAATGTAAACTGATACAGCCACTATGGAGAACAGTATGGAGGTTCCTTACAAAACTAAAAATAGAATTACCATATGACCCAGCAATCCCACTACTGGGTATATACCCAGAGAAAACCATAATTCAGAAAGACACATGCACCCCAGTGTTCATTGGAGCACTATTTACAATAGCCAGGTCATGGAAGCAACCTAAATGCCCATTGACAGATGACTGGATAAAGAAGATGTGGTACATATGTACAATAGAATATTACTCAGCCATGGAAAGGAATGAGATTGGGTCATTTGTAGAGACATGGATGGATCTAGAGACTGTCATACAGAGTGAAGTGGGTCAGAAAGAGAAAAACAAATATATATTAACACATATATGGGGAATCTAGAAAAATGGTACAGATGAACTGGTTGCAAGGCAGAAATGGAGACACAGATATAGAGAACAAATGTATGGACACCAGTGGGGGAAAGCGGGGGCGTGGTGGGGGGGTGGTCGTGGTGATGGTGGTGGGATGAATTGGGAGATTGAGATTGACATATATACACTAATATGTATAAAATAGATAACTAATAAGAACCTGCTGTATAGATTACTCAGAATGAAGCAACAAGAGAATAAGAGAATGGAAAGAGAGGTTATGTGAACATGGAGGATAAAAGGAGGCTCAGCATATGTAGAGGAGTTTCATCACAAGGCAGTTGCAAGGTAATATTCCAAGAGAAGAATCTAGCTACACATTTCCCAGAATTGATATTTGAAAAATAAACAGAATTAATACAAAAAAGTCAATACCCAGACCCATTGTGGTGAAACTGCAGAACACTAAAGGCAGAGAGAAAAAAATTCAAAGCAACTAGAGAGAAAAGACAGATGTTTTACCAAAGAACCAGAATTAAATTGACAGACTATACAATAGAGGACGAAAAATGACAGACATTTTGTCTTTAAAGTACCAACCAAAAATAGCAATCAATCTAGAATTATATGCTGGAATAAAGTACCACAGTGAAGGAAAGGTGAAATAACAGTATTGAAGATGGTAATGTCTCACAGAATGAACTGCAGAAGACTGATCTCAAGAAACAAGAAAATTGATCTCGGTGGAAATAGTGGAATACGGTAAGCTCTGTGAGCAAAGAACCAGTAAATTGTTTCAGTCAGTAAACCAGCAAAACACTTAATATTTAAGACAGTCACCACTATAATAATAATTAGTTTGGGAGGTATAAAAAAAAAACTAGGTAGAAAATAAAATAATAGACAGAAATAAGACAAGATTGGAGGGCTATAATTAGAGATCAAGTGTTTTGTGGATGTTTATTTTACAAGAGGAAGCCAGAATTATTAATTAACTTTACATTTGATATCAAGAACCCATGGTACTAGTTTAAAAATAATCACCACATGTATAGAAATAATTGTAATTTTTCAATCAGTAGAAAGAAGCAAATGAAGAAAAAAAGTCCTACAGAAGACAAAAAAGAGGATAGCAAACTAAAAAAAACAAAAGAACCCTGTGATGACTAGAAAAGAACAATAGAGTATTGCAAAAATGAATCCAAAAGTATATATAATCTCACCAACTGTAATTTTAAAATGTCTTAGTTAAATGGCATTCAGATTAAAATTATTTAGCAATATCTTGCTTATTAGAAATATGCCTAAAACATAATGATAAAAATGTAGAACTTTGATAAAATTAAGATATGTAAAATGTTTTCTAAACAAATAATAATAAAAAACTATCATCTACAATATTATCAAATAAAAATATTTTAATGCAAAATAATTACTATAAAATGATCAATATACATGATATTTTATTACTATACATTTTATTATATATTACTATAAAAAGGGTCAAATATACATTATTATAAAATGAGCAAATAACCAGAAAGCTCTAAGTACTCTGTACTTAAATACATGTAACAATTAAAGATATTAGATTGAACCATATAAAACTGAAAATTTTTCAGATTAAAAAATAATGAAATACTGGAAATTTCATATAGCTTAGTCCACATATGAAGAAAATACTGTTACCAAAAGTAGGTAAATCTATAATTATAATACAAGATTTTAACAAACTTCTTTATATTGAGCAAAATTTAATAAGGATATTATAGAACTGAACAATAAAATTAATAGTCTTGGTCTTTCTTTCCAAGCATACATGTAGTAATTATAGTAACAACCCATGTGCTAGATTTACCATGTCTGAGGCCAAGAAGGAAGGCTCAACAAACAGCAAAGATTTATATAATAGAGACCACAATTAAATAAAAGTGACAAAAAGTCACAAAATAAGAACATCCTCTCTCCATCTCTTTCCAAATAAGTTTGGAAATTCAAAAATTCCCTTCTAAATAATTTACAGATCAAAGAAGAAATTATAAGGGGAAACACAAAAAAAGTTAGAACTGAAAACTACAATAAGAAGAGTGCATATCAACCTTATTTTCTATTTATTGATTCTTTTCCTATGAGAAACTACTCATGACCTTTATATGCCTTAAAAAATATATATATATTCTCCCCAGATATCCTCACTCTCCACCTTGTTGCTGTTGATTCTAAACCTGCGCTGTCCTGTATGGTAGCCACTAGCCAAATGTGGCCTTTGAATACTTGCAATGTGGCAAATTTGAATTGAGCTGTGATGTTATTTATTACATACCATATATTAGGTTCTGAAGACTACGAAAAAAATGGAAAAAATCTCAATGATTTTTCTATTAATTATATATTGAAATGATAGTTTGGATTTGTTGGATTAAATATAGTATCTGTATTATCAAAATTAATTTCACCTATTATTTTTTACATTTTTAGAACTGTGACAACTAGAATATATAAAATCATGTATGTGATTTGCAGTTGCATTGTATTTCTCTTGGATAATGCTGTTATAGACTGTTCTCTGGCATGTTAAGTTAAAGATCTCGTCAGTGATAGAGCAGTTTACTGAGGAGGTGAGAGATTTGGAGCCAAGAGCAGCCCTGGCATGGAGACCATGTCCTTGTATTATTGCTTCTTAAAGCTGGAATGATGGGACTAGTTTTGGTTTCTGGCCTTTTGTCATATAAGAGATGATCCACTGTGTTAGGAAGAATCCCTGCCATAACTTTTTGTTTGCTGTGGTCCCTTGGACCTTTGTGCCTCTTCATACACTGTAGTGACCAAAGAGACCCTAAGGAGTGTTCCCCATGTGCTCTACTGTCCACCTTCCCCTCCAATATGCATCTTTTCAAATTAAGGAAGCTGATTCATGTCCAAATATGGTCTATTATTTTCTAATTATCATGTAGTTTTTTCAGAGAAGCATATTGAGGCAGTTTTTAAAATCTACCTTGTTCCAGTTCCATTTGCACAATATGTAACATGAATAATTCTGTTTCTGGGTTGTAAATGACTCTGTCTCTTAATTTTCAGGCTGATCCCATTTGACAGTTCTTCTTGGCATTTAACTAATGGTCAGGAAAACAGTGTGGATGGCATAACTAATCAGTAACCTTGATAAAATGTGACCGTTTTGTTCAGTTACTTTAAGGCAGTGGTTTTCAACTGGGGACAGTTTTACTTTCCAGGGAACGTTTAGCAAAGTCTGGAGACACTTTTGGTTATTATGATTTTGGGAGGTTGCAGGGAGGTGCTACTGGCCAGGGATGCTACTAAACATCCTACAGTCCACAGGAAAGCCTCCTACAACAAAGAATTATCCAGCCCCCAGATTTCAATAGTACCCTAATTAAGAAATCCTACTATAAGATAATCTGATAAAATATAGAATTTTTATAAATATAAAGAGAATAATTTTAATATAAATTTATTTTGAAGTATAATGTACAAGCAGAAAAGTACAAAAGTCCTAAGTGTACATCTCAATAAATTTTCGCAAAGTTAGCACATCTGTGTAACACAGTAGCCAGCTCAGGAAATAGAGCATCACTGATACCGAAGAACCTCTCTCATGACCTAGTCCAATTACCCTTTCTCACTATAGACAGCCACTGTTGTGAATTCTAATACCACAGGATAGATTTCCTGTTTTCAGATTTTATGGAAATTGAATCATAGAGTATGTGCTTTCTGTGTCTGCCTTCTTTTATTCAACTTTACATTTCTATGATTCTTCTGTGTCGGTGCGTAGCAGCAGTTTGTGATTTCTTGTTGTATAGTGTTCCCTTCATTTATTCATTCAACTATTAAAAATCACTTGAATATTTTTCAGTTTTTTATTATTAAAAATAGTGATCTGAAATTTTTATATGTGTAATGTTGTGAAAATATGTACACATTTTGGGGGCATATTCCTAGGAGTGGAATTGCTGGATGTAGGACATACAAATGTCCAGCCTCAGCTGATATTGGTGAACAGATTCCCAAAGTGGTTGTATCAATTTACACCCCACCAGCAGTGTATGATCCTTATACCAGTCCAGGTATTTTGTGTGTGTGTGTGTGTGTGTGTGTGTGTGTGTGTGTGTGTGTATTTCCCAAGCTTAAAATCAGCATATTGAGCACCAAGCTAGTTAGGAAGGAGAAAGATCATAGGTAGGCATAGTTTCACACCCATACCAGTCATTAGGTGACTAAAATATGTCCTAATCAGTAATTGTGCTGACCTTACGGATCCCAGGGAAGCAGCATCAGGTGTAGAAAATGCGTATGTCAATAAACCATTTGGAAGAAGTAGTTCTTTGAAACTGTTGGTTTGTTCTCACTGCCTTCTTGCAGCCAATTTAGACAAGCAAAACCAAGCACTGCAATCCTGTTGTGACAAAAATAACTAAGATTTTGATATGCTTGCTTTCTGTAAATGTCACCGAAATGTCTTGCCTCTGAAGCCAATGCTCTTCTCACTATCCTGGGCTATTTCACTGTACACAGCATTTTCTACGGCACAACTCTAGTACCTTATGTTAGAGTCCGTCAGACTGTAATGCACTTGTACATAAAAATTCTTTTGAATTCTTTAGATAAGAAAACCTAGAGAAAATAAAATATATAAACATAATAGCAATATTGAGATTATTTTGACTCCTCCAACTATTCTTGATATCACACTTCCTTTGTTAATTTTTTAACACTGGAAGTTTTCCAGTCTCATGTAAATTAGCATCACAGCCTTATAAACATGTTTCTATTTATTGAATCCTAGGTCAAAGTAATTATACAACAAAGAACAACAGTTTTCATACCAGACTGCCTGCATGCATGTAAATTGGGGCTTGCGCCAGGAGGTAATGAATACAATCTCAGGTTTCATGTGATGAATAAACAAATGGAAAAACTAATAACAGAGCTCTATACCTTAGATAACCTAACTCAAAGTATCTTTCTTCTTCTTCTCCATAAAACTAGCTGCTTAAGTTTAGACATGATGTATTAAGGAGTATGAAAATAAATCACAAGGGAAAAATCCGAGGCCATCTTGAAGGTGAATTTTCATTTTTTAAAATAATTTGAATGGCCTCATTATACCATGATGATTCGCATCACATCACATCTTCTTGGAATAGCAGTTACACTGAGGAGGTAGTACAGTATAGTGGTCAAAAGCATTGAGTCTGAGATATAACTACTTAGTTCAGATTTTTGGTTCTCAAACTCAGTAGCCACTCAGCAAATTACTTAACCTTTCAGAGACTCAGTTTCCTATTCTGCAAAATAGAGAACAATAATAGCACCTATTCCATGGGCTTCTGAATATTAAATGCATCGTATGCAGTCAGCTCAATTCCTGGGACACAGTAAGAGCTCCACAAACAATAGTTGCTATGCAGGCGACTGGCTATAATAATACCCGTTAAGGAGGGCACAGAAGTATCCATGTCCCTCCTACCATGGTGTGCTGCAAACTTGTGTTAGCATGACTCTAAAACCATATGCAGAAAATAAATGAAGCAGGATATTGGCTGAAATATTTGGCCAACTTTTTAAATTGGGAACTTATGAAAAGTAGCATGATATCCAGTCTCATGAGGCAGTGGAACGGAGTGATTAAGAGATCAAATCTGGAGCCAAATTAACCCCTCTGGCCTATAAAATGGGCAGTCACTCAGGGTCTGTGTGTGTGCGTGTGTGTGTGTCTTTGTGTGCATATAAGTGTGTGGTACATATTCAACAGAGTTGTTTTGAAGACTAAGTCATATATGTGGCATACTTGGTACACAGTAATTGTTATTAGGTGTTTACTATTATTATTCAACTGACATCAGATTGAGTGCTTTCTAGAAAGGTCACTTGCTGACTATATAGAGAAAAGAAAGCAATTTCTAAAAGAAGATATGAGAATGACTCCATGGCCATCACCTGCGGGCTGAGTTCCCATTCTTGGGATAGCTTCTTGCAGAGACTGCTGAAGGGAGTATAGAAAAGCACATGGTATGGTACTTTGAACTTGAACTTGGTGGACATTTGGCCCCCAACTGTTGGAAACATTGATGGAAGTAACAGAACTTGGGGAAAGAGTCATTTCAAAACTGCAAGCAGCTTTTCTGTTTTGCTAGAAGTTGGGACTTGAACACAGTGTTGATGTAGACTATTTATTTTGAGGAAAATCATCACATGGGCCTTTCAATTATGCAAATCTAAATCACAGGTCATAATTAGAAAACGAGGTGTTTGAGAAGCTGTAGATGTAAGGAGCTAAACTGTTCTGGGTGATCCTGGAAAAGGTCATCCATGTGGTAAACAGAATAGCATTTCTGCAAGCTGCTTCATCTAAAAAAGGAAAAGTTTCTAAGTATGGATTCAGGTGCCTATAAACTGCTGTTTGTCCTTGTGGAACTATGTCTTGAGTCTCGTATTGAGTAGCTTCTTGGAGGCAGTCAGGCTCTGAGACCCTGAGACTTTGGAAAAGATACTCAGGAATCGTTTTCGCTAAAGGAACATAAAACATGCCTGTATGTGATATGCTCAAGACTGAAAGCCCAGAATTGCAAAATTTTAAAAACTAAAGGGGCTATCAATTTTTCTTAGTAATTTGGAAGCAAGGGTTATAAAGAAGCGACTTCTCCTGTGTCCCCAGCCTCCCACCCCCTCCATCTTCTGTGTGGAATCACCTAGAAGTAGGATGGCCATATTCTGATTTGTGATTGTTCTGTTGAGCGTGTTCTTATGGGATGGGTTTTTCCAGTGTCAGTCGCTTTAGGACTAGAGTTGATTTTGAGACCAGAAATGAGTATTTACTCTGGAGGAAAAGGGGGAGTAACTTCATCTCCCTAGGATGTCTTATCTCTGAGGAGTCTAACCAAGTTTGAAGACATTCAGGTAGAGAACTTACTTCCCTCACTGGGACAGGCAAGGAAGCAGCCTTTAAGGAGCTTCACAACCACGGGCCCAGTATTGTGGCCTCTCAGAACAGCCATCTCTAATCGCTTCTATGAATTAACCTCTGCATGTACTTCCCTTTCCTCCCTGTATCTGGGCCTCCAGTCAAGTCTGTGAAAAGAGCTATCTTTCATGCTGTTAAAGAATGATTAAAGGGGCCTTCCCTGGTGGCGCAGTGGTTGAGAGTCCGCCTGCCGATGAAGGGGATACGGGTTCGTGCCCCAGTCCGGGAGGATCCCACATGCCGCGGAGCGGCTAGGCCCATGAGCCGTGGCCGCTGAGCCTGCGCGTCCGGAGCCTGTGCTCCTCAACGGGAGAGGCCACAACAGTGAGAGGCCCGCGTACCGCAAAAAAAAAAAAAAAAGATAAAAGCAGAAAATTTAGGTGATACAAACTTTAACACTTCAGGAAATGGACAGTCTCCTTTCAGAGAACTGCAAAATGGATGGAAAGCAAGACGCTTTTATAGGATAAAGACTAAAGAACAAGTAAGAGACAAGTAGAAAATATCTGATTGGCGCAGGCCACATCGTCGGCCTCGTTTGGGATGAGAAGGTCCGCAGTTGGCTTGGTGTGTGGGGATTGGCTGACTAAATATACTGTATTTCTGGTCAAGTGGACCATTTGCAGGGTCACAAAAATTATCTAAGTTTTGGTTTGCTGACATGGCATTCCAGGCAGGAGCTGCTCCATCTTGGGCCTAGAAATTTATTTCAACAATGCATATGTGAGGAAGTAAGAGAAACCTCGGCTGGGAGTGCCAGGGGGTCGTAATAAAGAGCAGTGCCGCTGAAGCGGGCATGGCGATGCAGCCCAAGAGAGCTCTTAAGGTTGGGATCCACAGGGTGCTATTGCCAGGGTGGGAGGACTGGCCTGCTGACAGAGCTGGGATTAAAGGTAAGGAGCTGCCTAACAGTCCTAGGGCAGAGAAGAGAGCCCCAGGCTGAAGGCACGAGAAGTCACGCGTTCGGGAAGGGAAGTTAGAGAGGATCTGGCTTTTCCACAAGCGGTAGGTAATAAGAGAACTTCAGATTTTCTGGTAGTATAATTTCATTTGTTCTCACAAACAGTTGGACCCTAGTAGACATTTAGATTATGTTTATTTTCATAGTGCAAAATGGGAGGCAGGGGAGGGCAACCTAACAACAACAGCAAAACAATGAACCAGCCAAACGACCAAAGAGACCCAGTGGCCTATGGGCAATATGAATATGAGGAGGACTATTTGATTATGCCTCTACCTATCAGATTGTCACTAAGGTAGCAACAAGGGCCAGTCACTTTTAGAAATTCCTACGAGTATAGTGTGTGCAGTAAATGAGTTTTCAAATTCGAAGTCAACTAACTGAAGAATGACTCTTTTGTAACAGCACCTAGTAGCCAGGGAAATCCAGATCTGAAGTGCTAAAGTAGGTCTTGCTGAACACTTTATGCTGACAGTTTTTGTGAGTAGAGAAATATTAACCACGTCTCTTGGAATTCTAAAAGACCTGACACATAAATTAGAAGTTTTTTTTTACAGTTTTGATTTATATTTTTCCTGCTTTTTACCGTTTTCACTTTGCAATAGTTCAGTCTCTTATAATACTCTTACCTTCTCAAATTTAAGGGTATTACATTCTGGAGACAAATGCGCTAAAGGGGGAAATCTTGTTAGTGAAATTCTTTTACTCAAAGGCAATATTTCTTAGGGCTGTATTTCCCTACACACTTCTTTCTCTGCCCTTCCAATCTTCCCAACAACACACACGTGCTCACATCACATCCTTTTGCTATTTTCCATATGGTCTTTGGGGCTCTCGTAATTGAGCTGTAATCACAGAAAAGATTTTATTAATGAGCTGTCATCAAGGCTTTGGTTGGGAGGTGAAATATCAGAATTATTGATTAAAATGAAGTTTGGTGCCCCTATACAATTTCATGATACATGTGCCTCTGTGTCTTCTGTTTCCCAGTTAGAGCTAGAACATTTCTAAATGTTTTTAAAATGAGGAACCTCTTTGAAAATATTACTACATACATTAAGAGAGAAATGTCTTCACCCTGTGGCTCTGTGGTGATGGGGAAACAGAAACCTAACAGATGATAGAATGTAAGGCATTAGGTTTTCTAGAGATATTTGGGCTTTATCTGCAGCTAATTAACATGAAGTCTTCAGTGGGCATGGCTCTTTTATCAAATACAGCTAGTTTTATCACTTAATATTCGTAGTAAATATGCTATAGTATAGAAATAAACTCTCTAGAGAGCAGCAGGAAAATTAAACCACCAATCTAAGTGAGCCAGGTTTGCCACGTAGCCCGTACCCTTCAGCATTCAGGGTCCAGTAAGCATGGAGGCTGACACACTAAACTGCAAGTAATAATGCGGTCACTCCTGTGGAGCAGATAGGTCAGGGCTGCTGGCTGGATCTTCTGAGACCAGCGTACACCCTCATTCCAGGCACATCATCTCCCACACTCTTGAATCTTGCCTCGGGTCCCAACACCTGTCTTCACTCTCTAGGTTTTTTCAGTAACATTAACCTCTCTTCCTGCTTATTTTCTCACATATGAAGAGCTGCAGAGCTCCATGTTTCTTCCTGCTTCCCAGCCCCTCTCTGAGCAATCTCTGTCTTTCTAGGGCATTGAAGGGCCACTCTGTCAGTAAAGTAGATAGTTTTAATTAGGTTTAATAATTTTTAAAATAAATCCTGGAGGATTGGGGAAAGCAATAGCTAAAGAAGCATAAAAAGCTTTCTTTAGAATATAATCTTTGCAACCGGTGTGGATACTCACATAAAACAGGAGACTCCGACACACACACACACACACACACACACACACACACACACACACACACACACACACACACACACACACACACACACACACACACACGTACATACATACGCACACACATTTCTCTTTTAGGTCAAACTGGAATACAGTGACCACCTTGAGGGAAATTGTAGATGAAATAGACAGGCTCTGAATTTTGCATCCAATTAGAATTTCAATATCTGATTTATTAATGCTTACTTCGTTTGTTCTCAGTGCAACCTGGAAACTCTTAGATAGTGCCATTTGTGCTGTCTGTGAAGAGGAGCCTGTGAGATCATTTACAGCTGAATGAGGAGAAGCAAAGCAAGGATATTAAAGGAGTTCTTGGTTGATGGAAATGCTAGTTCACACAATAGGTGTGGGAAGGATTTTCTTTTCCTCCATAGATTACTTTAAGGAAGGTCAGTTAACCCTCGTATTGCAAACTAGGATCAATGTTTCCCAAATGTGTAAAAGATTGAATAAGTAGAATTAATCTGAACAGCAAATTTCTCCATCTGATTAGTTTTATCGATGAAATTGCTATTTGTCTTTAGCCATAAACAAGTTGAAGTATTTGGAGCAGACATCTTATTCATCCTTATGGCTGTATTAGTATTTCTTGCCTTCCAACCATGATGATAGCCCTGATAAAGTAGGCCAAAGAGTCAAGTTGTGTTCTAGGGACTGAACATTCAAGTTGAAATATATACTTTATCAAAGCCCTCTTTTGTTTGGTATGCAGAGGAGGTAAGAGGTAAACTGCCCAGGAATGTTCCCTGAATAGACCATGGCTTTCTGAACTTGAATATATCTCCCTGCCACCTCAACTCTGCTAGCACTAATATTCTGTGTTTCAAAGAAATTAGGTCTACAGGGAAATCAAGCTTCTATATCTCACAGAAATGAAATATTCAATACTCTGCTTTTTTCCATATTCCTTATACATTTCTCTGAGAACATGTGAGGCGAGTTTTAAAATTGTGGAAGATGTTTGGATTATTATTATTATTTTACTCTTATTATTATTGGGAGCCTTGGTAGCAATAGAACAAGCTATACATAACTTGGAGAAGAAATAGCAATCTTAGTAATTGTTGGGGTTGGTAGCCAATAAATGGCATACTCTCCCTGTGTGTTTAAGAATTATTTGAGGACAATGCACAAGATTCAGACAAATAAATAGAAAAATACAATCTTTATAGATGGTAGAATTGAATTAGCAAAGGTAGATTGAAAATATGACCATATAGGGCTTCTTTATACATTTATCTCAGAATTAAATAGCTCACCAAGTCACATTCAGAACCACGGGGTTTCCTATCCCTACCTTTATATTATCCCCCTAACGTTGGGAATTCTAAGAACAGATTCACCCAAACCAGAGGCTGAAGCCCAAGGCCATGCGTTTGCAGACCCTTTTTCTAATCTTACTAGTCAGAAAAGTAATGTGAGGAGTAAGTGAACTGAATGTATAGAAGCATGAGAACTGTTTTCCCAATATTTCCAAGAACAGGAAATACCTGTTTCATTGGCCTGGTTGGGCATTCCAAGAAAGGACAAAACTGGTTCTTTTAACAATAAGCCTCTATGAAGATATATGAACTTTATGGAGGGGCTAGAAATATTACAGAGTAGGTGATGTTTGAGGCTGATTTATGAGCCTTCAG
This sequence comes from Grampus griseus, assembly GCF_964374135.1. Taxonomy (NCBI): domain Eukaryota; kingdom Metazoa; phylum Chordata; class Mammalia; order Artiodactyla; family Delphinidae; genus Grampus; species Grampus griseus. Next base: position 72,013,920 of record NC_139018.1, read on the forward strand.
CCAAAGGTAAAGAGTTTTCTGTACTGACCACCACAATAAAATCACTTAAGAGAAACAAACAAACAAAAAATGGTATCCTAGACCAGTACACAATCTTATTCTTTTTACTTTCCATTGAGCTTCCTAACCTAGAAGAAAACCTGAACTTTTTACTTTCCTACATCTCTTGGGCCCGAAGCCAGTCCTCCTAAGAAGTTTTTTGTTTGTTTGTTTGTTTTTTGCTTTGCTGCTATTCATGCTTCATCCTGGAACTCTACTTACAGAGCTAAAGATAACTCTCCCTGCAAAAGATACTCACAGCCACTAATCTTTTCAAATTCCCTCTGCTTCACTCTAAACCTCCGAGGCTAGATGCCCTCAGGTTCTCCAGATTTTCAAGCCTATAATCCTCACACCTAAAGCAGAAAAGATCCAAGTGATGTCTCCACATAAGGACTATGTGTCCTTTTGTGTGGCTCAGCGTCAGCCAATACGTACGCTATGCCAATCACAACTGGACTCTCTGCTCCACGCAGGCATCATTGATTGGCCATGTTGTGGCAAGTATGGCTAGCTGACCACAAAGTCCCTTTCTTGGATCAGCTAGATCGAATTTTCCAGATTTCTTTGCACTTAGCTATGCTTAGCTATGACTATGTGACTAAAGTCTAGAGCTAATGGAATGCACAGGGAGGTGATGTACTTTACTTCCATTCTTACCACAGTAAGACTTACCTATGTGTGAGCCTCCATGCTTTTTGCCCTTTTGATGAGCTAGAATGAAGGTAATACCAAGGGGAGCCATGGAAGAAGCATTTTGAAGGTGGATGAACCTCCATTAATCTGGGCCCTTCAGTGGCTTCATGGAGCAGAGTGTGCCCCATCCTCTTCAACCCCTCAATCAGGAACACCCATGTTAAGACTTTACAATGGCAGTAAACAAACTTAAGTGTGCCAAGCCACTGAAAATTCGAAGTGTATCTATTAGAGTAGATAACAGTACCTTAATTAATACTTACGAGTATGAGTATTTGTTTCGTTTCATAATGAGTCCCAAATCTCTTTCAGCCCTAAAAGCCAGGCAACTGCCTCCCATCAGAGTTGGCACATGGAACAGAACTACTTTCCATTCTTGCTACAGGGACATTATTGACATCTTTCTTCCCCCAGCCTGGGTATTGTTCTGACCTTCTCTTCCTATTGTTTTCCCCCAATTTTAATAAGTTTATTTCCTTAAAAAATATTTAATTTGCTGTAATAAATATTTAAGAACATAATCTATGAGCAAGTTACTCATTGTGTTAAGAATGAGTAAGTTTTTCCTCCCTCACCCGTCTCTGTCTTTCTTCAATGTGATTATTGGATGCTTTTTAGATCTCCTCTCTATGATGAGAGAAATGAATTCGGCTAGGTTGTCAGGTAACTAACACCTGTCAGATAACTGTTATATGCTCAGTCTTTTGCTTGATGATACGGCAAATTTAGAAGTAAAAGAAAGGATCTTTGACTTTAAGAAATGTAGAATTTGTTTAAAAAATTGTTCACATATTACTATCAAGAACTATATAAAATCAAAGAGACAAATATTTTGATTACTTATCTGCCAAATATTGTGTTAAGTTCTTTCTATATTACCTTTTTAATCCTCATCCAAAAAAATTTTTTTAGAAGAGGAACCAAGACTCAGAAAAGTTCAACATTTGTGCATTCACATAGGCAGTGAGTGGTGGAGCCAGGACTGTGAACTCGGATCTGATTGGAGAGAACATATTCTTAATCACTGTGTTGTGCTGCATTGCACACAGTGACAATTATAGCTATTAATTTAAACAACAAACTTATTTTGCAATTATTTGGCTAAACTTTCAATAGCCATTATCTTGTGTAATTATCACAACAACCCCATGGGGTAAGCACCATTATTTATTGTTGTTTTACAAAGGAAACCGAGTCAAATACAGGCCTTGTGCAAGGACACACAGCCAGTATATTTGAGCACTAGCATTTGAAAACAGACTGTCTGACATAAGAAATTTCTTCCCCAAACGTTTGAAAAAATTTTAAATTTGCAGGGAAGTGCTAAGAATAACCCAATAAACACCCATATACTATCATCTAGATTCACCAATTGTAACATTTTCTACATTTATAGAACCACTGCCTACCACTATAATTATGGAGCTGAATTATTTGATCAGATTAAATGCTAGAGGAAGTTATTTAAAAATTAAATTAATAGATAAGAAAGGCTTCATAGAGGTGGGTCTTGAACTAGTTCTTCAAGTTTTTAGATTAAATAGAAAAAAAGAAAGTGTTCTGAAATAGGGACACTCTGAACACAGCGGGATGATCATGCAGGCATATGTGGAGGAAAGATTTGGGGTGAATAACAGTAGAAAACAAATTTGGGACCAAATTATGAGTATCGGAAGCCAAGAAAGGGGTTCAGGCTGATTAACATAGAAAAAAGGGAGCCTCTGGCAGCCTTTTCATCAGGAGAAATAGCAGCTAAATATTGGCATTTATAAATAATTAACTTCTCATTGTTTTTTAAGACCTTCCATACAGTACCACTACTCTGAGGGAACATAACACTCTTCTCATTCAATTCCAAGAGCTCAGGACTCAGACAATGCTTTTGAAAATCAGTAACCTGAAGAATTATTGCAATGACATTGTATTGAGTGGCCCTTGCAAAAATTAGCAAAACTGTAACAGGAGAGTGTGGGTTTTTTTCATGATTTCTCTACCCACTTTTAGCATCTTCTCTTCGTTCTCCTTAACTAGGACAAGGAAGAGAACAATTTTTGTGCTTGCTGTCATTGAGACTGCAGATATACTGCAGAATGGTACTTTATATTCCAGAATGTTCCCTTTCTCTCCAATCAAAAATCTACCTGACCTGTACCCTATGTTCATGTTCTTAGGGACCTCTTAAGTCATATTATCCAAGCTAGCTAACCTAAAGAATTTAGGTGCTAGCTTATAAAAGTGTAATGTATTCCTCTTAACTGATGTGTAGGGGTGAAGAGATTTAGGAGCTAATAAAAATCTGAAGGTATGGAACCCTTCAAATCTTACCACATAGGTGGCCAAAAAATGGGCCAATGCTGTGTTCATCCCTGAATGTGGCCACTGGTTTTAATAAACGGGGAAGCAAAAAGTGTGCTGAGCTATAACACTGAATCACTGAAGGTTTTAGAGTTTTACTGCATTCTAGAGGTGTGGCTTCATGGTCACTGAGCAGAGGAGCTGGAAAAGGAAAGCTCTTTTACCATCTATATCTGAAAGTCATATTGCCTGTACTTCCCATGCTTGACAGGAAGAACTGAGATGAATATTGCAAAACGAATATGCCAGCCATGTGTGTGATATGCTACTAACATTTCAAACATGTTGCAAATACATGACACGCCTGTCATCCTAACCTTGTAAATCCCTCTGGTTTTCAGGGTGGTGAGTTGTAAACAGTAATGTTTCCAAGTCAGTAGTATTCTCTGCTATTTCAGGGTCAGAAAACCTTGAAATAAACAATAAACACAAAAGTTTATTTTTCAGTATTAGTCAAGTTGAACCAATCTCATGCAAAGATCTAAAGGGTAACGCTTTCCCTATACTATCCTTCACCAAAACAAAGCCCAAGATAATTTAACTTCTGTAGTTATATTGGGTGATGTTTTAAAAAAATGTTTATTTTGTTCAAAAATTAACCCAAGGCAATCTGAATAGTTTTTGATATCATGACTGCAGTTTTTTCCTATTACTTGAAAGTTGATGGCATGCAGGAAGCCTTAATATTGAATCAAGAAAAAAGAAATGAATAATCTAAAACTGTTTCACTGCTGAAGGATTTCAATCAGTTTTCAGGCAGTCCTGAGGGTGAAGCAATGATATGAAAGTGTAATAGTCACTGCAAAACTGTATTGTCCTTGTGCCACTTTCCCTCAACTTTGTCTACAATTTCTTTACTGAATTACCATAAGTGGTTCTTTATAGGGTGGTGATTCAATGGTCATTAAGAAGTTTACCTTAATACTCAATTTAAAAGAAACATAAATAGTCATAAATATCATTGTGTAAAGAATTACTGTCCTAATTTTACCTCTAAAATATTGTCTATAGCTAGGTAGATAATAATGGAGAAAACATTTTTTTTTATTGTTAATAAACTTTTTATGTTTTAGAACAGTTTTAGAGTCACAGCCAAATTGAATGGAAAGTACAGAGTTCCCCTATTTCCCTGCCACCACACATGCACAGCTTTCCCCACCATCAACATCCCCCACCAGAATGGTACCTTTATTACAATGGGTGAGCTTACATTGATAAATGATTATCACTCGAAGTCCATAGTTTACATTAGGATTCACTCTTGGTGTTGTACAGTCTATGGGTTTTGACAAATATGTGATATTGTAATATGTATCCACCATTGTAGTATCATAGAGAATAGTTTCCCTGCCCTAAAAATCCTCTACACTCTACCTATTCATCTCTCACTCTATTCTAATCCCTGGCAACCACTAATCTTTTTACTATCTCCATAGTTTTGCCTTTTTGAAAACATCACAGAGTTGGAATCTTATAGTATATTGCTTTTTCAGACTGGCTTCCTTAACTTTTAGTAATATGCATTTAAGATTCCTCCATGTCTTTACATCGCTTGCTAGTTCATTTCTTTTTTAGGGCTGAATAATATTCCATTGTTTGGATGTACCACAGTTTACTTATCCACCCACCTACTAAAGGACATCTTGGTTGCTTCCAAGTTTGGGTAATTATGAACAAAGCTGGGATAAGCAACCATGTGCAGATTTTTGTGTAATCCTAGGTTTTCAGTTCTTTTGGGTAAAAATGAAGGAATGCAACTGCTGGATTGTATAGTAAGAATATGTTTCATTTTGTAAGAAATCGCCGAACTGTGTTCCAAAGTGATTGTACCATTTTGCATTCCCAACAAAAATGAATAAGAGTTCCTATGGGAACTAAACACATTTGGCTCAGTTTCCATTGGGGTCTTTCTCTATTTCAAAGGTATCCTATCCATACAGCACAGACCTTTATTCTCAGGCTCCTGCAAGGGAGACCTATGGTTGTCCAGTGTTGCCTGTGATTGAATGGTTTAGTGTATCTATTTCAGGGGTGGGATGACAGCAAGACAGTTTGTCTATAACCCTAAAGACAAATTTTCCATTTGTCTGTCTTATTTTGTCTCAAACTCAGGTAGGCAAATAGAATCAATACCGTATATTGCCCTTCCCAACACCAATAGTAGTAATTTTAACTGGAAAAAAATAATACATGGTATAATAAAAGATGATATAATATAAAAGGTTATGTACTGAACAGTTATTACACTTCCCACTCCTGGTTCTAATCAGCCTTCCCAGAGTCAAAAACTAGGTTTTTTGTTTTTTGTTTTAAAGAAATATTCTATGTATAATCACGCACATGTGTATGTGATTATTCTATGTAAATTGTTTCTTTTTTTAATTTTATTTTTAAAATTTATTTATTTATTTATTTTTGGGTGCATTGGGTCTTTGTTGCTGCACGCTGGCTTTTCTCTAGTTGTGGTGAGCAGAGGCTACTCTTCGTTGCAGTGCGTGGGCTTCTCATTGCGGTGGCTTCTCTTGTTGCAGAGCATGGGCTCTAGGCGCATGGGCTTCAGTAGTTGTGGCATGCAGGCTCAGTAGTTGTGGCTTGCAGGTTCTAGAGCGCAGACTCAGTAGTTGTGGCACACGGGCTTAGCTGCTCCGCAGCACGTGGGATCTTCCCGGACCAGGGCTCAAACCCATGTCTCCTGCATTGGCAGACGGATTCTTAACCACTGTGCCACCAAGGAAACCCTAAATTGTTTCTTAATCTTGCTTGTTTCACTTAAATATGTATCTTGGTGATCATTCAATACAGTACATTTGAGGGCTATTTCATTCTTTTTAATGGCAGAAATGTATTCCATGTTACAACTGTACTAATGTATTTGGCCAGTACCTTACCTATTGACATATAGGTTGTGTCCATTCTTTTGTTACTAAAACGTTGCTTCACTAATACCCTTTGTGTGAGTGAGTACATTTGTAGACTATATTCCTGGAAGTGAATATGCTGTATGAAAGGGTAAGTGCAATTAAAATTTGATACTTATAATTATTGTCAAATTGCTTTCCAAAGGGCATTCTCGTACCAATAACATTTGAGAATGCCTGTTTCTCTGTATATTTACTAATATTGCATAATATCAAATATTTTGATCTTAACAATTTTGCTTTTTATAAAGATGATTAGACTTTCTCGTTGTTGCTACAAATACCATCAGGATATAGCTTATTTACTTTATTGTTTGGTGTGAAAATCAAAGCAACAAGAATGTATCCGTTCCCTTTAACTCTCGATGAAAGTAGTTTAAAGAAAAAAGGTGTGTGTGTGTGTGTGTGTGTGTGTGTGTGTGTGTAAATTCTCTGTTCTTACCCTCATACTTCAAACCCCAAATTCAAACATACTTTTAGGTTTCTTTAAAAAGCACGCACTTGGATACAAAACATTCTAATTTCTAGTGTGAGCAGCCCCATCTGCAAAGAGCAAAACTAACCTTACAGGTATGTAATTTCATGGTGTCTTATATAAGTGGTCGTATTTTGTGAGGAGAAAATGCCAATGAGGCATAGTTAAAGGTCACCTATTTTAATGAACCGGTTTATGACTCATGGTTTTACCCTTACTTTTCTTTTGCTTTATTCGTAGGTTATACTTTGATTAGCATATAGATTGTCTAATAATTGTAGTATTTCAGGTTTAAATAATTCCTTATCCAATGTGCTTCCTCATCCAGAATTAATGGTGCATTCTTACAAGCTGGGGTGGGGGGGGTGGGGAAGACAAAAGGAGGGAGGGAGAGGGAAGAGACAGAGAGAAAGAGGGATTACAAAGGTGAAGTGGGAAGTGGTTTAAGGAGAAGAAAGCTTAGGTCTCTATTTTGTTAGATTCTCTGGTGCTAGCATCCTGCTGAGGTAGGAAGCTTTCTCAGAGAAAAAGAAATGAATCCTGTGTTCCAGGCTGAGTTGATGCTATATTTTTTCATGTGACTTCATTTTATCTGTTATATTTACTTAGATTCAGTTTATCTCTTCTCCTGACTCTGTTGGTGATAGAACGTGGATATCACATAAGCAAAGTAATAACCAACTTAATTCTTCCTAAATGATGTTAGTCCTCTGACTCATTCTCCAATCCCCATGTCCAACTCCCCCTCCAGACTTTTAGGTGGCATTGGACCTCTGCTCTGGTGATTTAAAAAAATACTGTATTGCTGCCTCGAATTATATTTAAACAACTCAAAATTCACATTTACCCAGGAGGGACGACAGCAGAGTTTCATAGTGTCCCTGTGGGTTTCTCTAGGAAGGTATTAGTTAAGCTTATATTAGTTGAGAGCCTTCTATATACAGGGTCAATGTGCTATTTTATTGAATCATCACAACCCCTATGAAGTAAGTATTGTTATTCTAGTTTTATAGATTAAGAAACTAAATCATAGAGGCCAAGGACATTGTCTAAAATCACAGGGCTGGGCTCAAGTCACCAGAGCGAAGTTTTGAGCCTGCTCTAACTTAAAGCTGCATGTTTTTCTACCACACTACTTTGCCTAAATATGTTGACGTTTGTAGGTCCTGTAAGATAATGTACACAAAAGTATCTGTAAAGTATTATGTTAGCAAACTGTGTATTAATGCTCAGGGATAGTTTTCCTATGTGTTTAATGACTTTATATTTCCTATAACATAGAATAAACAGAAGTGAACGATTAAATCATTTAAAACTTAACAGGCCTATGAAGAGATACAATAAGTAATATATACCCATATCCCCACAACTCAACCTAAGAAGTGAAACATTTCAGGACAGTTAAAGCTGTGCCCCATCCTCTATACTTCTCCCCTATCATTTACATTACTTCCCACCCTTTCTTTTATCTTCCTGAAGAGAAAACCACTATCCTGAATGTGGAATTGATCATTCTCATTTATTTCTCTAATCCGTAACTAACAGAGGTATCCCCTACTTTTCGAAAGTTTGCTTTACACCACTTCACTTTTACGAAAGACCTACATTAGTACCTGTTTTCGCTAACCAGAAGACATTGAAGAGGACTTTTGCTTTTAGGAAAAAAGGTAAAAAGTGAAAATAGCATTCAGCGATGGTTTTGCAGTGAGCCCTTATAGAGGCAGTGCACCCTGAGCAGTGAGAATGGTACTGCCAAGCTCCTTCTCTGGGAATGACACTCAGCATCTCAGCATCCAACTGATGTAGCTTTGAACTGTGTCTGTGCGCATCTATCTTTGTCTCGATTTATTCTGTGCGTCCGTTAGCAAGATGAGTCCTAAGGTAATTGTTTCTTTGCTTTATGCCATTTCACCTTAACAAAAGTTTTCATAGGAACACTGTACTTTCAAATAGTGGGAGAAACCTATACAGTTGACCCTTGAACAACATGTGGGTTAGGGAGGACCCCCCTTCATCCCCCCTTCCTGGCAGTCAAAAATCTTCCTATAACTTTACATTTGGTGGTCTGCATCCACGGGTTCAATCCACCGTGGACTGTGTAGTAAGTACTGTGGTATTTACTATTGAAAAAAATGCATGTGGAAGTAGACCCATGCAGTTCAAACCCATGTTAGGATCAACTGTATATAGTAGTATTTTTGGTTTTTAAAATCTCTGTATACATTCTATCATGCTTTATACAGTCATAGGCAACTGGTTTTTTTCATTCAAATTTATGTTTTTAGATTCATATACGTTTGTAAGTATACCTCTAGATTTTTAAGTGAAAACATTTAAAATATTTTTCTGAAAAGTGGATAGTAAAAATAATAACTTGATTCAATGAGCTAGGCCCTGTAACTGAGCACTTTACATATTAATTTATTTAATCTTTACAATACTAGATTTTATTATCCGTATTGCTGAAGTGCAGAAAGTTTAAATTATTCACACAAGGTAACAGCTAGTCAATAGCAGAGCTGGAATTCCAACACGAATATTTATAACCCCAGTTCTGTACTTTTTCTCTTTTACACTGCACTGACTACCTTTACCGAATTCCAACTTTCATCTCATTCATTTCTCTTCAAGATCAAGGCTCCGAGCTCCTGGCCCAGGGTAAGGCATAGAGCAAGAAACAGTGACCCCCAGGTGTGCAGAAGCTGCCTTGGTAATGCAGCCCACAGGGTTACCACCTCCCCACTGCCTCTCATTTACAGAGGCAATCACCCTCTACTGTTACTGTGCTGTGTAGTGACATTTGGCATCACCTAGGGCACCTGTTTCCTGAGACATCCTACCCATAAAAGGAAATAACTACTCCAGGAATCCATCCCCCAACTAAAACCTAGACCAATTCACTACCGTGCACCATGATTGAAAAGATGCCATAGAAAAATGTAAGAGGCCTTCACAAACCAACCAACAGAGCAATTGTTAAGCAAAATTGCTGGGTCTACAATTACTACTATTACAAACTATCTATTAAAGAGCAGCCTCTGCCTCCCTCTTGACTCTTTCATTAGCACAATACTCCCACATTAGTACCCAATTATAAACAAGCCCTGTCCAAATTTACACTGCTCTCCAAATTACATACACAGACTGATTAATGTTTCCTTAAAGAGCAAAATCTATGAGAGCACTAAATACTCCTTTCGTTTCAGAGTGTGGTGGCTTTATAGTTAGACCCTTTTGAATACACGTGGTAACAGCCTTTTAACGCGGTCTGCAGAAACAGGCACTGTACTTGGAATGTTTCTTGTAAAGCAGAAATCAAGAACAGCAGGACCCTGCCTACTTCTCACATCATCTAGGAGCTTTCTCCTCTCTCACTGAACATGCTCCAACCACGCTGTCCTTAAAAGTTCTCAGACTCACCACGTTCACTCCTGCCTTAAAGCCTTTGCTTTTGCCATTTGCTGTTTCCTCTGCCTAGAGGGTGGTTTTCCCAGATTTCAGAAAGGCTGACTTCTTGTCAATCATATCTTAGTTCAAGTCTCATCCACCCCTTTGCAGGTCTTCCCTAGCATATATTATATGCTCAATAAATACTTGTTGAATCAATCAATTAAAAGTTGCCAATGCATTTAATTTCTATATAGCATACATTTTGTATCTGTTGACCTTGATGATGTCATCTGATGTGTGTTTCCATTGAAAGCACGGGTCCAAAAGTTTTTGGTGGGAGGAAGGAGAAAGGCCATTCTATATTATTGTGCCCTGGCTCCATCAGATCTTGCACTCCCTCTGCTGTTCTTTTATTGGGAGGCTTCGGCCTCATGTATAGTATTAAAGATTGATAAAGAGATGCATAAAGTGGCATCATCTTTTTTTAAAACATAACTAACACCTGATGGAATCAGTGAAGAGCATCAGGAAGAGACAGTTAAACTTTGATATGCGAGTATCGAGTATTTCTTGATATCAAAGTATTTCTTTATGTATTTTTCACAGACATATAGCTTCTACACTACCCATCAACAAGTAGAAAGCAGATATTCACTGGACAGACAAGGTAATCTATCATGATATCATCGTATCTTGCTTTCTGCTGCCCTATGTAAGGTTGTTGATCAACATTTCTTCAACTTCCACCACTTTAACTCAAGCAAAAACTAAAGCACATTTTGTATATGCAAAACATATTTTCAGCTGTTCACAAGTGCACCATGTCTACCAATACTGCTTGCAGGGTGGAAACAGCACAAAAACAACCTTTCACTTATCATCCTTTTAGATATGGTATATCTAGTTTCTTCTACTAGAGTGCAAACCTGACAAGTGGTAACTCCATAAGTTCTTGTCTCTTTAACTCTTGTCTTCTATATGAGAATGAGACGATCAATGTGACCACAAACTTATAATAGATTTTAGGTACATTATCACTGACATAATAAAAACCCTCTTCCCTCACTACCATGAGATAATTCTTTTGATCCAGCCCAAAATAGGATTGGCCTTTTCTTTCCTGTTTCTTTGTCAGCAGCTATTTTTGCAAGGTTTTCATTACTTCTTAATTGTTCAAACTTCCTATCTTCATTTTTCATGTTAAGGACCAATTTTACAAATGAGTTCATTATCTCTACCATTTTAGACTCATCATTAATTTTGTGCTCCTCATTTATTAGTGGACCTGTTTTCTCTTTGGTACTTCTTTTCTCACTGCAGTATTTGTAAAATGCTGTTGTTTGAGTCCCCTTTACAAGCTTTATTAAGTTGTCTTTATGCAACTGGTATCTTTCCTGTGTTTAACTGATATATCTTTTTATTCCAAATTGTAATTTTTTTCTTCATTGAGTTTATTTTTTTCACATTTTAATATATTATCCCATTGCTTCTATCTATCTATTTATTTTTAGCTGCATTGGGTCTTCGTTGCAGTGCACGGGCTTCTCTTTGCAGTGGCTTCTCTTGTTGTGGAGCACGGACTCTAGGCGCACGGGCTTCAGTAGTTGTGACACTGAACAGGCTCAGTAATTGTGGCTCGCGGGCTCTAGAGTGCAGGCTCAATAGTTGTGGTGCACGGGCTTAGTTGCTGCACGGCATGTGGGATCTTCCTGAACTAGGGATCAAACCCATGTCCCTTGCATTGGCAGTCAGATTCTTGACCACTGTGCCACCAGGGAAGTCCCTCTTCATTGACTTTAATATGAGATGTTAAAATACATTTATATTTACACTTCATATTTGCACACCTCATTCTAAAAATACATTTTAAATCTGCTCTAGTCTTCTTAAAATATCAATAGAAGAAGTACTGGCAGAAAGAAAATTGAGACAATTCCGCATCTTATAAATGCATTACTTTATACAATAAATTTCTTCATCCTTAATTAGTGAAGATATTCATAATAGTTTTATCTGTTAGGCTGATACAGAACATTATTTAACAATGCCCTTGGCCAGGGCACATAGCAAAGCCAAGGTATAGAATTTCAGTTGCTAAACTTGTGGGCATCTGAGGAAAGGATGTGTAGGGTAGAGGTAAATAGCGTGGACCAGGATGTGGAAGACCTGGTTCTACATCACGAACATTCCTAAATACTTTTAACCAAGTCTCTTGCTCTTTCTGTCTGCTAGAGTTTCTGCATCTCCATTTTGATCCTCACCTCCCTGTATTTCTTAGAAACATGGGGATAGGGGTGGGAAAGGGAGACGATGTATTTGCAAGTAGAGCATGCTGGCAGAATCTAGGCAGAAAAAAATACTGTAATCCATGATTCCTGCCGCGATACTACAGAGCATTGGATTAGGAAACAGGAGGCCTGAGGTTTTATTGTAGGTTTCCTGTTTTATGACTTCTTGGCAAATGAACCTTCTCATTTGTAAAATGTGGGAGTTGAATTGGATGATAGTTAACATTCCTTCTAAGTGTTCTATAAGATTCTTAAAATTTGGAGTTTATTAAGTCATTCACTAGGAGGTTTATTTATGTATTAGAATTATTAGGTTCCTATTAAGTTCTTCAGTCTCTTTCTTGGAACTCTAAATGAGCCTGACTGTTTCATACACCACGTATGTGCCAGCCCTCAAAAGCAACTCCTGGATACCAGCCTCTGTTTGAAGTTAATACCCAGGGTTCCTGTTTGCCTAATCCCCCAGTGATTTTGTTTATACTCTAGTTTCATTTAGCTTTGAACTCTTGGTGTTGAGGTCTCTGTTGCATATGGCCTCAGTGTTCTCAACTGAACTAGGTCACGTCTTTGACTCTAATCTTAACTTACTACTCAGGAGGGAGCGCTCAGCCAGCTGTAGACCTAAACAACACAATTTCTACAAATTCAAACAAACTAGTCCCTGACTCTCACTGACCTTTGTGTGGTTGGGATCGTGTATCAGATAATTATTTATTAAATATTTTGTCCTAGGGAAAATTTTTCTCTGAGACATAGCTCTGCCATTTGTAAAAACTACTTACCTACTTTATCAAATCTGCTATGAAAATCAAATGAAATAATTTCTATGAAGTTTCTTTGTAAAATATCTTGTACATCCCTGTGTGCAAATACCTAAAATAATAACTTCTCTGACACTGCTCCTCATTCTTTTTAAACTTCCGTGTGCATGTGTTTGTGTTTTTGTTTGTTTGTTACACATATTCCCACATCTCTCCCACTCCTTGAAAGAATCTCTATCTTTTTTCAATCTGGTAGACTCCTATTCATCTCTCAAGACCCAGCTCAAAGGTTATCTCTTACGTGAAGCATTCCTATCTCTTCCAGGCAGAGAAAGCAGTGTTCTCCTCCACAGTCATTTTGCACTTTGTTTACATCTTTAGTCATAGTTACAGCAGAAGCAGCGGCAGTCCCATAGGTAATAGGCTTTGGGCACTTCATACGAGATTGCATTGTACATGTCTATTTCATCCTGAAACAACAATATCAAGAAACACGTAACCTTGTAAAGCACTATACAATTTAAAGAATCTTCCATTTAATAAAAAAAAAAAATAGGTGACTTTATTAAGGTCATTATGGGAAACTAGGGTCAGATAACTTGCTGAAGATCTACCAATGTAGGTTCAGAAAGGGTCTAAACTTAGACCGGAACCCAAGCCTTAGTCCTCTCACCCCACCATATGACCTTTCAAAGCATCACTTTGGTAGACTCTACTTAATTGGTAGACTCTACTTAAGCAGTTGTGACTAAGGGTGATGACTCTGCCCTCATCCGGAGTTTCACTTTATTCTCACTATCACAGCTTTGCAGTGCTATATTTCCCTGCTCTGTATCATTAAATATTCTATTCTACTTTTCGCTATTCTACTTTTTATAATTCTTGCTTTCTTATAATTGGCAGGACTTTTTAATAATATTCACATTAAAGCTCTTAGTTTCTCTGTTTGGAATTCCTCCAAGTTTATACTATGTTCAGAATTATTTATTTTGTTCTTCTTTTTATTTCCAAGGACGTTTGCCTTCCCTGTAAAATCCCTTCCTTCAAATCTAAACATCTTGATTTGACTATTATCTGTCTAATTTAGTTCAGCACTGTGTGAGGGTATCTCTCTAATCTCCAGTCTTGGTGGGAGGAGTTATAGAGCCCTCTGCGTTTGTGGCAGAGAGAAAGCAGCTTCCAGGTTAATGCTGATCTTCAAAAAGAAGCCTTCTGCTCAAAAGTCCTAGATGTTCTGATACTTCCCATGAAGTACTGTAGTATTATGAAACAACAGTCATTCTTCCCCTTACTCTCAGTTACAGCCATGAGATATTTGATTAAATCCACTTTGTATCCACTTTGCAGAGGCTCTACCTTCATATTAATACTTTTATTCCCATAACTTTAAAACACTTAGATTGTGTCTCCATTTAATGTCAAATAGCTACAATGTTCAAGGCATCCTGTGTGCCTCCTTAAGTGTTACTCAGCTCCCAGGGACTGGCTTATCAGGCGAGAATGAGTCTGTTACTAATATCTGAGAATATTACACAGTAAATCTTGATCAACTAGATAATGCAATCCAATTATTTATATTAAATACTCTCTAAGGAAAAAAGTGTGAAAAGCCAGATTAATAAACTTGTAGAGACATTATGAAATCCATAACTTGCAACATATATATTATAATCTTCTTAATTTTGTGTATTGGAATTTATGATGATCCTAGCTGTTCACAGTGATAATTCCATAATTTTCAGTGATCAAAGAAAAATGCATTTCTGATCCCTATGATATTAAGGAAAGAGAAATCATGTATTTGAGAAAGATTTTTGGTAATAAAAATGGAAATAGAAAGAGGTGTCTCTTTCATCACAGAATTAAATTAGCCAGAACATCCCATTTTTCAAGCATTTCCATTAATCAAGGTTTTACTCTACTTTTAGATAGGAAGTCTAATCAAGACTATCTGAGAAGTCAGTGTATTGGAATGTCACTTACTAAAGATTTCAAATATGCTTTTCAGAGCTTTTAGACCATGACTTTTAGGGAAAGTTCTTTGGTCAAAAGACCATTTGCCTGCATAATATCACATAGTACTTTAAACAATTGTCACTAAAATCTCATTTCCTTGTCAAACAGAGGTGGCCTTATTTCTACGATTGTGTGTCCAGATACATATAAAGGTACAATAAAATGCAGAAATGTGTTGATATATTCAAGGCATGGCTTAAAAAATGAAGAGACCTTCCTGGAATCAAGATAGCCTTGTTTACTGGATCCAATTGCTCTTTAGACACTTGAGTGATTTAGGCAGAGATGCAATTTTTGGATCCTTTTGTTTTAACTTGTATCATCCATTACCTAAATGCATTTTTACCCAGCAAGAAATGACAGAGTCCAGGATTTATAACAACACTCCCAGAATCAGAAAAATGGTGATTCGGCTCATGGTCTCTGAAAAGGTATTAACATGCTTATACATGTCTGTCCTTTCCACATTCCCCCCCAAATCTCAAATATAATATGAATATTTTATAGTGATGTTTAGTAATGAGCACCCAATCCAACCTTAAAATGACTTCTCTTTTAATTAGCACATTAGTCACTCAGTAAAAATTGAGTTGGATGAATTATTCAAATAGAATTCAGCAGAGATTCAGGAGCAAATCTGAAAGACAGTGGAAAGGAGAAGCAAGGCTGTCTAGTATTTTTCACTCACAGAAGGTTAAAGAGGGATCCTGCAAAGCTGAGGAGAGGGACTCATAAGGGCTGTTTGTTAACAGAAGAAGTTGTAGAATGTGTCTGATGCTGCCAGTATCTGAGGATGACCTTGAAGTACTGATAAACACCAAGCAAAGGAGGAGAACACATGTTGGTGAAATAATACTTCTTTATCTTTTGCTTTCATAGCTTAAATTAAACCCTAAAGAATACTTCTGTGTACATTTTGGGATGAACTCTCACTAGGCATTCACCTAGTGCCTAAAATACTTTGAACTGGAAAGAAACATTCATGTTGAAGTTTTGTTGCCTCAGGATAATTCTGTAATTTAATGCAGAGAAATGGTCCGATTAGCAGTTGGGACCAGCAGGGGGAAGCTAACTGGAGTAAGGAGGTGAGAGAGAGAGTCAGAACTTTATTCCTCAAGCACACACACACACACACACACACACACACACACACACACACACACAAAACAACTGCTCAAGGGGAGAGGAAGTGGGAAGAAGCCAAAGGAAGTAGAATTCAGTAAGTCAGTGGCAGTGATAATTGGAAACAAAAATTACTTTTAAAATACTGCAAGGCCAAAGTCCATAAAAACAAGCAGGGAAAAATCCCCTGTCAAGTATTTAGATTTTCTCATGGAATTATTCAGACGAATGGACAATAAACAAAGCATGAACCCTGCAAGATAGATCCCTATCTCATAGGTTTGGGTGAAGAGAAGAAATGACAGGGCTGAGAGGAGAGTAGCCATGAAAATCAGCCTGGCTCTCCAGGTAATTTATCTGCAAAGGACATTTGCTTGAACTATTTGTTTTTGGTTGATATTCTCTTTCCATTTCACGTTGCTTTGGTCAGAGAAAAACACTTGAAGGCAGGAAGCCTGCTGGGTTGTACTTTTTTCATGCTGAGTGAGCCATTTCCCTGGGCTCAGTAGGAGCTAGTTTGACTCTAGCCTGATGTGCAACCTTAAGGAGAGATCTTGACTTCGAGAGCCAGGACTCTGGGACTTCCCTGGTGGCACAGTGGATAAGAATCCACCTGCCAGTGCAAGGGACACGGGTTCGATCCCTAGTCCGGATGATCCCACATGCCGCGGAGCAACTAAGCCCATGCGCCACAGCTACTGAGCCCACATGCTGCAACTACTGAAGCCCGTGTGCCTAGAGCCTGTGCTCCGCAACAAGAGAAGTCACTGCAATGAGAAGCCCGCACACTGCAACAAAGAATAGCCCCCACTTGCTGAAACTAGAGGAAGCCTGCGCACAGTGATGAAGACCCAACGCAGCCCCAAATAAATAAAATTTAAAAAGAAAATTCTAAAAAAAAAAAAAAAAAAAAAGCCAGGACTCCTTCAGTGGCCATTTTCATGAGGTAGGTTAATTTATGACATCCTTGGCTGGTTCCAGAATATTTGGAATAAATACAGTTCCAGACATCATTACTGAGTGGCCAAAATCCACATCAGTCTCCTAGAACTGACCCTGATTCACTTCCACCCTAAGAATGGTCATCCATTTATCTACATGCCCACCTGAGCTGTCAGACCCAAATTTAATCTATAGGCTTAACCCAGGAATAACCATCATTTTACTCAAGCGTTCTCTGCTTCCCACTGATCATTTTCTATAATTGTTTGACCCCAGAATAGCCTTGGCTCAAAGAAATCTGTTCCTACCTACAGGATACCACTGAAAGGCTAGCAAAATGCTACACAGACCAGGGTGTCTCTTTCTCCCACTTCACCCTCACAGGAAGTGAAATTCTATTCCCAGCTCCAGCCTATGAGGGACATATGGAAACTAGTTCAGTTTAGTTGAAATTATATTGTCTTTTAACTTGTTTATTTGATCCATGCTAATGTGTACTAATGTGTTTGTTGCTACCTTTGTGACCCATCAAAATGTTAAGCAGCTCTGAGAGAATGGGAAACAAGATTTGGTACTTGTCATCCTGGGTACCCTGCACATAGTGAAACAATAAAGTGTCTAAAATTAAAATAAACAGTAAACGTTTTTCTCACATTCTCCGTAGGTAACCACAGTTAATATTTCTGGTAGCGATTATTTCAACTTTTATTTCTTGACAAACTTCAGACAGTTCTAGAAATATGAAGATTTGAACATCATAACCCTACTTACCTCTGATTTTAGTTAACTATATTATTATTGTTTCACTGTCAAGTTATGTAAAATTTATATTCTGACATAAATATAAATAATTCTCATTTTCTTTATTCATAGGTTGTCTAATAGCTTAAACAGAATAAAAGCATTATTTTCAGTTTCTTGTTATATATGTGCAATTCACTCTAGATCTATGTTGTATGACTGAACTGATAGAGAAAGGAATATGATTCTGTCATTAAATCTCTGCTCAAATGGGAATGATTTGTGTGCAGAGATTCAAGGTATTTCTTTTTAATTTCCTTTCTGCTCTCTTTTTATCTAACGAGATCATATTTTGCTGCCACTGTTTCTTCTGTATCACATTGTCCTTTTTCTTGTATTACTCTTTTGCTGCTTTGGAATGTTGTCTTGAGAGGTTGTATAATTTAGAAGTCCATGCATGCTCCAAAATGTCTTTAATTTGCCTTCATATTGGTTGTTGAGTTCATTTTAGCGAGAATTCTTTTACCTTTTAGCTTGTTTATTTGATTCCTACTAAGGTATTTATTGTTATTCATGTTACCTAACAAGATTTAGGCAGCCCTGAGGAAACAGGACATGGGATTGTATAAATTTGGTGGGGGGCTGGGGGGAAGTAGATTAACCTGAATGTAGTTTGAAAAACAAAGGATCTAAAATAAGTGTGGCTCAGAAAGATAGACAAGATGAAAAGGCAGAGGGCTATGTACCAGATGAAGGAACAAGATAAAACCCCAGAAAAACAACTAAATGAAGTGGACGTAGGCAACCTTCCAGAAAAAGAATTCAGAATAATGATAGTGAAGATGATGAGGACCTCAGAAAGAGAATGGAAGCAAAGATAGAGAAGATGCAAGAAATGTTTAACAAAGACCTAGAAGAATTAAAGAACAAAGAAACAGAGATGAAAAATACAATAACTGAAATGAAAACTACACTAGAAGGAATCAATAGCAGAATAACTGAGGCAGAATAACGGATAAGTGACCTGGAAGACAGAATGGTGGAATTCACTGATGTGGAACAGAATAAAGAAAGAAAAGAAATGAACACATCCTAAGAGACCTCTGGGACAGCATTAAACACAAAAACATTCTCATTATAGTGGTCCCAGAAGGAGAAGAGAGAGAGAAAGGACCAGAGAAAATATTTGAAGAGATTATAGCTGAAAACTTCCCTAACATGGGAAAGGAAATAGCCACCCAAGTCCAGGAAGCGCAGAGAGTCCCATACAAGATAAACCCAAGGAGAAACACGTCGAGACACATAGTAATCAAATTGGCAAAAATTAAAGACAAAGAAAAATTACTGAAAGCAGCAAGGGAAAAATGCCAAATAACATACAAGGGAACTCCCATAAGGTTAACAGCTGATTTCTCAGCAGAAACTCTACAAGCCAGAAGGGAGTGGCATGATATACTTAAAGTGATGAAAGGGAAGAACCTACAACCAAGATTACTCTACCGGGCAAGGAACTCATTCAGATTCAATGGAGAAATCAAAAGCTTTACAGACAAGCAAAAGCTAAGAGAATTCAACACCACCAAACCAGCTCTACAACAAATGGTAAAGGAACTTCCCTAAGTGGGAAACACAAGAGAAGAAAAGGACCTAAAAAAACAAACCCAAAACAATTAAGAAAATGGTCGTAAGAACATACATATGGACAATTACCTTAAACGTGAATGGATTAAATACTCCAACCAAAAGATACAGGCTTGCTGAATGGATACAAAAACAAGACCCCTATATATGCTGTCTACAAGAGACCCACTTCAGACCTAGGGACACATACAGACTGAAAGTGAGGGGATGAAAAAAGATATTCCATGCAAATGGAAATCAAAAGAAAGCTGGAGTAGCAATACTCATATCAGATAAAATAGACTTTAAAATAAAGAATGTTATAAGAGACAAGGAAGGACACTATATAATGATCAAGGGATCAATCCAAGAAGAAGATATGACAATTATAAATATATATGCACCCAACATAGGAGCAACTCAATACATAAGACAATAGCTAAAGCTCTAAAAGAGGAAATTGACATTATACACACAATAATAGGGATTTTAACACCTCACTCACACCAAAGGACAGATCATCAAAAATGAAAATAAATAAGGAAACAGAAGCTTTAAATGACACAATAGATCAGATAAATTTAATTGATATTTATAGGATATTCCATCCAAAAACAACAGATTACAATTTCTTCTCAAGTGTGCATGGAAAATTCTCCAGGATAGATCACATCTTGGGTCACCAATCAAGCCTCAGTAAATTTAAAAAAATTGAAATCATATCAAGCATCTTTTCTGACCACCACGCTATGAGATTAGAAATGAATTACAGGGAAAAAAACCCATAAAAAACACAAACATATGGAGGCTAAACAATACGTTACTAAATAACCAAGAGATCACTGAAGAAATCAAAGGGGAAAACAAAAAATACCTAGAGACAAATGACAATGAATACACGACAATCCAAAATCCAGCTACATGTAAAAGAATGAAATTAGAACACTCCCTAACACCATACAGAAAAATAAACTCAAAATGGATTCGAGACCTAAATGTAAGACCGGACACTATAAAACTCTTAGAGGAAAACATAGGAAGAACCCTCTTTGACATAAATCACAACAAGATCTTTTTTGATCCACCTCCTAGAGTAGTGGAAGTAAAAACAAAAATAAACAAATGGGACCTAATGAAACTTCAAAGCTTTTGCACAGCAAAGGAAACCATTAAATAAAAAGATAACCCTCAGAATGGGAGAAAATATTTGCAAACAAATCAACGGACAAAGGATTAATCTCCAAAATATGTAAACAGCTCATGCAGCTCAATATTAAAAAAACAGACAACCCAATCCAAAAATGGGCAGACGACCTAAATAGACATTTCTCCACAGAAGATATACACGTGGCCAAGAAGCACATGAAAGGATGCTCAACATCACTAATTATTAGAGAAATGCAAATCAAAACTACAATGAGGTACCACTTCACACCAGTTAGAATGGGCGTCATCAGAAAATCTACAAACAACAAATGCTGGAGAGGGTGTGGAGAAAAGGGAACCCTCTTGCACTGTTGGTGGGAATGTAAACTGATACAGCCACTATGGAGAACAGTGTGGAGATTCCTTAAAAAACTAAGAATAAAATTTCCATATGATCCAGCAATCCCACTACTGGGCGTATACCCAGAGAAAACCATAATTTAAAAAGACACATGTACCCCAATGTTCATTGCAGTACTATTTACAATAGCCAGGTCATGGAAGCAACCTAAATGACCATCGACAGACGAATGGATAAAGAAGATGTGGTACATATATACAGTGGACTATTGCTCAGCCATATAAAGGAATGAAGTTGGGTCATTTGTTGAGACATGGATGGATCTAGAGACTGTCATACAGAGTGAAGTAAGTCAGAAAGAGGAAAACAAATATTTTATATTAACAAATACATGTGGAACCTAGAAAAATGGTACAGATGACCCGGTTTGCAGGGCAGAAATTGAGACGCATATGTAGAGAACAAACGTATGGACACCAATGGGGGAAGCAAGGGGGTGGGGGGATGGTGGTGTGATGAATTTGGAGATTGGATTGACATGTATACACTGATGTGTATAAAATTGATGACTAATAAGAACCTGCTGTGTAAAAAATAAATAAAATTCAAAAAAGTAAAAATAAAATAAAAAAAAAGTGGCCACTGTAAAGGGCCAGAGAGTAAATATTTTAGATTTTGCAGGCCATAGAGTCTCTGTCACAATTCCACTATTGTAGTGCAAAAGCAGCCATAGATGATACATAAATAAATGAGCAAGGCCTTGTTCCAATAAAACTTTAGTAGTGCACACTGAAATTTGAATTTCATGTGGTTTTCATGTGTCATGAAAGCGATATTTTTTAAAGAACATGCAATTTATTATTATTATTATTTCAATTTATTTTTGCTGTGTTGCGTCTTCATCTCTGTGCGAGGGCTTTCTGTAGTTGTGGCAAGCGGGGGCCACTCTTCATCGCGGTTCGCGGGCCTCTCACTATTGCGGCCTCTCTTGTTGCGGAGCACAGGCTCCAGACGTGCAGGCTCAGTAGTTGTGGCTCACGGGCCTAGTTGTTCTGCGGCATGTGGGATCCTCCCAGACCAGGGCTCGAACCCATGTCCCCTGCATTAGCAGGCAGATTCTCAACCACTGTGCCACCAGGGAAGCCCCCGATTTTAAAAAATTATTTAAAAATGTTAAAACTCTTCTTAACTTTCAGACCATACAAAAACAGGAAGCAGGCTGAATTTGGCCCACAGGCCATATTTGCCTACCTTTGCTCTAAAAGGAAAACAAGAGGTTTTCCTTTTTCTCCCCATTTTAATTAAAAAAAAATTTTGAAACCTAAATGTGTTTCAATTGATTTTTTCCTTAATACTTTGAAGATTTAGTTCTATTGTTTTCTAGCATCCCAGGTTGCTGATGATGAGTCTGATGATGGTGTAATTCTCAGTCCTTAGTAGGGAACCTGCCCCGTCTGCCTCCTCTGTATCTTCAAATGCTGTAATTTCATCAGGATCTGTACAAACGTGGATCTTTAAGGTCTATTTTGCTTGATTCTTAGTGGTTGTGTTCTATTAGAAGGCTGTTACTCTTCTCCAGCTCAGGGAAATTATTTTGTATTTATGTGTTTTTATTGCTTTTTCCTCTTCCTTCCCCCTGCCCTTCTATAATTCCTAATAGAATGTTATTAAATCTCTTCTGTATATCATTCATGAATCTTAACTTTTTTTTTTTTTTTGACTCATTCTCTTTTAAACTTCATTCTGGGACATTTCCTCAATTTTGTCTTTTAAGTTAGAAGCTTCTTGCTGCTCTTCCCATTTCATTATTTTGTCTATTCATTGGCTTTCCAAAAAAATATGTCCTTATATTTTTAATTTAAAAGAATTATTGTTTACCCACAGTGAAGTTTTGTTGCGCATTTTGTTGCTTCCAGTTTTGGGAGCCTTTTCAGAGTACAAGGATGACCCACTCGTATGTCAATTGTCTTCCCCAAAGGTTTCTCTCTGCTGTTTCTTTATTGATCCAGTTCCTCTAGACTGTCTTTCTTTCAGTAAAACTTGTGCTTCACTTCTGATTCTTTTTTAGTCCTTCTTCTTACTCCTCCCCTCACCTCCCACTGTGCTAGAACTGTTATGGTTTCTTTTTATTTGCAAATATTCTTTTTGTCTTTTTCTTCTTGAGAAGGAAGAAAATAGATGTATGTCCTCAGTCTGTTATCTTGAGCAGGTAGATAAGGATGAGGACAGCGTAAAAGTTGATGGGAGTATAGGAAAAAGGAAAAGATGTTGCTTGCATTCCTGTGGAACCTCATTTGGGACAACATGGGAGGAACTGAGTACACTATAGGCAGGAGGGAACAAAATCAAACTTGGACCCCTTGACAATTTGGGGAAGAGGGCAGAAATGCAAAACCTTTCCTAAAACAGAATCTATAAAATTTCAACTAAAGTTGTGTAGCTAGTAGATCCAAAAACTAAGTAAGGAGTTTTATAAGTTAAGGTGGTACCATTGATTTGTTATTGAGATATTGCAAACATTTTTGCACCAACCTATGACTTCAGTCGTGCAGAAATGGCCAATCTAGTTTTATTTGATTTCCTGGAGACCTAACCAATTGACTATGGATAAGAACAAGATGACAACTATGATAGATTCCACTAAGGTCCCCTTTTCTGTATGATGAAATAATTAATATCTTTTTAAATATGTTAGCAAATTTCCCCAGTATCAATGCCTGTGATATTCCAATTAGTAGATAGGCCCACCCATTTTAATGTTTTCTTGTCTATAAAAGCATTTAATCTTTATCTTCTCAGTGAATGTCAGGTGTACATCACAGTAAGACCACATTTTGGTGTCAAAATATTTGTGAGAGTGGCTAAATGTAGACATGGTTTAATCCTGTTCCCCAAATTCCTTCATGTCATTAGTAACCACCCTCAGAGTGCAGTTTTCTGGCCATATCACCTTTATGTTCTTCCTTTGAGTGGTCCACAGTTTGCACAAATGAGACTCAGAAGGGTACTCTGTCCAAGTTTTAATGATGTTCATGAACTGAGTAGAACTTGGGAAGAAAAGATAAAGAACATTAAAAAACCTGCCTAACCTAAAATGTGGAACTGTTCCCAGAGTGTACAGACCATGGATGTTCATTCTGTGTGCAAATAAAATCTAATCTTTCTCTCTCTCTCTCTTTATAATGTAGAGCAGCTGTAGCAGTTTGGTCTTTTCCTCTGAGCTCTGTGTTGCTGAATTGAATAGTAATTTGAAAACCAATCTGTAGCCCAGGGAAGGAAAACAGAAATTAGTTCTTCATCCCCTATTCTTTATACTATATGTGTGACCCTTAATTACATTCACAGGGTCCTATTCAAAATGTGTAATGCAGGCCTAGGAGACAATGGAACTACCATACAAATCAGACAAAAAAGATAACCCTGCAAAGCTTTTGTTTGTGAAATAATACCATGCTGGGTTATAAGTTTTACAAGAAAAAAATACATGAGGATAATAGGGTTTTCTAAATCAATTTGGGCTTCAGAGTTTCCATTTGGGGCTCACCCACATAAATGAAAGCAATGATATTAAATTTATTTCAACCTTTTCATCAGTACTGAATTTAAATAGGATCATACATGTAATAGAAAACACTGTGTTCTCTCCTCAAGCTGATCTTATCTCTCGGGATGAGGTCATACCTAAACCTGAAACCATTGTTACTGATTTTAAGGCCAATGTGTTAATTTATATGTATCCAACATTTTTAAATTTGTGCATATATCAAACATTTAAAATGAAACATATTAGGAAATATATAACAATCTAGTATACCAAAATCACTGTACGTACAACATTTCATATGTACGTGTATTAGCAATTTTAATACATAAAGGAAGAAAAAATGGCTAGGGCAATGATTCACTGATCATTAAGAACTTTGATATGACTGCATATTTTTTCTTGTTAATATAAATAAGTTTGTCTACTACTACTTGCCAGTGGTACCTTGGCTGAAACCTGATTGATGTGTAACAGAAAACATTAAAAAGTGTTAACAATGTCACTTTACCTTTCTGTACCTCAGTTTTCTGATCTGCAAAATGAAGGAGTTGGGATAGATTATATCTAAATTCCAACTTGGCACATAAAATTTTTAGTGGTACAGTTTAGTCTGTTCACTCTCAATCCACCAATTGGCATAATTTACAACAAACTTATTGTTTCTCATTGGAAATCTTAAGACTTGAGAAATCAAATTGAAAAGGAAAGGAAATCAAACTGGAAAGAAAGAGGATGCATCCTAGCTTCTTACTTCCTTAGATGACTGGTTTTATAAATAGTCCAAAATGTAAATGCTTAAACTGTATGTATATTTCTCTCATAATACATTCCTTCCTCAATTCAAAAATCATTATGATCGCCCACTATATGCTTGAGTCTCCAAGTATATTTCCCATTTGCTTGCTAAACCCTGGTGCCATGTTAAAGAAATTAAAGTCCACTGTTATAATTAGAAGGAAGTTTTAAAAAGCAGTTACCCTAAAGGGGCAACCATTAATTTAAATTTAGAGTAGAATGTAAAGTTTATAAAATTATTTGTGAGCACAGGTTTATATTTTACAATGTAATTGAGGTATAGTTGACATAAAATGCAATTTACATATTTAAAGTATACAGTTTGATGAGTTTAATATATGTTTGTACTTGTGATACCATCACCACAGTCAACACACTAAACATTTCTAACACTCCTAAGAGTTCCCTTATAGCCGTTTGTAATCCAAGCTTCTTTCACCTGTCCACCTATCCCCCAGGAAACTATTGTTCTGCTTTCTGTCACTATAGATAAGTTTACATTACATAGAATTTAATGTAAATGAAATCATACTGCATGTACTCTTTCTTAACTGGCTTCTTTCACTCAGCATGATTATTTTAAGATGCAATCTATGTTGTTGTGTGTATTGATAGTTTATTCCTTGTTATGGCTGAGATTCCACTGCATGGATATACCACAATTTGTTTATGCATTCATCAGTTGATGGAGATTTAAGTTGTTTCCAGTTTGGGGCTACTACAAATAAAGCTGCTACAAATGTTCATGCACAAATCTTTATGAGATTATATGCTTCCTTTCCTCTTGGATAAATACCTAAGAGTGAAATGGCTGAATCATATAGTAGGTGAATGTTTAACTTTTAAAGAAACTGTCAAATTGTTTTCAAAGTGGTTGTACTATTTTCAGTTCCCACCAGCAATGTGTGAGAGTTCTAGTTGCTCCATACCAGAGATCAGCAAGCTATGTCCCATTGACCAAATCTGGCCTGCCATCTGTTTCTTTATGGCCCATGAGCTAGGAATGGGTTTTACATTTTCAAGTGGTTGGGAAAAAACTCAAAAACTGATAACACTTTGTAAAATGTAAGAATTGTGTAAAATTTGGATTTTAGTGCCCATTAATAAAGTTTTATTGGAACATAGCCATATACATTCATTTATGCATTGTCTGTGCCTGCCTTTGTAGTACATTGTTTAATAGTTGTGACCAAGACCACATGACCAGTATGCTCTTGATGTCTTTCCATTTTTATATATTTTTAGATTCAGCTAAAATTTTGCGGCTAATTTTACGTCTATAGTTATGAAGAATATTGGTGTATGGGTTTGTTTTATTGTAATGACTTTGTCTTGTTTTCATATGGTAATGCTAGCTTTGCAGAATGATTTGTAAAATGCTCCCGCTTCTATTTTTGAGAAGAGCTTGTATAAAAGTGGTATCACTACTTCTTTAAATGTTTGGTAGCATTCATCAGTGAAGTCATCTGGGTTTGCACTTTTCTTTGTTGAAAGATATGTAACTAGAAATTCAGTTTTTCCAATAGATATACAAATATCCAGGTTTTCTATTTCTTCTTGAGTGAGATTTGGTGGTTTGTCTTTTTCAAGGCATTTCTCCATTTCATCTAAGTTATCACATGTATTAATATAGTGTTGTTCAAAATATTCCTTTATTGTCTACCTATTAAATGTCTATAATATCTGTAATGATAGTTTCTCTTTCATTCAGATGTTAGCAATTTATGTCTTCTTCTTCCTGTTAAGTCTGGATAGAGGTTTCTTATTTTTGTTAATTTTTTAAAACAATGAGTTTTTGTTTTTATTGATTCTCTTTCTTTTTAGTTTTATTTATTTGATTTCTGCTCTTATCTATATTCCTTACTTCTTCATCTTACTTTGGATTTAATTTGTTAATCTTTTTCTAGTTCTTTATGGTGAAAATGCAGGCAATTGATTGCAGACCTTTCTACTTTATTAATATAAATGTTTGATGCTATAAAATTTTTTTAAGCACTGAATAAGATGCATACCACAAATTTTGCCATATTATCATTTTTATTCAATTCAACATATATTCTAATTTCTCTTGTGATTTCTTATTTGAACCACAAGTCATTTATAAATTTGTTTTCAAATTTATGTTTGGGAGTTTCCAGAGAACTTTTTGTTATTTATTTCTAATTTAGTTCCAATTTGGTTAAGAACATTCTTTGTAAGATTTGATCATTTTAAAATTATTAAGAGCTGTTTATGAACTTTCAGAACATAGTTTGTCTTAGCTTTATGTGTATTTGAAAAAAATGTTAGGTGGAATGTTTTACAAATATCTACTAGGTCAACTTTCTTGATAATAATATTTGTGCCTTCTATATGCTTACTGACTTTTTTTTTTTTTTTTTTTTACGGTACGCGGGCCTCTCACTGTTGTGGTCTCTCCCATTGTGGAGCACAGGCTCCGGACGCGCAGGCCCAGCGGCCACGGCTCGCGGGCCCAGCCGCTCCGCGACATGTGGGATCTTCCTGGACCGGGGCACGAACCCACGTCCCCTGCATCGGCAGGCGGACTCCCAACAACTGCGCCACCAGGGAAGCCCGCTTACTGACTTTTGATTTAATTCTCCTACATATTATTGAGAATGGAATGTTGAAATGCCAACTATAATTGTGGCCTTCTCTATTGTTCCTTGCTGTTTTTTCAGTTTTTGTTTTTATTTTGAAGCTTATTATTAGATGCATAAATGTTTAGAATTTTTACATCTTATTAAAGAATTGACCCCTTTATCATTATGAAATAATCCTCGTAACCAATCCCTAGTAATATTCATTGCTCTGAATTCTACTTTGTCTGATATTAAAATAGATACTCTAGCTTTATTTTGATTAGTGTTTAGCATGGAAATTTTTACTATCCTTTTATTTTTAACCTATCTATTTCTTTATATTTAAAGTGAATTTCTTGTAGACAGCATGTAGTTGAGTTTTTCCTTTTTATCCAATATGATCATCATTGCCATTAATTGGGGTATTTAGACCATTTATATTTAATAGGATTATTGATATGATTAGGTTTAAATCTATCATTTTGTTTGATTTGTTTGTTGGTTTTTATTTGTTCCACTTGTTCTTTCTCTCTATTTTTGCCTTCTTCTGAATTAATTTGGTAGTTTTCATAGTTCTATTGTATCTTCTTTATTGATTTATTAGCTATCCCTCTTTTTTTCTGCTTGTTTATTTGTTTATTTATGGTGGTTACTTTAGTGTTTATAGTATATGTTTTCACAGAGTCATGAGCACCTTCAAACATTCTTCTTCTTTTCATGTAGTATAAGAATTTTACAGTAGTATCCTTCCATTTCCTCCCTCTTGGCTTTCTTATTATTGTTGTCATACATTTTGTATCTATATGTGTTATAAACTACAAAACATTGTTATTGTTTTTGCTTTAAATAGTCATTTATTTTCCAAAGAGGTTTAAACATAAGAAAAATATGTCTTTCATATTTATCTGTATATTTGCCCTTTCCATTACTCTTCATTCCTTTTTTTAGATCTGGTTTTCATCTAGTATTATTTTCCTTATGCTTGAAAGAGTTATTTTAATATTTTTTATAGTGTAGGTGCTTCTGGTGATGAATTCTTTCAACTTTTGTATCTCTTTAAAAGTCTTCATTTCAGCTTTATTTTTTCCTTGGGTAGATAGTTTCCCCTGTATTTTAAAGGTAATATTCCACTGTTCTCTAGATTGCATTATTTCTGAAGAGAAATTTGCTGGCATCCTTATCTCTGTTCCTCTGTTCTCTGCATTTAGAATTATGCCTGTCACTGTTTTAAGCAGTTTGATTAAGATGCATCTCACTGTAGTTTTATTCATGTTTCTTCTACTTGGGCTTTGTTGAGCTTCTGGGATCTGTGTGTTTATAATTTTTATAAGCTCTGAAAATTGCTCACAATTATTTATTTAAGTATATTTTCCTGATTCTACCTTCCTACTCTCTCCTTCTGAGATTCTAATCACATGTATGTTAGGTTGCTTAATACTGTCTTCTGACTCACTGATGCTCGATGCATTTATTTTCCTTTCTTTGTTTCATTTTAGATAGTTTCTATTTATGTCTTCAAGATCATCATTTGGTTCTTCTGTGGTGTTTAATCTTCTGTCAATCTCATTTAGTGTATTTTCATCTCAAGAAGTGTGATTTGTATATCTCTATATGCATGTATGTATCTATAGTATAGTATACATGTATGTGTGTGCGATATCTCTCTTTGCCCTGTTCATTTTCCTCTACTCTCTTGAACATATGAAGTATATTTCTAAATGTTACTGTCATATACTTCCCTACAGATTAAATTATTCATGTGATTTCTAGGTCTGTCACTATTGATTGGTTTGCTCCTTATTTTGATTAGATGTCAGATATTATGAATTTTGGTTTTTGGAATGATGGGTTTCTTTTATTCTTTTAAATCTGTTGGGGCTTTGTGCTAGGATGCTGTTAAGTTGTTTGGAAACAATTTGATCCTTTCAAGGTTTGCTTTCGGTCTTTGTTAGGCAGATCCAGAGAGCCCTTAGTAATTTAAGACTTAGTAATAAGACTAATTTGGGCTTTTACTGAGACATTACCATTTTGAGGACTCTGTTCAATTCTCTGTATATTGAGAGGTCTTTCCACACTACTGTTTGAAAATCAAACTGTTTCCAGTTCTCTGGGGTCTCTGCGATTTGCTCGACCTGCTCCTTTTTAGTAGTTTTTTCTCCAGCCTTACTAGTTTCCTCCTGTGGATGTGTTGATGAATATTCAGCTGAAGGTACAAGGGAATCCTCTACAGATCTCTAGAGTTTGGTCTCTCTCTCTACATAGCTCTCTTCTCTCTGGTATTCTGCCTTGTGAATTCCAGCTGCTTGGCCTCCTTGAACTCTGAACTCTATCCCTTCTACCCAGTAAGACCAGGTCCCTTTTTCCTACCCCCAATCTGTGACCTAAAACCTGCTTTTATGCAATAAGCTGAAACAATGATAGAATGCACCTCACTTATTTCCCTTCCTTCAGGGATCACATACTGCCTGCCTATTTTCCAATTGCTGAAAACTGTTACATATATTTTGTCTGAATATTTTAGTCATTTAAAGTACAAAGTTTCTTTGGGGAGTGGTCACTGAAAATAAACTATGCCTGCTGACATGTGTGCCTACAGCTTACCCTATATCTGAATTCAGCTTATTTGCAACTTTTGTGAAAAATGTTACCTTTTGGACATAATCCCTTCTGAAGTTATGCCCAAGATTTATGACTGAGAACGTGAGTATGTCTGCATAAAAACAGGGTGAAATAGAAATATGAATAGGAAAATGAGGTGTGAGAAACTACCTCTAACAGCTTCACTTCTAGGGACTTCTACAAGTACCAGGTGCTTTAGTTTGATAGATGAGAAGTTATAATAGCATAATTCCATCCTTTAGCTCTTCAACTTGGCATCCTCTGCTGTCTTCGATTTGAGAATCCGTGACAATATATATAAACACTAGAGGCTTTATCACCAGGATAGGGGTCTCACAATCAATTATGGATTCAGCATTTATATTTATTTCTTATTTTTATTCATGGGTCCTCAAGTAGGTGTTAAATGATACAGAGGGAATGGTAGAAATGTTTTATCTTGGTATGCCAATCATAGCAAGAGAAAGCCAATGTTCAGTACCAAAGAGAATGTCTCTTGTTTTCATATCTATTTTTCTGCAAAATTGCTGGAAAACAGCCTTGCAATTCCTGTATTTTTTTCACAGAATTTTTACCATATGTTCATCCCAAAGAAAAGACTACTGTGCCTCAGAATTGCTTGATTCTGTATGTCAGTTCCAGGAGGACATACGTTTGTACCATTGTGAGTATAGAATAAAAAGTATCACCCTTGTACATTTCCTAGGCTCCCTCATTATGATGTAATCATCCAAAAGTTTATGTTTAACTTTTGCTCTTATCTTGTCAAGGATAGATGGGGTTCCTGCATTCTGAAAACATATAAAATGCATATGTGTACTATCTGTAAAGGGTGGAAAGTTAGAAGTGTTGATAAGGGATCAAATTAAAAAAAAGATGAAAACAGTAATTTGTGTTTAATAGATAGTATTTACAAATATTTAAGAAACAGAAATTGCTGAACTTTGAGAATATTTGTGGCAAACCATGCCCTCTTCAATTTATGTGATATTACCTATATTTAGGAGGTAGTATTTTCCAGTTCATAACAAAATTGGGACATTCTTTCCATATTCCTCTTTGTAGGAGGAAGGAATTCTGGATGACTAGAAGTTGACTCAACTTAAGATTCTCTTGTGATTAGATCAATACAATTCACTTTTATACACTTGAATTCAAAAATTACAGTCTTTGACTGATTGGCTAACTTGTTGATAGTTCAGGAAAAGCTCAGTAACTCTAAATCCAATAATAAAATTTTCCTGTCCCACCAGGACCTACAGTTCAATAATCCTACAACCTTTTTGTTGTCCCTCACCTACCTTGTTTTTTCCCTATCTCTCTTAAGACCTAAGGCAAATGTCTTCACTTTCCAGCATGCACCTTCAACTCCCTTTGGCACCTCTGGCTTCATCACATTCACCTGAAACAACCCCAACCTTTCTTGAACCTAAATCCCAGACATTTCTATTCTTAAATTAATACAAGGTAATGTGTACAAAAATATACATGATTTATTAGTTGATCTAACTTTTTAATTCATGATGACTAACTTCAAATGGAACCTTGGTACTTTCCAGATATATGATTATATTCAATCTACCACTATGATTTTAAAATTTATAAATCACTTCTTATTTCACTGAAAAAATTGAGACAATCAAGGAGAAATTTCCACAATTTCCTACTACCACCTTTATCACATACCCACATCTTTATCTCTATGCTCTTCCTGCTTGCCTCGTATTATGGATGAAGTATCCATGCTTTTGTCTGAGTGCAACTCCTACCCTTGTCCACTAGGTCCCATTCCCTCTTCCTTACTGAAAGACATCACAACAGCAACTCCATACTTGCCTTTTGAGTCATCACTTTTTCTCCCTTTACCAGATCACTTTCCATCAGCATTCAAAAGTGCTGAAATTTATCTCTAATTTAAAAATATCTCCTAATCTTAAGTCCCCTTCAAGCTAATGCTTCAGTTTTATCCTATATAGCAAGACTCCTCAAAAGAAGTATCTACATGGGTTGTCTCCCATTATTCTTCCTTTATCTTCTGTTGAATCCATACCAATAAGTCTTCCTCTCCACCTGATATGCTCTGGTCATATTTACCAGTTAACCCCCATGTTGCTAAATCCAATGGTTAACTCTTGGACCCCATCTAATATCACCTCTCAGTAGCATTTGACAGAGTTGATCATTCCTTTTTCTTTGAAAGACTTTTGTAACATGGCTTTAAAATGCCACTGTCTTCTTTGGAACTTCTTACCTCACCAACATATTCTTCAGTCTCCCACGAAACTTTTCAGGGCTCTGGAGCCCAGTCCTCAGGGCTTTTTGTGATCTATCTATACTCATCTGTAAGACAGACACTTCCAAAATTGTATTTCCACACTGGACTTGTGCTTTAACTCCAGGTTCATATATCCGGCTGTTCTTTAAATACCACCACTTGGATGTCTAATAAGCTTCTCAGATTTTATGGGCCCAAAACTAAACTTCTGATCTTCATCTCCAATCTACAGTCTTCCGCATCTTAGTAAATGGTAAATCCATCCCTTGGCTCAGGTAAAAAATTTGGGAGTTATATTCGATTTCACTCTTTGCTACATACCTTATATCCATTCCCTCAGCAAATCTTGTTGGCCTTACCTTCAGAATATGTCCATATTCCAACAGGTTGCCACCACAACAGTGGGGCACTACTGAGGGTATATGGCATCATCAGTGCTCTCTTCAATGTCTGTAATAGTCTTAATTACTTATGTCACCAGTTCTACTCTGGCCCTCCCACTCTATGCTCTGTACAGCTGCTAAAGTGATTCTTTTAAAACTTAGGTCAGATCATGTTCCCTCCTCTGCTCAAAACCCACTAATGACCTGCCCTTTCACTCAGAATAAAAGCCAATGTCCTTACAATCACCTCAGATTGCTTCATGGCTTTTTTCATACACCTTTCAGCTTCTTTCAAATGTCAGCTCCACAGTGAGGCTTTTGCTGACCACTCAATTTAAAATTGTAGAACATCCCCCAAGCCCTAGAACTTCCCATTTCCCTTCAATCTTTATTTATTTATTTTTCTGAAGAACTTACCAACCACACCATTGCATACCATATATTTTATCTAATTAGTTTTTATTGTCTGACTTTCCCAATAAAAAATGAACTCACTGAGAACAGGGCTTTTTCCTCATTCTGTTTTGTTCCATGTTGTAATCTTAGCATCTAGAACAGTACTTGGTACTTAACGTTTGTTGAAAGAATGAAAGAAATAGGGTTTTTATAGAATCTGAACAATATATTGAATTTTCAAAAATACCTTTATAGGGACTTCCCTGGTGGTACAGTGGATAGGACTCCACGCTCCCAATGCAGGGAGCCCGGGTCCGATCCCTGGTCAGGGAACTGGATCCCACATGCATGCCACAATTAAGAGTTTGCATGCCACAACTAAGGAGCCCATGTGCCACAACTAAGGAGCCCACCTGCCGCAACTAAGGCCCGGCACAACCAAATAAATAGATAAATATTTTTTTTAATTACCTTTATAATTAAAATATTATAAGCTACATGAATATCATACTTTTTATCATACTCCTAGGTATCCATTTATTGTTAACCAAATTAAAGTATCAGGGTCTACTTCAGTAGTGATGTTGATAAAGGCATATGAGTTTATGTGCATGTGCATGCATGTGTGTTCTTCATTCACCACTCCTGCCCATAATGCATCATTACTTTGTTTCAAGGTTCCTAATGGCTCCAAATTTACACACACACACACACACTTTCCAGACTTAGGCATACCTACCTGTCTAATACAGTTCACAACACTTCTCACTAAGGACCTACCATTTCTGCAACTCTTTTGTCTCTGAGAGCACTGTGTTCTCTTTACACCCAAGCCATCACCTATGAATTTCCCTCCCCTTGAATACCCTGACGTTTCCCCTCTATCTTAGGAAATGCTTACAGTTCTCTTTAACAAATGTAGCCAGTACTGACTTGCCTCTTCTCCCTATACTTAGAGACATGATTGTTTATATCATTCATGTAACATTTATCCTAACCTGCCTTATAATTGAAATATGTGTGTCATATGGCTCCATTGTCCTTCCAGAACAACAACCTGTGAAAAGCTAATCTGACTGAATTTAACTACCTATCTTCTTTGAGTTTATACCCCTATTGCTGAGCACTAATGGGGATAAACTCAGCAGATTGATGCTACTCTAAATTCATGATATCCAAATTCAGCTGGGCTGCCACTGATTTCCTAATTAGTCCTCACCCCTATTTCTTTGCAACAGCTATTTCCAACCTTCTCCATTCTCCTTAAACCTCTGTTCCTGCCAGTTTGCTTCTCACCCCTCAGCATATGTCCTAGCCTCCTACTTCAAGGAGAAAATAGAAGCCTACTAACAAGTTTCTCAAATTTATGCAACCAAAGCAGCTTATTTGCACCCACACTTACCCTCTCCTCGACTCTGTCCTTTCAGTGTATGAATTAACTGTCTAATGCTAATTTCTCCACCTGTGCTCTTGATCGCCTTCTTTCTCACCTTTCAGCATTCTCACTCTACAAATCAGGGAGGATTCTTTCTCCGTATCTTCAACTCTACCATCATTTTTGGCTTCCTTTTCCATCAGTACCAGACATGCTCGCCTAAGTTTAAAAAACCTCTTCTTGATATCACATTATTCTCTAGCCACCACCTACTTTATCGTCCTTCTTTCATAGATACAGACTTTGCAAGTGTTGACCATTTATGTGGTTATTCTTTTCTTCCCACTCATTCCTGCATCTACTGTATTCTAGCTTTTGTCCCTACCAATACACTGAGTCTGTAACTCTAAATCTAGGATGAAGTCTTAATTTGTAGCATCATTAATAAAATGCAGAAGGCTGCCTTTTGATTCCCACCTCTAGTCACACCTTCCTCAGTGTTCCCATGCCCAACCTTTCCCCCTCCCCCGACACTATGCACCACATCTTAAGTCTTAGAACATATAGGGATCTCTTTCCTTCTCTAACCTTTGAGATTTCACATCTTGTGACTTTGATTGGTTAGCATTCGTATATTCTCCAAGTCACATTTGAGACCTTATTTTATTCAGAAAATGTTTCTGACCTTCGTCTTCCCCAAGTCTGAGGCTGAGGTGGTCTGTGTATGTTGTCACATAGCAAGTTGTACTTCCCTTCACATTGTAATTGCTCATTTAATTGTCTTTATCCACCACTAGATTGCAAATTTCATTATGGCATGAGCCACATCTCCTCTTTTGTCAATATATCCTTGGTTGCCTACTATAGAGCTTTAGTTTACATACTGTGGCATCAGTCATTGTGATATTTGAGATATACATACTAATTTCAACAATAAACCTGCCATGTTTTCCCACTTGCAAACACATTAGGGTTTGCAACAGATACAAACACAGGGTTATATTGTCACTGTAAATCATCACATTGCTTATCATTTTTTGGAATTCTAGAGAATCATTTCCATACCTATCTTTAACTGCAAATATATTTTTCCAATGATATAGCCAAATTTCAATATAATATGCATGTAATATTAATATGTGTTAGTACAATATAGATACTGGCTATAGTAATTAATATTAGAGTTCCCAGGACTTAGTTCTTGATCCTTATCCCTTTCTTATCCATCATTCTTTTGATAATTTTAATGAATCAGGTTGTTTAAATATTCTGTCAGTTACCTACTGCTCTGTAACCAATCACTCCCAAAGTTGGTGCTGTAAAAAACAACAATTTATTATCTTTCATGGTTCTGTGGGTTGACTGAATGGTTATTCTCCTGGTGACACTTGGCTCACTCATGTAGCTGTGTTCAGCTGGAAAGTAGGCTGAAAGGTCCATGATTTACCTTGTATGTAGGTTTGGCAGTTGGTTCTGGGGTGTTCAGCTGGGGTGCCTTGGTTCTCCTCCTTATTGCCTCATATCGTCCCACAGGTCAGATGGGCTTCCTTACATGGCAGTTTCAGGGCAGTGTTCTAAGAGAATGAAAGGGAAAGCTCAAAGACCCATATAGACTTAACCTCTGAAGTCATATTATCCCTTCTGCCACAATCTGTCGGTCAAAGCAAGTCACAAAATCTATGCACAAATAAAAGATGGGAAAATAGATTTCACTTCTTGATGGAAGGAGAACAAAGTCATATTACAAAGGTACAGGCAAACTGGGACAGGATGAATCTGTGTCTATTCACAGGGAAACATAATAATTTATATGCTAATGACTCTCAAAATTTTATCTTCTGCCCACACATCTTTATCAGGATTAGACATATATCTGACTGTCAACCTAACATCTACGTGGATGTCTAAAATGAACATGTCCAAAATTGAACCCCTCATCTTTTCTACTCTGGAAAACTGCTTTACCCACCTCCTTCACCATCCCAATTAATGGCAAATCCATCCCTCTAGCTGCTCTGGCAAAATCCTTCATGTTGCCTTTGTCTAGAGTGGCTTTAAAAATCTATCATCCAAACCGGAATACATTTGGGAGAGAAAACAAAATTGAAAAATAATTGAAATTATGTAATTTTTGAAGTAGGTCTTTTTCAACAATTTGATCTTATTATGGATCTAGAAAACATTCAAAACTACTTTCAAAAATAGTATTTTTCCAAAATAAAATTTACATACATTCTTATATTTTAAAAAATACAAAATAGTAATTTTTGAATTGCTGATACATTCAATGGATTCTTCTCTGTACACTATAATATTTTTAAATGAGAAAAATACTATTAGTGCTGAGGTATCTAGGAAGCTCAGAGAAAATTCTGCTAAAAGGAGGACACCTCAATTCTAATTTTTTTAATTAAAGTACATACATAGTTCATTTCAAATATGCCACAAGTTCTTCCTTTTTGCCTCCATCAAGAGAACCTTTCTTTAATAAGTATTTTTACTTTAAAAATTTTGTCAAATAATTTTCTCTACATATGATTCCTGTGACTGTTTCATCAAATTTAGATGCTGCAAAACCATCGGACTTTGCAACTTTATTCCATTGGTCAGAATATACGTATATCCAATTAAAAATAGGAGATCTATGAAAAGGACTTTTCCACACTTGGGATATTGCAAAGTGCAGTTGTTAAATTTCAGAATGAAATCATGTACATCATTTGACCTGTTATCACTTATATTTTTCTGTTATCTCTGTTTTTATAGAAATAAATTTGGAAGTCTTTCTGTTTTCAGGCTTTAGTTTTAATAATTAGCTATAATTTATTACAGTCTTTAGTAGCTTGAGTTTTGTTTTGTTTTAGGTTTTCTCATTGCTGAATACTTCAAGTAAAGATTTCCAACTGATTTGAATGAAAGTCAATCAACATTTAGAAAACTCACTCTGAAAAATTTCATTGCCATGTAGAGCACAATAGTAACTCAACACTGTCTTGCTAAAGTTTATTTGTTGTTTTTTTTTTTTTAATGAAACATCAGCTTTGTAGCTTTATTTTCCTGTGTGTGTGTATATATGTTGTGTGGTTGTGTGTGTGTGTGTGTGTGTGTGTGTGCGTATATACTATTTGTAAATTTTGACAACTTCCATTTTCATTTGTAATATATCACCACAAATTTGGACTTAATTCTGAGTTATTTATGTTCCACAATCAATTCCAATATATTTCTACTACACAAAGATCTTAATTAGTAAGAACATTGTTCTTTTTATTATAATTATGATACTGTATTCCCCAAAATTTGCATTCAAATTTTCACTACAAAACAAGCAATTTTACCTTTATTGTTGCACCTAACCAAATGTCATTTGAAATAATATTTGAAATTTCACCGACAAAGGAGTGAAATTTTAAAAGCTTTAATTTGAACTAGATGAATAAAGTAATCAAACCATTAGAAAATTAACTGATTTTCTATTTGAAGAATCTGATGGAACTCACATAGCACCAGAATCACTTAATTATTCACAAAGCTCTTCAACTATTGGATCACAAGAAAACTTGAAATGGAAGATGAGCAAAAGTAATTTAAAATAATGAGCATTGATCCAAATGAAAAGTCCTTCTTCATTTAGTAATCTATTAACCTACATTTGGCAGGTGCAACTATAAAATAATTTGGGGGGACCGTCTTCTTAAAAAAAACCTCACTGATGCTTCATCATTAGGTTTTTGTGTTTTGCTTTTCATGTGACCTATGGTATCATTAATACCACAATGGAAGATGGTAAATATCAAGGAGAGTTCGTAAAGTTTGCATATTTATCAACAACTTTCTTGAGAAATGAAAACTCAGTACTTTTTGTTATCATTAAACATGAATTTACTGTTTTTTATAGTTTAGCCAAACCAAAAAACTTTGTTGAAAACTATTATGAAATTGTTATAAGATAATAAACTGTTTTAGATTTATGCCATACACTACATGACATATAATAATATGTGATAAAACCACAGTAGCAAGAATGCTCAGAATCTTTTCTAGATAGGACTAGTCCATTTCTGATTTCCCTTTATATTTCACAAGCCATTGTGACCATCAACACTGATGACTGATGATCTGGTGGGATTGTGTATCTCACAGGCCCAGCAGGCACAACTGGTGAGTACACCGAATGGTCAGCAGGAATGACAGTGCTGAATGGTCTATCCACTAGAAAGCCTGAGAGTTTGTAAGGGAGCACACTTCATTTTGTCAAAGGAGTCTTCTCTTCTCTTCACCCAACACCCAGTCCATTACTACATCCTGTTTTTTCTACCTTCAAAATTTATTGAGAATCAAAATTTATTGAGAACCTTAACATATCTACAGCTTCGTTGGCTACCTCTCTGCTTCAAGTAACCATCATATCTAACCTGGATTCCTCAAATAGCCTCTTAACTGGTCTCCATGCTCTACCTTTGTCCCGCAGCAGTGTATGTTCAATACAGCAGCCAACTGATATTTTTAAAATTTAAGTTAGCACCCTTCCTTCCTCTATTAGAAACCCTGCAATGGCTCCCTAGTTAGCTCAGAGTAATAGCCAAAATCCTTATTCAATCTCCTAAACCACACTCCATCTGGCCCCATTACGCCTCTGAACTCATCTCCTGATACTCCCTGCCTTTTTTACTTGCTCCAGCCATGGAGGCCCCCAAATATTCTTAGCATCTTCTCACCTGAGGGTCTTTCCTCTAGCTGGTGCTCCTCCAGATATCCTCTTGGCAAAATTCAGTCACTTTATTCCAGAATGCAAATTCAAATCTCATCTCCTCGGTAGAGTTTACCTGACTATCCTATTTAACACTGCTATCCGAACACACCCCTATCTTACTATTGACCCTCTGCACTCTGTTCTACATTTTCCCTTTTTCCCACAGTACTTATCAGGGTCTGTATGCTATATTAATTACAGTACTGGTCAACTTAGCGTATCATACTTCTATCATACT
This sequence comes from Grampus griseus, assembly GCF_964374135.1. NCBI lineage: Eukaryota > Metazoa > Chordata > Mammalia > Artiodactyla > Delphinidae > Grampus > Grampus griseus. The sequence continues at coordinate 72,053,750 of NC_139018.1, forward strand.
ATGGTAACAAAAGACCGCAATGACTTACAATTCCAACTTTTATTTGCATGGATTGATAGAGGCCGTGCTTCAGTGTCTTCTTCATTCTGAATATTCCATGCTGAATTGCCTTTCTCCTGGTAGAGAGAAAAGAGAGACAGCAGAAGCTTCTGGCATTTCATTAGCTAAAACAAGTAATATGGCCAAACCTGAGGTCAACAATGTAGGAAGTAAAATCCTCCACAGAAAGGGGCTTAATACTAGTTAATGTTTATGATTTATTGCATGTTCCTCCCCCTAGTAACTCAAGGGCAGGGCTCTTTTTTTTTTTTTTTGATCTAAACTTTTTTTTTTTTATTATTGGAGTATAATTGCTTTACAATGGTGTGTTAGTTTCTGCTTTATAACAAAGTGAATCAGTTATACATATACATATGTCCCCATATCTCTTCCCTCTTGCATCTCCCTCCTTCCCACCCTCCCTATCCCACCCCTCCAGGTGGTCACAAAGCACCGAGCTGATCTCCCTGTGCTATGCGGCTGCTTCCCACTAGCTAGCTACCTTACGTTTGGTAGTGTATATATGTCCATAAGGGCAGGGCTCTTTGTCTGTCGTGTTTGTTTGTTTTTTCCCTGATGAATATTAACTACCTAGTACAGAGTTTGGCACATAGTAGCTAGTTAGTAAAATTTTATTGAATGAATGAATGAATGAATGAGAGAAAATACAGTTTTTTTATATGGTTTTGCATTTCATAATCATCCAAAATCTTTTAGAGTTGCCATGGCTAAGGTGAATGCTATGTCTGTTATTAAAAAAACAAGATTATAGGCTTATCTGGTAATTTATTGTTGATATTTAACTTCTAGTGAGGATATAAGAGTATGGTGGAGGATAATGAATGACTTTCCAGTGGTCAGGAGATGAGGGTTCATAGCTGGTTCTGTAGCTTTGTCACTGGCTACTTGCCCTTGAGAATGTTTCCTTTGTTACCAGAATCCATATAGCAATGGGCCTCACCCAAAGGAATGTGTCATGATTGGTCTAGGCCAATAATGGCACTACTTTTCTTCTCTTAGCCCTTACAGAGTTTGTTCTGGGATGATTTCCTAAAGAGGAAGTTTTCTGAGGGAATTAATTTCCTCCCTAATCAAAGAGGGTGTTATAGTGAGAATGTCTTTTTTAGCCCTTCTCTCCTTATCTTCCATCTTGGATGCTACTGGGTGAAGATGATATGCCTGGAGTTATGGTAGCCATTATGTGACCATGAGGTGACAAACATGAGGATAAGAAAAAACACATGGAGAATGAAAAATTAGAGCAGTGGAAAAAGCCAGGGTCCTTTATCACATTGTTGAACTGCCAAAACAACCTTGAAATTGCCAGCCTACAAAATTCTTAGTAAGTAAACAATGCATGCACTTAAGCAGTGGTTCAAAACACTGTAATTTGGGTATCTTGTTCTGGCAGCTAAATGCATCCTAACTGAGACAGATCAGACAGATTTGTTAATATATAAACAAATATTATAATATCTTATAATAGCTCATAAAACAATAATATGTTTCAAAAACATCTGAAATAAGTAAAGAATACAAATTAAAAGAATAATTTTGGCGTATTGCCAGTATATTTGGTATGGTCAAAATGCTAGAATGGGGAAAAACTTTAGAAAATAATTAACTTGATTTTTACTTACATTGACTCAAAGAAGTAGTTTGAATATTTTTTTATCTGTCAACCAGCTGTTTTAAAATCACATAGATTCAGTCATAAATTGAAACATTCTACCCATGGTTGATCACCACTTTCATGTGAAAATACAAAAATATGTAGTAATTATTTTACTATTTACTTAGCATACAAGCTTGACTTTGAAAGGGTCTAGTACTAATTTGGAGCTAAATATGGTTTTATAATTTTAGAGGCAATGGGACATACCTTTGGAAGCATCTGGCAATCAATATGAGACTTTAGGTAGTAATGCATCACCTCTGAAAAATGGAGGTTTTGCTCCATATTTAGGAAGACACTGTGGGTTTCAGAAGGAAACATAAGCTATATTTGCCCCTATGGAAAGAGGTCAGTGACATGAGCAAGGGAATGAAAAATGGCATTCCTATTGAATTGAAAGGTATATTAGTTATTAATCCATTTAACAGTAAATAATAGATAATTCTATTACCATGGCTTAAACAGGTTTTTTTTTTTTCTCATGAAGCAGGAGGTTAAAGGTGGGAAATTCAGGACTGCCATGACGGTTCAGTGATGCCATTAGGAGCTAAAGCTGTTTCCATCCTCAGCTCCTCTATCCTTATTATGCATTTATTAGCCCTTATATTACCTATCTCAGGGTTGAAGAATGGAATTTTCACTTTATATTGGCATTCCTGGCCAGCAGAAGGGGGAGAGCTAAGCCTCATGAGGTTTTGCCTTTTGATTTGAGGAGGAAAATCTGATGATATCTCATTGGCCAGAACTGTGTCACAAGCCTGCCTCTGGCAGCAAGGTAGAGTGGGAAGCTATTTTAACTTTCTAGCCTTTATAGTAGAATAATGCAAGGGTGAATAGAATCATAAGTGGGTTCTGGACTCAATAAAGAGTGTAATTATGTGGAAAACATTTTTTGGGGGGGCTGCCTCCTGTCTGGAGCTGAGAAAGCACTTATGAGTCTTCATAAATATAGAAGGAAGAGGCATCTCTACCATTCCAGTCCCATTCTCCTGCAATCCATTCCCTTCTTCCATGTCTATGATATAAGCATTACTCATCTTCAGGATCAACTACATAATTTTTGGTGTCCTGGGCAGAATGAAAATGTGGCGCCCTGACCAATGGTTGAAAAGTCAGTCTCCCATTCTGATGTGACCATCATGCCAACCCATGGCAATGGGTGAACCCCCCCAAGGGATTGCAGCCTCTGTGCCAGGACACACTTCATACCTGGATCTGGAGTGGATGAGAAACCTCTACTGAGCTGCCACTGAATGTAGCTGTCTCAACTCTTCCAGTTCTGTTTAGTCTCCAGTTGTGCTCTGTATGTGATCATAATTCCCTAGCCTGATGGTAAGCCTCTTGGGTGGTTGTACCTGTGCTTTACACTATTCTTAGTTTCACTCCAGTGCTGAGCCCTTGGTAGATCCTCAGCACATCATTAATTGTCCTTGTTCTTTGTCCTTAACTATAGCAGGTAGTCTCATAATGGTAGTCACAATCCTGCTATCCAGTGGCCAGCAGTGAAGTCCTGCCCTATACTGCAGAGGTAAATGTTTGCACAGATAATTTTCCGAAGGTTCTTACCATGCTCCAGGTCAATGTTCTTCCTGGGGACTCCATGGCCAAGGCTTCACGGAGGACCTAAGACCACATGCAGCATCCCTGATTCAAGAAGGCCTATAGAGACAGAACTTACTTTTGCCCTCCTGGATTTAGATTTAGTTTCTTCTTTAATTCCTATTATAAGCTGGGGCCTGACATTGTCTATTCTTTGTGCAGTGTCACATTCAGAGAAATAGCTCAGCCATCAAAAAGTAATTAAAAGCAATCCCACCTTTTACTGATATTTCTTCAAGAAGGTCCAAGAGATTTAATGCATAATTCATATCAAATCCTCATACTCTGTCGCTGCCCCCACAATCTCGGTGTCCACATTTTATAATCCACATCCTACAAAAACTCTTATAGAGCACATTTTATTTGGCTCTTGGAATCTCCACGGTCTCCCTCACTCTATCAGATCTTCTCTTTTATTATTATTTTTTGGTAGAAGTGTAGTTTCTCCTGATCTCTCCACCCCAATATTTCCCCTACCCCACAAGATGCATAGAAAGGCCCAGAGGCTTCTCTGACAGGCTCAAAATTTCCCTTCAGTGTTTGGAAACAGAGAGACCGAAGAGGCAATGAGAGACTTCACTTTGTGGGGAGAGGGAAACATTTATAATTAAATATCTTTTAAAATTCCCATTTCTCTGAGAATCACTACCCGCGCCTGCCTGGACTCCCTTCCCCCCAGGCAAGGAAAAGATCTGTCTCACTGAGTACACACAGAACTGTGCTTGGGGGCAGAGAGCCAAGATTGGTTTCTGTTTATCATGGAAAAGAGCTCAAGGTACTTAGTTTTAAGCTGCACTGAATCTAGTATCATTCATCTCTTTATGTTCTTTTAAAAAAGCCTTTAAAGATTCAGTGCAGAACAACCACCACAGCAAAAAAGCAAATTGTCCTTTGATTCCATAATGGCTTTTATTCCCCAGAACTGCGGTGTGCAAATAAAGGAAAGCAAATTATGTTCTGAATTAAACTTTCCTTGCTTCAGCTGGGCTGAGTCACCTTTGACGTTCCATTTTTTGAACAGAGCCAGCCATACGTCTAGAGCTATTTTAAAAGATATCACGTATAAACCTGCAAACTTTAGGATGTTCTACTTCAGTAAAGTCACCTAAAGGAAGGTAACCGAGCTGAATTTACCCATATATCTCCGTAGGCTTCAGTTTCCTCTCAAATCTTTTGGTATCTATAGAGCATCCAGAATATTAAAGTACAGTCATTACAGATGCAGGCCTCTCTGGTCCTCCTGGATGCACCACAGATGGTAAGATGCAATCAGAGGGAGAAGATAAATGAGTTAAACTTCTCCTTGCATATATCCCATGGTAGGGAGATAAGCAAATGGTAAGCAGTTTTTCAGTAAACAACTTCAGAATGTTTTTTAGGTTTTCAAATAGTCAAGAATGTAAACGAGAGCCTACAGTCCTAATAACTTGAATACGTCCATGGTAGATTCAGACAGAATGTTATCTGTGGAGGGTGAGAGGAGAGTGAAATCAAATGTATATAATCAACATCAGGCAGAAGCTCTAAACGTTAGTGTTTTATATCTCTGTGCTTTTTCTATAGAATTTGATTTTTCAGCCAGAACTGGACGTGAAGGCATCCTTAGAGCCTGTACAATCAGCAGCAACTCCCAAATTTCTCTACAGGAGGGGCTTGGGCCATCAGTCTGGCGAAAGGACAAATGCAGCTAGCAGAAGTCTGGAGACGATGTTCATTTACAAGTACTCTGGTTTAATTTAGATGTAAGTATGTACATATTAATGTAAGTGTTCAGGGTATCTAGAGGAGAGCTGATGGGAATTATTTGAGGAGGGGGGAGCTGACTAGCACCCTTCCAAGCCACACCTGCCTTGATGCTGTATCTATGTACAATCCAATCTTCCAAACAGTGAGGTTAGCATTCTAAAATATTTCTGAGAAAGAAACTCTCACTTGGCAATGGTTAGAAACAAACTTTCAGAGGAAGCCAGGGACTCAATTAGACACCTCTGATTTTTTTAGAGGTTTAGAGGAGACAGTTTGATGTATGGCCTCGGGCATGGATTTTAGAGTCAGAGACTTGTTTTCAAATCCCAGTTCCACTGTTTATTTGTTGTTTGACCTTGGGCAAGCCACTTTACCCCTCTGACTTTCACATTCTTTATTTGTAAGTAACCTACTGCCTAGGGTTTTGTGCATCAAGATGGATCGCGATGGTACGTACAGACTTCCTAAGACATTGCTTGGCACCTTCTAGATGCTTAGAAATGGTAGCTAATATTACTAATGTCATCATCAATGTTATCATCGTATTGAAACAATATCTGCTCCCATGTGTTGCCCCTCAACGTATTATCCTCATTCATTGACTCAACAAAAAATAATTGAGTCTGCCTTGACTCAGGCCTTGTTCAGGACTTCAGGTCATGAAGACACCAAGAAGTTGAAGATTTGCACATGAATTTCTAACAATAATCTGGTAATTATGTACAAAGTACTAGGGGTGTGCTGAGGAGAAGGCCCTGAATCCTGACTGTGGGGAATGGGGTAAGCTTCGTAGAAGAAGTGACATATTTTTGCAGGTTCTAAAGGATGAATAGAAGTTCATTAGCTGGGGGTTGGGATATGGGGGTGGAGAATTCCAGATGGAGAGAAAGAACAGTGTGTGTAGAGGAAAACAGGTTTAGAAGTACAAAGTCCTTTCACATGAGTAGTCCTAAGAAACCAGAACGTAGGTTGAAGGAAAGGGAGATGCTTGTGAGGTTGGGATAGGAAAGGAATGGCAGGATATGAATGTGAATTATAGTCGGAAACCTTGTAAGGCTGACAAGTTCACGCTTACGCTGTGTGCACCGCAGTGCCACAGGGAGGTTTTGAAGCCAGGACATGTCACAGAAAGATTTGTGTTTTGGAAAGATAATTCTGGTATGTTGTGAAGGGTTTATGTGGGAGAAATATGAGATGAGATGCAGGGACACTAATTAGAAAATTTTTGCAATAAGGAGGCATTTTAGGTCAGAGGCAGTGGAAATAGATGAAGGTGTATTTCAGAGACAGAAAGGCAGGACCCTAAAGTGAAAATATTTATGCCTTACTACAGAGTCTCTTTTAACTCTTCTAAGACAACTGTTGTCTGTTGTGAGTTTTCTAGATCTTCCGTTTGTCAAAGCAAACATTTCCCAGCCCTTTAATTGTTTCAGTTTAGAGCTGCTTTGTCTTCCCTAGCATCCTTTTTTGTGAGTGATCTAAATCTGTCATTTTCCTCCTTTGAAATGAGAGCCTAAATTGAAACCCATACTTCAAATGTAGACTCATCATCCCTTGCAAACCAGACAATGTACATCTAGTAAATTATTATAAAATGGCATTGTCTTTTTTTTTTAGTCTTAATCTTTTGAATTCGTGGTCAATACCCCCAGATCTTTTTTGCCTTAATAGTTGTTATGCCACCTTTTAGCATTTGATTTGCAAGGTTTCCATTTGGCCACATAATCTGATCATTTGACAGGCTGAATTGTCTGGGAAAACCCCTGGACAGTTACCTTTTAAAAGAGCCTATGTTGCTATATAAGTGAGAATGATTTATGAATAACCATATCTGTTAAGCTGTTTGGTAAGCTGTTGGTGTGGAATTCTATAGAGTAAGCCGTGGTTCAAAGTATTTATCTTAAATCTGGAGTCCAAGACACCTAACTGAAATACCCCATCCCCCAGCAGAGGAATATGGGGGGGAAATGAGCAGTCTGTCTTAAAAAAGTACATTTAGACTTCATTTGATTTATAGATCATCAACAAGTTCACCCATCATTTCCCATAAACCTAAATCATCTGTATAAATACAATAAGGTATAATGATAGTTCATGTGAAAAAAAGTGAAGATTTTTGTTGATAAACATCACGTGGCCTTCAGCATATCATCTTCTTGGATGTGCCTTAGTTTACTCATCTGTAAAGTAGGGAAGACAACAATAAAAATAATAATAATTCATGGGGGTCAGTATAAGGTTTAATCATATTTATGAGATAATTAGAATTCTTCCAGTCTTATAAAAAGCTATATAGTAAGCACAGTATAAAAGTTTGTTGACTAAGAAAGTGTCATTCTCTCCCATCACTACCGCAGACATGCAGCCAACCTTCCCCCACTCCTTTCATATTCTATGTTCCTTAGCTTACACTCATTGGAATGAAAATATTTGATCATTCATCAAGAAACATCTATTAAGCACCTACTATATTCCAGACACTGTATTTACCTTGTGCTTACACAAGATTAAGAAAGCATGATCTTTACTTAAAAGATTTAGAATCCAGTAGTTTTTAAAAATGCTTAAACCATCAATTATAGCATAGACTATATGGACAAATCAGTGACTTCCAACCTGTGAAGTTATTTTAAGTATTTGAGCATCTATATCCATTTACATATTTTCTTGTAAAAATAGTTACTAGATGTATGACTGTTGCATGTGATAGGAAGCTGGGGACTGTAATGTGTTTCATCCTAAAAATAAATCCTTAAAAATGTAGGCACTGTTGATCACTTAGAAACAGATGAGAATTCTCTGGGGCAGAGGTGACTAGAATACAATAGGGATAAAGCCAAATTAATGTTGGTAAGTAATTATGGGCGTATTTATGCATCATGGAAGTTATCTTTGCTAGACTGTTTCAGACATTGTCATCTCAAGTCTTTTTTGCAATGAGATAATAAATAAATATCTAACCTTAGCCACATTTAACTGTGCATATTTGACACATAGATCAATAAAATACCTTTTCCTATGTATGCCTTCCAGCACCCCACACATAAACCAGAGGTCAAATAGCATTGTGAAAACATTGATCTTTCACTACCCTACTGTGGTCATTTTAAACATTTCCAAACATTCTTCACTGACAATACTATTATAAGTCAATTCACCTTGCAGTAACCTATACTTACTAAACTGACAATTGAAATGGTCAGGCTAGCTGTATAGCATTCTTTCCTGCCTATATCCAAAGTCTAATTTACTTTTTTCAAACATAGCAGAAGATGAAGCTGGCATAATAAGGCTGTATCCAATCACTCTCCCAGCTCAGAGAAACTTAAACTATTTCAATTCATTACCACTCCCTTTCCTCCATCATTCCTCCTTCTCTTGGGATGACAGGTGTTCTGGAATATCGCAGGATGAAATTACAGTGATACACTGAACAGGACCAAACTAGATCTGCAAGCAGAGAAGGGCACCACATCCTTTGGGACTTTACTGAGTGCACTGGGGGCTTCCCAGGAACGCCAGGGCTCCCCTGCAACAGATGGGAAGGCAGCCCAGTTGAAAACTTGGCTTCAGGCTTTGGACGGGCCTCACTGGAGTGAAGGCTGGATGTTCTGCAAATTATGATATAGTGTCTACAGAGCTTTTGAACACATCGCAGATTGCCCTGCTGGAAGTAACTTGGCCGAGCCATCTCTCATTCCTGTACGAATCCTACAGATTCGCCATGTTTCTAAAAATCCTTATTTTCTATCCTTTTCCCTCTCAAATGCATTACCTCCATTTTTATGCCTTTGACACAGAGGCATCTAAAATAATGCATCTAATAGAATTTAAACATTTGAAAACACTAAAGGCAGACGGGCAAGCTATTTCTGCTTCCTACTCTGGTAAACTTGAGGACACGCACCAGGAACCTACTAACGGCTTGAATAGAGGTATTTAGGGGAAAGAGGGGCAGGTTGAGAGGGCTGAAGACTATAAGCTAGAAGAAAAAAAATTGATTAGTATTTCAAATAACTCTACAGCAGCTCAATTATGCATAGAGGCCTCCCACGGTTCGTGGACCCTGGACTGAAGTTGCAGGGATTCGATTCCTGTTCAGGCACTTGCTCACCAAGTCAATTTCAACAAGTGATTTGATCTCTCTAGGCCTCAAGGATGTCCTCATGTGCAGATGAGGATAACAAAAGCACTGTTTCTCATGGCTTGTTATGAGGATTAAACGAATAGGAGCATGCACGTAATAAATATTCAAAAATTGAAATGCTTCAGCAAACTGTTAGAACTCTTATTACAAGTGAACTTGTCTTATAGACTCTCATATTTATCAACCTCAGAAAATACATTTTACCAATCGTAAAATCACCCACCTGTTAGGAAGGGTTAGACTAGTAATCTTGTTATTATGGCCTCATAAAGGGTAACTACTAAGGTTCTGTAAATATGCAGACAAAAGGAGCTTTGGGACTGAGCTCGAGTTGCAGTGGATGTAAAGACAAAGGAGAACTTCTCAAGTTTAGGGAAGAAGAGTCAGGAACAGGATGGAAAAGAGATTTCAGAGCTGAGCCAGGATCTCGTAATTCGCCTTAAACTCAACCACCCTCTAAACGACTTCCATGTTGGCAGGTTATTTTTTGCTTTTGTTTTGTTTTTGTTTCTAATTTTATTGGAAGATATTTTCCATGGGAACATATTTCTGGCTATAAATAGGAAATCATGGTAAAGCAGGTTTCACTTTGCTGAACTTATCGATTCTGTAAAATGAAAGCAGCACATATATACATCTGGCCAGGGCAAAGGGCACTCTGCGAGGAGTCAGGCTTGTTTCTTTCTGAACTGCCTTTCTTGGCCCTTTCAAATCCAACAGGGCTGAAAAGGAAAAAGGGTGTTCTTTAGCTTCACACAAACTCACAGCCATTTTGATGACAAGAAAGCAGTGTTGCTTACCAATGTGTCTTTGTTCAAGTGATAGCAGGCCCATTGAAACCTCTGATGGAGCTCATTGAAAATAATAGGCCCCATTATCTTCCCTGGCAATGCTGCCATGAGAGCTTCAAACACTGAAATAATGACAGCACATATTGGACGTACAGCAGAAAGGCAGAGCGTGATTATGGGCAATTTCTAGCTCTCTGCTACACACCTCTGTGTCTGAAGAGGGGGCAGGGGGCCAAGGCAGGAAGGCACAAAGAAGGGGCGTTTCGTCTCTATGCCCTTTGGGGATGTTTGTATCTTTCAAACTTAAATGTTTTGTCTTAACGTAATTTGTAAAAGTGAAATACCAATTTCAGAATCGCTGAAGAAACCAGAGTTTGGGAGTAGTGGATTCTTTAATTTGGTATTGAAATTCTGTCATATTTGGTTACTCCTAGGGATGGCCACTGCAGAATTGGTATGAAATTTCTATCTGAGAGACAGCAAATGCAGTAACACAGGGTGACCCGGGGCTCAATCGATAGAGGACGGTTCTGGTGAGATCACAAAGGCCTTCGATTCCCCCCAGGTCAGCTCTCTGTGTAAACCCTGGTGTTCCCAGCAAATCTGATTTTCTGGAGTTGGAAGGAACAAACGGGAAGAGGCAGAAGCCTGGAAGGGAGGAAAACATTAGCTCCCAGGAAAAACACACAGAGCAGGAACCGGACTCAGGCTGTGCGAAATTACCAGGAGGGACACTCTCCCTAGGGCTCAGTGAGGGTTGAGCAGGAAAGCCTCTCTTCCCTCTGGGGAGAACTAGCTCTATTTCCTTAAAGGGGGCAGGGAGAGGAATATTTGCTTTGGGGGAAACTCTCTTTTTGTCACTTGTTATTATCTCTATGTTTTCAGAAATGAAGTGTCTGAAAAGCACCACCCAACACACACAGACATTACTTTTTTCATTTGAAACAAGTCTGAAGAACACAATGTGCCATGTACGTCACCCCTGAGGCTCGTGTTTATTATCAGAACAAGATGGTCTCCCTGCTTCCCTTGTGCCTGACTAGAGCTGGGGAGAGGCCCGTGGCAGTAACAGCATCGTCCGGCTGCTGTGGCAAAATGATGAGAAGTGACAGGAAGGAAAAGGATATCTAGTAGAAACTGCCCACAAATCTATCCAGTGGTTGAGGCTGGCAGTTACGTTCCCCCAGTCCCAGGTAGGGAGTATTGAGAAGCAACTCTAAGGGTTTATTGGGACTTACATCTATACAAGAAGTAAACTTCCTCTCCACCCTCATCCTTCTTCTGTCACATGCCTCTCTATATTCAGTCTGGCGTGTGACTACTTCCTTCAAGGGGCACAGTCCAAGTGACAATGTTATTTGATTTGAGAGATGTACCCCTTGGGAAACGTATGCCAGTCTACCTTACCAGCATGTGTGATCGCACACGTGCACGCTGATGCCACACGTGGCCCCTCCATGTCACACTAAACCACAGAGAGGCCTGAACTAGCAAAAGGCAAGTGAGGATTTTCTGGGTGGCTTGGTGTCTGCATAGCAAGGTGCTGGCCAGGTCTGTACACCTTGATGCATCCATTTCTTCAGCTAGACTAAAAGCTCCTTCAGAGTGACGACATTTCTGTCTCCATGTCTGGCACCTAATGGATGCTACAGAGATACTTCTGAATTAAACTCTCAATCGAATATAAAAATCATTACTACTAAAAGTAAAATGTAAGCAGATTTTAAGAAAAAAATTAAATGTCTTGTTTATAGCTTCTTAAATTATGTAATTTTTGCCTTTCTAAAATCTCTTTGAAGTGGAATTCAAGGCCAAAATTTCATTATATTTATTAAACTCTGTCTTATGCCCTTCAGCCTTCTATACCAAAACACCGGAGACTGCGTAGCTTAGAAACAACAGAAATTTATTTCTCACAGTTCTGGAGGCTGGGAGGTCTAAGATCAAGGTGTTGGCAGACTCTGTCTGGTGAGAGCCCACTTCCTGGTTCACAGATAGAGGCTTTTTTACTGTGTCCTCACGTAGCAGAAGGGGCTAGGAAGCCCTATGGCATCTCTTTTATAAGGGCGCTAACCTCATTCATGAAGGCTCAGCTTTTGGGGGTACACAGACACTCAGACCACAGCAAACTCCAAATAAGATGTCTTCTCTTCCCTTTGAATCTGGCCAGGCATTTTACTCTCAGACCATTTCACTATTACAGGTGCTTTCCCCTGAAATATCTCTCTCAACAGCAATTCATCTTCTTGTCTACCATGCTTGTTTTGTCCTCTTATTATTGGGGGGGGGGGCGTAATATTTGTTTATGTACTTATTTCCTTTTTACAAGTTTGTTTATCCTTTAAACAAAAGTGCTGACTTGGTGAAATCAAAGTCTTAATAGTCAATAGGAAAAAAATTACAAAAGGGGCTCCACTGTTCTGAGATCTATAATTTCTTAATATTTATTAAAGTTTAGTCCAAGAATAACTTAAATGGGATTGCTGATTATTTAAAAAACAAATTCTAGGCTCTACTCCAAATCTTCTAAATTGGAAGCCTTGGGGATGGCCTTCCGGAGTCCTGCATTTCCAGGTGTCTGTCCAGCTGGGAACATCCCAGACAGTTCGTATCCAAACGAGTACATGAGAACAGTTAGATTCAGGCCTCAGAAAGCATAGCTGGACCCATGTTTCTAGGTGAAACCTCACAATTATAGCTTCCAAACAAAATGAATAAGTTCTGTATCACCTCTCAAAAGCAATCTCTCAATATTGCACTGTTTTCTGTCCATAGTGTAAATAACAGTATTGAAGAACTTTCCAAAGCCATAGATTTTGTTTTAAGGGGCTGGAAGGAAGATATGGTACAATGTATCAGAGAACGTGTTTCAACTCTTAGGGCATGTCCTCCTGTAGAATTGGCTGTGAATTAAAATCTGCAGAGTGTTCAATAGTGTGGTCTGTTAATAGCACACACAAAGCACTAACCCTCTTTCAAAAAACAGTGCTTAGGGAACTTTTGAATCTCTCCCTCTAGCATACCTAGAGTATTTAACCCTCCGAATGGACCAATTAAATTATTTTCAGTAATGATCATGTAATAATCAGTGATAATCATTAATATCTTGATTCATCTCTTATTTTTAAAGCAAAACAGTAACAACTTAAAAAGAATATATTTCAACTTTAAGTTATTCAAATTTGTTATATTATTTCATGTATAATCTAAAATTTGCACTTGCCAGCAATATGCAGTTCACTTGTTTCACTCTTGCAAATTTTAAACACACGTACAAACTTCAAGTAGTCACCTAGAATAACAGAACTAATTCATGTTTTCTTTCTTCATTTTACAATCATGTACAATCATTGTTCATCTCCTATTTAAACCCAGGAATATGTGGAACCGTGGCATTTGAAGACAAACTTGAAGGATGTCAAACCATTTCGAACTACTTTTGAACTCAACTTGTGTAGGTGGGTCCACATGTATCAGGGGCTAGTATATGACTGGGAGTTCTCTAAAGTACATTTTATGTAGAATATAGTGTTGATTAAGGAATAAATAATAAAATGTGCTAATTTGGAGGTCACATATATATTATTAGAACTCAACTGTAACCTCAGTGACTGTTTAGAAATTAGATCAACAAGAAATTTTTTTCAGTGGAATATTTCATTATTCGACATTGTTTAGAATTGCTGGTGCACGGTGGTAATGAAAAGTGGACAGTTTTTTGGTAGGTTTTATAGTAATAAATTTATAGTAAATAAATTTTAAAATTCTTTGCAAACAGTGCACCTTCTTTTTGTCTGCACCTGGGGTGGTAGATCCCATTGCACAGCTGTGATTGGGAGTGGGGAAAGTTCCACATCTGTGTTTGTCTCTCCTTTGATAGATGCTAGTAGTTTGCATAATTTAAGGCGTTGAACTGTGTATCTCACCTTGGTAGTTAGGGGATTCTTTTTCTGCTTTTACTGGTTGTGTTCCATTGGATGGTGGCAAAATAGCACTGGTGGTGCTGGGCAGCTCAGGCTCCCATATTGATATCACTTTATGGCAGACAATACTGGCATTTCTTTGCCTGGAAATAGTCACCTGGTTTTATACCATCCCATACCTCATTTAACCTCCAGCTCGTCCCTCTGCTCCAGCCAGTCCAGTATTCTTGCAGCCAGGAGAACAGGGTTTTGTGAAACAATTGAATGTTTGTGATTTAATTTCATCCTCACTGAAGTCACTGAAGGGATATTTGGTTTTTCCTATTTTGTGGATGAAGAAATGGAGTTTCAGTGAACTAGGAAGTGGCAGAGTTATAATTAGTGCCCAAGATTTCTGCCTGTGTCCTTCACTTTTGCTTGTATTATCTCCCTGTTAGGAAACATCACTCTTATATCCTGGACTATGTAAATCCTTTCTAATTTTTCATTCTTTCTCCCTTTTTCCCCATAAAATATTCTCCCACTACTCCGACATCATGGAAATGATAGCATATAATGTGTGTCTAATATTTAACAGTTCCAAAGGTCTTCCATATTTTCTTATTTTGTCTTCCTAAATTAGCTCTTCCCTGAAAAGCAGAGGTTACCATGACCTTTTGGTCATATGGGTCATAGAGTTGCAACTGGAGTCAAGGTCTCTGATTCCAGTCCTAGACTCTTTCTACCATACACCACACCTTTCCAGTTTTGAAACAGCTTTTTGTATCTTATCTCTTGGGATTGCCTCCTATGCCATTCGAATATTATTTACTTTTTTACGTATGTGTTAGTCTTTTCTCTTTTCCCCAACTGATTGACTGGAAATATCTCTTTGCCATTATCAGTCCTTTGGCTCTTGGCATGATTTATTTTCTGAGTCTCTTCTTCATAGTATGGGTACTTTTATTAGCATATTCTTATCATTCTCCATGGTACAATATTTTTACCTTTGTTTAAGTTATTATTTGAGCCCAGCATCTTTCCATAGTTTGCAGCATCTTCTTGGCCTAAATTCCTCTACCTACATGTTCAGTCCTTCTCTTGAGCTGTACCCTGTGATGTGTCACTATGCATTTGGTTTCCCAGCTCCAGACATGTGACTGCCTCACACTCTCACTGCAGCTGTCATCCAGATGAAGCATTAGAGAGAAAAATTAGTAGAAGGAAGGGTAAACTGTTTAGAAAATTCTGACTTTGAAATTCTGCTGGAAATTTCCATCCATGACCTAGTAACAGATGAAAGATATATCTTCAGATTAGACAAACGCCCTAGAAATCACCTGAATTTGGATTAAAAAAAAAAGAAAGCCTTGCTCACATGACTGTAGCTATCATCAAGACAGTAGATGGATGCAATTAAATACCACTGAACTAAGAGTTCAAAGACTATGAACTCACTAGAGTTCAGACCTCATAGAGTTGAGGTCCTTGAGAGCGCAAACTGTCTAATTATTAATATTCATATTCCTGGTGCACAGGTATTTTTGCCTTATATACATCCTCAGAAGTTTGTTAGCTGAATGAATGAATGAACAAAGTAAGAATGACATCAAGCACAGCTTCAACTCTGGCTCTGCCACATACTAACTGGAAAGCCCAAGGTGAGTCAATAATTTTCACCGTGACAGCTTCCCTGTACATAAACCTGGGATTTGAAGTGAATAGCTACCTTAACCTTGGTGTTATTATGAAAATAAAATACTGCCTGCTTATTAATCGTAACTAGGTAATGAGCTTGTTAAATGGTAGTGCCATATATTTCGTATCAGTTAGAAATGGTTTTGACTGAAAGTAACAGAAACATTTCAACAAAGAGCAGTTTATTTTTCCTATATAATCTAAAGACCAGAGGTTAGCCAATGCCGGTGTTGGTCAGCAGCCCAGTGATGTAAGGGTCCGTGTCTCCTCAACTTCTTTCACCTTTTATGATCACAAATGACAGCAGCAGCACCAGCTGCCCTACTGTGTTCTAGAAAAAGGCAGGTAGGAAAAGTGACGCCAGTAGTGTGTTTTCTTTTATCCAGAAAGTTAACATTTCCCTAGAAACTTCCCTAGCAGACTTTAAGATTTCATTGGACAGAACTTTTTAATGACTACTCCTAGGAGTTTTTAAAGTAACAGAAGGGACTGTCATGAATGGCTTTAGCCAATCATGTTTTATTACCTAGGGTTGGGCAAACTCTGTTCCAAACAAAATTAGGACACTGTAAGCCAGAAAAAATGCTATGAGAGGTTCTTGGGAAGACATCCAACCATGTCTTCCACATACATATCCGGAGATGTTATGAAGAACAAGATTTTAGGAGAGAAAAACAATATGCCAGTGCTTGCACTGGGAGTGTGTGTGTGTGTGTGTGTGTGTGTGTGTGTTGGTGTGTGTGTCGTGATAGTGATGGTGGGAGTTTTAACGTTTTTCTTCCTCGATTGCTAACTGCCTAGTTTGGGAAAGGACTGGCAGAAATTCATCTGGTGATGTCTTTAAAGTGATGGATTCTCTTAGAATCAGCCAATTTTGATGCTGCCCTGTGGAAATCCCTGCTTTTCTAGCTTTGCCAAGATAGAGTAATGGCCACAGTCTGTCTTTGCAAGAGCGGGAGCTTTAGCTGACTCTCCAATCTGTCATATACTTTACTCTTTAAGTTTTGATACTGAAAGGAGAAGGCATTCCATATCATCAGTGTAAAGTGCCTATTGAAGTGAGAATCATAAAAGTAATAATTATAGTGTATGGTAGAGAAACTCATTCGGTCCGATAGGCTTCTGACTTATGTCTTCTCCCTTAATTATAGGATCAACCCAGTATGCCATTCCTGTAGTTTCTGGTGACCCACTGCTTCTTTTACATGACGATGTATGGCATACTTAAATAGGGTATTCATTCCATCATCTGCTTGACAGCAATCCTAGCGCCCCCTCCTTCCCCTCTCACATCCCCTGGGAAATTCCTCTGCCTACCTCCCATTATGGGAGTGACTAGAACCTAGTTCTCTGACTCTCTGCTTATTTATGGAGTCAGTGTTTACTTTGTTGACACATCAGTGTTTAAAAAGGAAAGGAGGGAGACATCTGTGACCCAGACAATGACAAGAGGTCTCAATTTATGACTGCCAAATTGCCGAGTGATTTTATTAATACCAGTCTCTGAAACACAAGAGAAAGGTGCTTTTAAAGCCTTTTGGTCACATGGCAGGAATACAATCCTATATGAATTATCAGCTAAGTTTCTTTTTTTTTTTCTGCACACACAGTAGAGCCTGGATTATTTACAGTTCATCAGGATGCTTCAGGGTTATACTGCTGCCAACCAACAGATTTCTTTGTTTTAAGATTGCAATAGATGCTACATATCTTACTATAGTAAATTTCTCATTTCTCACTATAGCCACATAAAAGCCAAAGGTCCTTCCAATTAGCTGGAGGGCACTTAGTAATAATTTATATCTACCACAATAATGATAGCCCCATCTTTTTATTAATTATACAGACTCCCTCAAGATATTTTATTTGCAATCTTGATGGAAGTTTTCACTTTATTAGACTTCCATAGATTGCCTTCTGGATTCATATAGAAGCTGTTTAGAAGCTATCTTTGCTTCTGTTTTTTCAGCCCAACAAAGAAATCATTCTGTTCTTGGCTGTTCTTCCAAATGTGATTCTTTACCTTGTGGTCCATTTGGAATGAACATGAGTTGAACTATTCATTCCATGTGAATTAGTAGGTTTTTAAAATTATTGTCCATTACTTGCTCAGATACTGTGGTTTATTTGAATCCAGGGAAAGTCAAACTATACTACAGATTCATCTTAGGGAACCTCAGTTGATATATTAAAGGTAAACGCAGCAAGGCTTTTTTTTCCTTAAAACTCATCAATATTAATTGAACAAATAAGGCATTAGAGACTCAGTATTTCAGAAAGATGGCTGATAATCTGCTCAGGCTGCCAAAATATGATAGACTGGTTGGCTTAAGTAAAAGAAATGTATTCTCTCACAGTTCTGGAGGCTAAAAGTCCAGATCATGTTGCCAGCATGTTCTGGTTCTGGTAAGAACTTTCTTTCTGGCTTGCAGACAGCTGCGTTCTCACTGTGTTCTCACATGGCAAGGAGAGACAGAGAGCAAGCTCTGTGGTGTCTCTTCTTATAAGAGCACTAATCCCATCTTGAGGATACCATCCTCATGACTTATTTGCCTCTCAAAGGCCCCATCTCTAAATGCCATCATATTGGGGGCTAAGGCATCCACACATGAATTTCGGGGGTACATAATTTAGCCAATAACACTGGCTAAAATAAGTAAATATCCTCCAGCAGAAAACATTTAATACTGCTAATTTTGATAGATCAAAAAAAGTGTAGGGCTTCCCTGGTGGCTCAGTGGTTAAGAATCCGCCTGCCAATGCAGGGGACATGGGTTCGAGCCCTGATCCAGGAAAATCCCACATGCTGCAGAGCAACTAAGCCCGTGTGCTACAACTACTGAGCCTGTGCTCTAGAGCCCATGAGCCACAACTGCTGAAGCCTGCACACCTAGAGCCTGTGCACCGCAACGAAGAGTAGCCCCCACTCGCCGCAACTAGAGAAAGCCTGCATGCAGCAATGAAGACCCAACACAGCCAATAAATAAATAAATAAATAAAATCTATTTTTTAAAAAAGTGTAAATGTCAGTTGAATTAGCAAAAAAGAAAAGGAAATCTTCAGATGCTAAAAACAAAGAACTTTAAACAGAGAAGGTAAACTTACACTTAGGTTGACTAGAGTGGGTTATTGTCCAAGTAACATAATAGATTGGGTTTTAGTTCCCCATCAGAGAGAGAACATGAGGCTCTGGACCCATACAAAGCGAAGTGTTGGCACTACAACGTATGCATAAGTCTAAGAACTTGAAAGCGTGCACAAGAAAAAAAAATCAGGATATGTGGAGATGTTTGTGCTCTGTAAAATAAATCTGAGGAAATTACCAGAAAGAAGCAAGAGAAGTAAAAACACAGAAAACATGCAAAGGAGCTTAATAAACAGATAAAATAAGGTTGTCCAACATTCCACTAATAGGATTCCAGAAATAAAAAATAAACAGGCAGGTAATAAATTTTGAAAACAACAAACAAGCAAATATATATATATATATATACACACACACACACACACATACATATATATATATATATATATACACACATACATATATTTATTTATATACCACACCTAGGCACACTATAAACCAAATACAGAATATCAAAGACAGAGTAAACCTGAGAAGCTAATAGGCAAATCATAGTCAAAAAGCCATTTGACTGACAACAAATTGTTAAACTGCAATAACAGAGGTCAGATGACCATGGAATGATATCCTCAAATTGCTAAGTAAAATTACCTTTGAGACTAGAAATTTATATTTCGTTAACCTAGCCTTCAACCATGAGGCCATACTAAAATTAGTTAATGAATATATTTCTGGAAGAAAGAAAATTAACTTAGAAGTAAAATGGGAGATGCAATAAGCAGTGGAATGTATTTTAGTATTTTTTATACTTTTCTGTATGTTTGAAATATGATTAAAAATAAGAAATTGGGCTTCCCTGATGGCGCAGTGGTTGAGAGTCCACCTGCCGGTGTAGGGGACGCGGGTTTGTGCCCCAGTCTGGGAAGATCCCACATGTCGTGGACCGGCTGGGCCCGTGAGCCATTGCCGTTGAGCCTGCGCGTCCGGAGCCTGTGCTCCACAACGGGAGAGGCCACAACAGTGAGAGGCCCACATACCGCAAAAAAAAAAAAAAAAGAAATTATAAAGACCTTTTTAACTAGTAATGAAAGCATGACTTTCTGACTCCCCCCGTCCCCTTTCCCTCTCTCCCTTTTTTGCTTTCTCTCTTTCTACTTTTCTGCAGAACTTAAAACTTATGCAAGACAGTTTAACCATTATGTAGTATAGGAAGAATATCTGGGATCTGTGAACTTTCAAGAATTTTCAAGAATATTTGCAACCTGTATACAAACTTTACTGTCTCCAAAATAATTTTTTTTAAACTGCAGTCAAAATTTTAAATGTTTATTAAACTACTATACAAAATATTGGCAACCTCATTAAACATTAAATTTAAATTCCATAAAAATTTTACTTCCTAAGAAAAAGTTTAGATTTTTTTTTTACTTTTAAGGAATTCCTAAAATTCCAATTCAATAAATAACAAATTACTATGGGGCCAAGTAGTTTTAAAAGCAAAATTATTTTAAAAAAAACTATCAAAACTGTTTACCTTCTGAATTTTTCTTTAATGTGGGATTTGATTATATTTTAATATGCTTGATATGATGTAGAATATGGTCTCCAAAAACAGAGAACACAGGGTCTATGATGGTTCTTCAGTGGCCTCCTCACCAGGAATATTCATTGTGCAACACGTACAGAGTATGGATGGATTTGGTCTGACAACTATGCTTTTTACCCTAGCTCCTTTTCTTCTTCCCTATGGCTATCACAAGAATAATGTTTATTGAGTTATCATACGTCAGACACTGTGCCCAGAGTTCCAAATGCTTTAACTCCTTTAATCCTCATGATAGCAGTAGGAAAGAGGCTCAGTTATCTTTAGTTTATAGATATGGAAATTGCGGCTTAGAGAGTTATGAAACTTGCCAAAAATCATACTGATAGAAAGTGTTGAAAAGAGTTAGGAAATGAGCCTTTCTGACTTCAGTGCCTTGCCCTGGCCCATTATGCTATGTTGACCTCACAATCTCTACAGAAAGTAAGAATATTGTTGGCAGGCCTAATATTTGCCAAATGAATTCAATTCACTTTCATTATAATTTCTAAAGCATTGGACAGAAAAAATTCATATAATGATGGTTTGAGATTTCTAGTGATGGCCAGAGGCAGGGCCTTTAGAGGTCCCAAGCACTAAAATATTATGGTAATTATGGAGATTTTTTGTCCCTCTCCACCCTGCATCTAATCAAAATGTTAAAAATACTAAACTGTAAAATTAAGGGTAAGATAGCCAGAGTCCTATTTTTGTCCATGGTGATTGTTTTTTCTGAAATGTCACATATCAGATTATTTCAAAAAAAATTTTTTTTCTATTAAATTACCTAATTTTGCTGGTGTCTTAGGTATAAACTTGGTCTGTGTGATGGTTAATTTTATGTGTCAACTTGCTGAGCATTTTTGGAGGAAATGAACATGGACATTTAATTGGGAAACTCTGAGTACAGCAGACTATCCTCCATAATGTAGGTGAGCCTTATCCAATCACTGAAGGCCTGAATAGAACAAAAAAGACTGTCCTCCCTGTTCAGGAAGGAATTCTCCATCAGGCTGCCTTCAGATTTCATCTGCATCTGCAGCTCCTATGTCTCCAGCCTGTAGGCCCACACTGCAGTTGGACTTGCCAGCCTCCATAATCACGTGAGCTGATTCCTTTATAATAAACCTCTTTATATATATATATATATATACATCCTACTAGTTCTGTTTTTCTGGAGAATCCTGAATAATACAGTCTGTCTGATGGGTAATCCACATTTCCAAAGGCCTGCCCTCAGTCAAGTGTCTTAAATCTGTATTTTCTTTTTTTCTTTTTTGCGGTACGCGGGCCTCTCACTGCTGTGGCCTCTCCCGTTGCGGAGCACAGGCTCCGGACGCACAGGCTCAGCGGCCATGGCTCACGGGCCCAGCCGCTCTGCGGCATGTGGGATCCTCCTGGACCAGGGCATGAACCCGCGTCCCCTGCATTGGCAGGCGGACTCCTAACCACTGCACCACCAGGGAAGCCCTGTATTTTCTTTTTAAATGTTAATGTTTGAATTCTCAGCGCAGTACTGTCTCACTTTGCAGAACATGCAATTGAGTATTTACTGAAAAAAATGGTGTTTCTCCCTCTTACTTCTGTGGTGCTGAGGACACGCTCCACAATTTGTCTTTTTCCTCAGGTCTCCTACTGAAATTTAACTTTGGTTTAAGAAACAAGGTAACATAATTGTGAACACGGGCTTTGGAATCAGTGCTTCATTTCAGTCCCAATGTCCTGTGACCTTGGGCAAGGCACTTTGAGCCCCACTACCCACATTGGTAAAATATGAAGCTCAAAAGAGATACTGTCTATAAGGTTGTTTCACAAGGGTGTGCTAATGCTAATGCAAGTGTTCGATAAACGCTGGTTACTTGCATTATTCTAGGTATTATATTATTAAGCATGTAAGCATGTAGGTCATTCCTCACCTTTTAGCTGTAGTTTTTGGCCATTGGTGAAGATGGATTTAAAAACAACTAATTCAAAGGTCCTTTTGAAGGTTTCCTGTGGGCCCATAGTGGAAGGGATTTGAGAGCCTGCATATTAACTGAGAGACCCTGAATATGAACTGGGCATAGATATGGCTTTAGGACAGACTATCCCCTGTCCTAAGTATGGTGGTGGTCTCCAAACAACTTAGAACTCTACAGTAACATATTACTCCTTGTTCTCCAGCTACCATCTCACTTAGCTCCACTGCTGAAAAATCAAGGCTCTTCTTTTCTCGCCTGTTGTCCAGCTCCCGAAGACTCTGTGGGTGACTGTGCCTGATATCATTGTTCCCTTTTCTCACCTCCTCCCTCGACTGGTGTCACAAATACAAGTTTGGTCACTGCCTACTCTACACAAAAGGTGCCCCTCTGAGCATTTCTTAAGAGTCCAGCCCACCTGCTTGTGGGTTTTCATATAATTTTCGAGCTCATGAGAGACACATTTCCTACTTTTTAATATATTGAACTAGTTCCAACTGATTCCATGAGATCCTCCTACCTTTCACCAGGAAAACATCAGAATATGCAGTAGGGTGCACCTGTTAAATTTCTTTTTTGTGTCCAGATTTTTTTAATTTTAATATAAAAACAACTTCAGCTTAAAAAAAAAATTAAATCCCCAATGCAGCAAGTTTTAGCACTGGTCATAGGATTTTCCTCCATCCACAAGAACAGGGAAATCAAGGGAGTTTCCATTTAAACCCTTCGAGAATCCCATGCTATTTGAGTGGAGGCCTTGAGAGCCATGACTTATCCTGTGTTTGCTGCAGTGTTTGGTTCTCAGAGACAAGGGTCAAAATGACTTTCTAAAGGCTGGCTTTCCCCAGAGGCTGCTTTTTATGTAGAAGCCCTCATCTCATAAACAATTGAATTAGTTCACATTAACCACTATCAATAGCAAAAGCACACAAAACATAAAGAAATCACCTAAAGTAATGTTTTTGAACCAGCTGCTAAATTAAGTAAAGTATTTGTTTTATTGCACATTTGCATAATAGGGCAAACTAGAAACTCTCTGTAACAGATGTGTTGGTGGCAGGGAGATTTGATTACTGGCTTCTGTTATTAATCACTGCACAAATCTTAAATGATTTGTTTCTACAGTTTGATCAATTTACATCTCAGAACGTATATTTATGTACACAAGATAGAGATAAAGCATTTGTTCACACGTTTCTGGAGGCATCAACATATTTATGGAAATTGAAGTTTTGTTGACCTAGGCACAGGAAACTTGGGCCAAAGACTGACAAGTTTGGGAAAGATCCCATTATTTATTCCTCATCAAACTAGTTAATAAACAAAAACCATTTTGCTGCTTCCAGAACATTATGTTCCAGTGTCTATTGTTTTGTCTCTTCCATGAAGACAAACAAAATATGTGATATTTGGAAGTCACAGGATTTGAACCGTGGACATTTCTGTTTCCTACAAATCACTCCAGAATTTTGAAGAATTAGAGGGTACCATGGTATCATTGAGAACCACTGTATAGAATTGTAAAACTTATCCTTCTCTTTTTAATTTTACATTTGACATTTCATAATCCTATATCTTTGATTCCCATCAGCATTTTAAATAGGTGTAATACATTTTAAGATGGCATGCCTAAATGAAAAAAAAAGTAAAAACGTAGGCAATATAAATACTGTCTCATTAATTTCCAATTAAGCATGATAAATGTATTAGTTCTACACATAAGTGTCTCCCCAATAAGTCAAAACACTAGATAATATGATCTTTTTTCAGTTGTGAGGATTGCAGTTATTTTATAAGCAAAATTTTTAAAAATAGTTAAAATACCCATAGAATGAAGCTAACGCTTCAGTTTATTGGTTCCAAGGGTTGATTTCCATTATAAGGACTTGCTATAGTGATTTACCATTTGGATTCTAACATTTCTCTTAATATTTTATACATTTTCATATATATCCAATTTGATTAATTTTGACCTCTTCCAAAATCACAATAATCAACTGGTATGGAAGAGAAACTTTTGGGGATTTTGTTTCTCATACAATTCTGTTCTCCTAGTTTGGCCTCCTATTTCTACATGGTAAAGAGTGAAAAAAAAAAAAAAAAGGAAAAAGTATAAGAACTCAGGACTGAAATTAAATGCATCATTTCTGAAAACTGGATGAAATTTCAGATACAGGCTTTGCTTTTAATGCCTAGGAAAAAATTAAAATGTATATATTTTTCTCAGTCAGAGGCAAGACTGTTATGGTTGCAACCCCTGCCTTTTTATAGTTCATCCTGGGAGCTAATGAAGCATTGCATATTGGTTTCAAATTCAAAGCATATGTAGTCACTGAGGCATTTTTTTCCTTTATATAGCGTGATTTCAAAAGGAGTCCCCAGATGTGGTCATCTTACAAAATGTAATTTGGTCGAGTACTAAAGAACTTTTTCCCAGATGACAAAAACCTTCCCCTTTGAGTTGCCTATGAGAACACAAACTGGCTGTGAAGTACACTCACAACTCTCTGTGAAAAATGTACAGGAGCTGATGAAAATATATTAAGGGACTGACATGTCAAGGCCATGAAGGGCATTGGGCAAATTTGGATAAATGTGTCCAGGTTTCACAGAATCGGAATCAGAAGTGAGTTAGAGGACAATGTAAAAAGATGTTGAAGAGGGTAATGTAATCCACACAACAAACTTAACAGCATTACACATCCAGAGCCATCTCCGAAGTCATTAACGCTGTTACCAGGGGTGTCTGCCAAAGAGCCAGATGTCATTCTGCCACGACTTGGCATCTATCTGATGGTTGTCATTTATGAGAGAGAATCGAGTGAGGACTGTAATTAGGTGTGTGTGAATAGAACCCTTCCTTCTGACTCCATTGGGGGCTTTTTCTAGTTCTGAACACATGGAGAACAAAGCAGGGGAGCTGATCTGCCCTTCAGACCGCTGAGAGTTCATGTGTTTTTTTCCCCTGGGGAAATGTATGGCTTATAGTTTTGTTTCATTTTTTTTTTCACACATTAAGCGTTTATTGCACTCTTTGGAGACGACAAAGACATGTTCCCGGATCCGCGCCCCCCTCCCCCCTCAAAAAAATAACGCTCCAGTGGAAGAATCATCATGTAAACAGATCAGTTACAAATATACCATGGTAAGTGCTATGTTAAAGATATTGGTTTAAAAATGGTGTTGTGGGAGTGTAAAGAGTGAACAACAACTCTTTGGGGATGTGGGAAAGGGCTCCATAGAGGAGGAGATATTAAAGGATGAGCAAGCATTTGGCAGGTGGGTGAAGGAGGGGGTGAGCATTCTAGCAGAAGAAATCACGAGTAGACAAGTGATTATGAAATCACTTATGGAAAGGTCTGTTTTGCTCTGGGAATAGTGAGGATTTATACATGGTAAGAATCTGAGGCACGTAGACATCCTAGAGGAGAGTCAATTGAGCGAGGCACAGGGGAAAAAACTGCCTGTTTAATCCTTCCTTAATTCCTACTTTTTTTGGAGGATAGTTAGATTAAAGAAGGCAAGTATCAACTCATGGTAATGTTCCTAAAACTTTGATGATAATAATAAACATAGCTAACATTTCAGTGCTCTGTATTCAGAATTATGCTAGTTCTTACAGCAACCTTATGAAATAGATTTTATTTTTATTTTCATTTTACAAAGGAGGAAAAGGGAAATTAGAGATGCTAACTAGCATGCTTAAGTTCATCTCAAAGGTAATCAGCAAAGCAAGGGGGAATCCAGAAAGCCTGTGGCTTTGCTCTCAAATACTACACGATGTGTATCGTCACAGAGTTATGTGTTCAGTACCTATGGACTGTCATCACATTGGCTACAAAAATGTCCTATTCTTAAGTAGAGAGAATGTGGCCTAGCAACTAGGCCTCCAGAATCATCAGTCCACTTTTCTAGATTAAATCTAGAAATGGTCCTGAGAAATAATTTTTTTTAATTAATTAAGATAGGACATTATCTGCCTCATTCCCAAATGCCTTCACGAGTACCAGAATACCCTGGAGGCATTGCCAGACCAAAGGGCATTTTTTTAAGCTTTCAAAATGTATTTAGTAATAGGTAGAGATGCTTATAATATAGTTATGAGCTCAAATAAGGGGATATAAAACTTTATATACAGTATGATGATCAAATTTTTGAAGGGGTAAATATGAATCAGAAACACGTACACATATAGAGTATATATGCCAAGATAATAGTAAACATTGTCTGAATGCTAGGATTGCAAGTAATTCTTTAAAATGTTTGCATCTTTCTCCCATTAACAGGTAGAATTTGTGCAAGGAGAAAACATAAAACACCAAGAAAGAGAGAGTGCCTGTGACAGGACACACTCCAAGGTCAGAAGGTACTTCGAGAACCATCAGAGAGCAGCAGCCCCGGAACTCACCTGAGAAGGGTCGAGGCCTCCTGCAAATCAGCCGAGGAATGAGGTACCATCTGCCATGGGGACACATTAGTTTCACTGGGAGCATCCCTCAGGGCCTTGGTCCCTCTACGTTTTAAAACTTCGAGGTTACTCTTTTAGTTGACTCCCAGGAGCCCAAAGCCCTTCCAAAACACCCAGGGAATCTTCTCTCACCCACTCAAGCAGGTAGAAAACCTGAAGCCAAGGTAACAACTGGATTTAACTATAAGATTATCTCACATAAAAGGAGTAGCTCCAACCCCGCCGCCAGAAAAGGATTCCAGTAGCTCCTAGATATCCTTGAAGACACCCTAGTCCGTGTGCCTTTCTAATGAGCTTCAAGTTTCTTCTCAGCACCGAAGCTGCTATAAGCATCCCAATCACCATGTTCAGGCAGGATGTCCAGAGGCATAGATGTGGGTCCCTGGCAGCTACCTCTCACGTCCATAGGGGGCAGTCTTTGAATTGAATGAATTGGGTTTTGTGAAACGGCAGTCTCCACTTGCCTTCCTTTTGGACGTGAGCTATGTTATATACCTCTTGGAGGCCCAATTTTTGAAGCAATTGACTAAACAGAAATATGCCCATCATTTTAGAGAAAAACAAGAGGGCAAGGGTTCTATTCTCTGAACCCATGTGGCTATAGTCATTGTGTTAAAAGCTTAGTAGGCAGTTTCTCTCCTATGCTATACCGGGTACAGCAGGTGGTAGTAAGGATAGGGTCAACAAACCTCTGCCACAAGATTCTACTGAGACAATGAGCCTCTTATTCTAAAAACATCTGCACACAGTTAGTTGGGTTTAACAGAAGGTTTCTGGCCCAGCCCTGCTGCTTATGGTTCCAAGGCAGCTGATGGAACACTTTGGACTAAGATTGGGCTTGAAGGCAATGAAAGGATGGGCTTCAAGAAAGCGGAAGGGTGGAATTGGACATGAAGGAACACCCTTTATCAGTAGGCCAAGGTATTTCCCAGCTGTAGGGGCAGCCTCATGCCAAGACATATGGCCTTCCTGTCCTTTTAGAATTGTTACTGCTGAAATGACAATATCGTGTCAGGGGAGGGGGCAGTGTTCCCCAAACTATGAAATGTATCCATCTGGGTGTGCCTAGGTATTCAGCTTGCCCTCCAGCTATACATGGTGAGTCGCCGTCTTGACCAGATTTCTTGCCTTTGATAACGAAGGGATCCAAAGGGTTTTTCTTAAGTAAGCATTATGCCAAACTAGATCCTGTAGCACAGTGGTCCCCAACGTTTTCGGTACCAGGGATGGGTTTCGTAGAAGACAATTTTTCCATGGACCGGGGGACAGGGGTATGGTTTCGGGATGATTCAAGCGCATTTCATTTATTGTACATCTTACTTCTATTATTATTACATTGTAATATATAATGAAATAATTATACAACTTGCCATAATGCAGAATCCCTGGGAGCCCTGAGACAGTTTCCCTGCAACTGGATGGTCCCATCTGGGGGTGATGGGAGACGGTGACACCCAAAGTGTGTTGCTTATGTTCAATCTACTCCATAATCTCATTCTGGTTGCTGTCACTGCAGAAAACCCTGCTTCACAAAGATAGGATGCTGGAAACGGAAGCAGGCTTTTCAGTGCTTTTGTGGCAATCTCAGGATATTCCACCTTGACTTTAATCCAGAATGTATGGAGATTTGAAGTTGTCTCAAACATACTTTTGAGGGCACCGTCATCTGCGATCTCAAGCAGTTGATCCTCTTCTAGCACAGACAAAGTCGATTCACCTGGCTTATTCACAAATGGGTCATGGATCCATTCCTTCCCGTTTCAGGGGTCTTGTGTGGTTGGGAAGTAATGCTCAAACTCTTCTGAAAGCTGAGACAGGCGATCATGCACCAGCTGGGAGAAAGAAGGCCCTGCCTCAGTCTCTTTCAAAATCTCTGTTAATGTTTAAAACGTGTCAAAAATCCCAATGTTCACTCGTCGCCCCCATAATTCCAGTTTGGCTTTGAATGCAGCCACTTTATCTGCTGACTTGAACACAGCTGTCGTCCTCCCCTGAAGTGACAGATTGAGTTCGTTGAGCGGGTTGAATATGTCACATAAGTAAGCAAGTTTTGTGACCCATTCTGTGTCACTGAAATGTGCTGCCAGTGGTGACTGTTTTTCTAAAAGAAATCTCTGGAGTGGCTCTCGTAACTCAAAAACTCTGGCCAGTGATCTGCCTTTAGAAAGCCATCTCACTTCTGTGTACAAGAGAAGACATGTATGTTCTGTGTCCATCCCCTCACAGAGCTGCGTGAACAGACATGAGTTAAGGGCATGTACTTTAACGTGTTTGATAATTTTAATCACATCCTGCAAAACATTGTTAAGTTCAGGTGACATTTTTTGGCTAGCCAGCGTTTCTCTATGGATGACACAGTGCGTAGACTCACATTCAGAAGTGACCTCTTTGACCCGAGGAGTGAAACCAGAAAGCCGTCCAGTCATGGCAGCCGCTCCGTCTGTGCATATACCGACACAAAATGACCAATTCAGTTTTCCTGACATGTAATCATTCAAAGACTCGAATAGTTCTGCAGCTGTGATGTTGGTTGGCAACAAAAGTGCACATAACATATCCTCCTGCACATCCTCCTGAAAAATATATCGCACAAAAACAAGCGTTGGTGCCTTGTCGTCAACATTGGTAGACTCGTCAACCTGGATTGCGTACCATGGTGACTCAGTAATCCTCTCTAACAATCGTGCCTCAATATCCTCTGCTATTTCATCAGTTCATCTAGTTACGTTGCTAGCCGAAAGAGGAACACATGCCACCTTTTGAACTGCAGCCTCTCCTAAAAGTTCACAACAGATGTCCTTAGCAGCAGGCAGGATCAACTCTTCACCAATAGTAAAGGGCTTCTTAGCTTTAGCAATGTGGTTAGCCATAAGCATGATGCTCTCAGTGCAGACACATTTGATGAAGTGGTAGCCTTCAATAATTGCTTCTGTTCTTTGCGTTCACATTTTTTTCTTTTGAAAAACTCCAAAGGCTTGTATTTTAATGCAGGGTGCTTGGTCTCCATGTGGCAAAGCAGTTTGGAAGGTTTCATGGCTTCACTGGATAGCTGGTCACCACATATACAAAGTGGGCTTGGAGAATGTGAATCACCTGTTGCAATGAATCCGTAATTTAAGTAGGACTCTTGGTATTTTCTTTTAATTGCAGCTTTCTTGTTGTTGGCAGTCTCAGAGTCCTCTGCTGTCTCATCATTGGGTCTTTCTCCATTTTCAAAGAAGCTCTCCAGCCACGTTTGTTTTTTACTCATTTTGTCTAGGGTTAGCTTGTAGGCTTACCAAAACTGTGACTGAGACAAGTGCGTAGTGCGGGAAAGAGGCACAGACGGAAATGGTAAATAAAATAATGGGTGGGCTACGCGCAGACGAAAATAAGTGTCGGATTCTGACTTAAAGCCTGCCACCAGACGCAGATGTACAATTGAAGTACATCAACTCACTTGCTACTCTAAAGTCTGCCACCAGATGCAACTTAATTGTCACTTGCCACTCACTGATAGGGTTTTGATATGAGTCTGCAAGCAACTGATTTATTATGGTCTCTGTGCAGTCAAACCTGTCTGCTAATGATAATCTGTATTTGCAGCCGCTCCCCAGTGCTAGCATCACCGCCTCAGCTCCCCCTCAGATCATCAGGCATTAGATTCTCATAAGGAGTGGGCACCCTAGATCCCTCGCATGCGCAGTTCACAGTAGGGTTCGTGCTCCTATGAGAATCTAATGCTGCTGCTGATCTGACAGGAGGCGGAGCTCAGGCAATAATGCGGGCGATGGGGAAGCAGCTGTAAATACAGATGAAGCTTCCCTTGCTCACCTGCCACTCACCTCCTGCTGTGCAGCCCGGTTCCTAACAGGCCACAGACCGGTAGCGGTCCGTGGCCCGGGGGTTGTGGACCCCTGCTGTAACAGTTAGAGCTCCTCGACATTGCAGAGGAGCAGGTCGCATTGCTGCCAGTGCCCCAGATAGCTGTACTGGGGAGGGTCATCTGAGGTGTCGTCAGTGCTTGGCTGATGGAGACCTGAGGCATCCATAAACCTCATTCATCAGCAGCCCTCTTCCAAGCCACCATAAATAAAACAGCAACCAAACAGAGAACAATGTATTTCCTAGGCAAAAAAAAAAAAAAAAAAAAGCATTCCTTCCAGCCTGGATGTGAGTCTAGAAGAGCAGAATTCTGATATTCTTAAAGCTCAAAGGGCTGCTTAAATCGGCCACATCAGGCTGCAAAATGGAAGATTATTGACTTCTCTCCAATTCTGCTACCTCAACCGTGTTCAAGAAGGTATCATTTCTTCTCTGGGTTACTGCTAACTGCCTTCTAACTCCATACTCTTGTCACTCCATTTCCCACAGAACAACCAATGTTCTCAAAAAATGTAAACTACCAGGTCATGTCACTTTCCTGCTTAAAGTCCTGTAACATCTTCCCTTATGCTTAAAAGGAAATCTGAACTCCTCCCCATAGCCTTCAAAGTCTCACACGACCCGGGCCCATCTACCTCTCCGAGATCATCTCATCCACATCTCCCCTTTCCCCACCAGGCTGTAGGCACATGACCTTCTGTTCATTCCTGGTAAAAGCTAAGGTCTTTCTCACATGACTAGTTTTGCAGAAGCTCTTTCCCCTGCCTAAATGTACCCCAACTGCCCTGCTCCTAACACTGTCTGCATGTCCGTTTTATCATGTTCCAGCCTGTCAGTGCCTCAGAAAATCTGTTCCTAACCATGCTACATAAAATTAGTCTCTAGTTTGTTTCCTTAATCATTTGTAAATCCTTTATTTATCTGTGTATTTGTCTTTTTACTTATTTCTATAATAAGAACGTAAGTTCCTGAGTCGGGGAGCCATGTCTGCCTTGTTCTCTTTTGTATCCTCAGTCTTTGACAGGATGTGACTAAGAAGTCATCAGTGAATATTTATTAAGTGACTAAATGTATCAGTGAATCAGGAGAGAAGTAGGAGGTAAAATTCCACCTCCTCTAAAGAACATTTTCTAACTGTGCCACCTGAAGTTATCATGACAGTCTTTTCTCCCTGCTCTCTTTTATGCATTATTGTCGTTATAATAATATTAGCTCCCATTTATTGAGTGCACGTTGTGAATATTATTCTAGGGATCAGACATACTTAGAGATGTAAGACTTACTATCTTTCCTGATGATCTAACTGAAGTGTAAACAATCAATGAGGAAAGGGAATGACCACAGAAGACTAGAATTTTGAGGGGATCTTCAGAAGGATGTTCTTGGGATTTAAGACCAGCACTGAAGGAGGAATTAGGAATTAGAAACTATATAAAGGAGAGGAAGGGACACTCAAGACAAGGCAGATAGGAATTTTGAAGAGAAGCTGGAATGTGTGGAAAAAATAATAAAATTACATTTATATATGTTAATTTGATTGACAAAAAATGTCTGAACAATTCTTGTTGAATATATGATTTGTCCCATTTATATAGCCATTAATTGTGTCCCACTTTGTATAAGTATCTTCATTTGGTATCTTGAACCATAATTAGAATTGCATTATTTATCTGTATCATAAATCTATTTTTCTTTCTGAGGAGATTGTAAGCAGAATATAAGCAAAGACCTTGTCCCATTCATCTTTGTAGATAAAGAATTTCAGATCATCCAAATTGGTAACCACTCTGGTAATCCTTTAACTATGTCTTCTACCTGAATATGATGCCTCTTTATAGCACACCTAATGAAAGATTATTCAGCCTCTTGATAAACTTTTCATAGCAAGATTACTGTGAGGCAGTTTGTTTCAATATCAAATATTTTTTTGTGGCAACAAATGCTTATATTTCTCTCCTCAACTTTCCACCACTAATCCTAGTTAAGTCCTCTGGAATTATACAGGAAAAAAAAATCTCTTTCTGCTGAATAATCCCTTGAATATTTGACAGCATAATTATTTTCCCTTTGTTATTTTTTAGGCTAAATATTCCTATTTTCATTAGCTATTCCTTACCAATATTAGCACTCATGTTTAAATACATCTGTTTTTATAAACAACTGAATGATTGTTGTAAACTCCATGACAACATGTACCCACCTTCGTTGTCTCATTCACACTGAATTCATCTCACTTATAACCATGGCTGATATATAATAGGCAATCAAAAAAATTTGTTGAATGAATAAATGAAGGAGTAGGAGTACAAGATCAGCTGATGCAAGAAAGCAAGAAAAAGACATAGTAGGCATCTAATTGAAAAGGAAGAAGTGAAACTCTATTCACAGACAACATTGTCATCTTTGTAGAAAACGTACAGAATATCTAAAAAGACACTAGAACTAATAAGTGATCTTGGCAAGGTTGCAGGATATAAGATCAAGGATACCAGTTGTATTTTCTATATGCTAACAACAAACAAAAGGAAATTATAATTAAAAATACCATTTATAATAACATCCAAAAATATTAGAAACTTAAGGATAAATTTGACAAAAGACATGTAAAAACCTCTAAACTAAAAACTGTAAAACATTACTTAGTGAAATTAAAATGAACTTACATGGAAAGATAACCGCCTTTAGGGTTGGAAGGCTCAATATTGTTGAGATGTCAGTTCTCCTTAAATTGATCTATAGATTCAACAGCATCACAATCAAAATCCCAGCAGGTTTCTGTTTTTGAGGAAAGTGATGAACTGATTCTATAAAGTCCTATGGAAATGCAAAAGACGTTGATTAGCCCAAACGACTTAGAATAAAAAACAAAATCGAAAGGCTAACAATACCTGAATTCAAAACTTAATAAAAAGCTAATCATCCAGACAGTGTAGAATTGGCTTAAATATAGGCAAATAGACCAAAGGAACAGAATAAAAGGTCCAGTATAGACATAGATAGATAGATAGATAGATGATAGATAATAGATTAGATAGATAGATATAGATAGATACATAGATAGATACATAGATAGATATAGACAACACTAAAGGCAAATGCAATGGAGTAGGGATAATCTTTTAACAAACTGCTGGAACTAAAGAATACTCATAAGCAAAACAAATGAGCATCAATCCATACCTTAAACTAGAAACAAAAATTATTCCAAATGGCTCACATACCTAAATGTAAAACCTAAAACTGTAAAACCTCTAGAAGAACACATGGGAGAAAATTTTTGTGACCCTGAGTTAGGCTAATTTCATTGGTTAGACAAAAAATATCCATGAAACAAAACATCTATAAATAGGACTTCATCAAAATTAACAATTCCTATTCTTTGAAAGACATTGTTAGGAAATGAAAATATTTAAAAGACACCATTTAGGGCTTCCCTGGTGGTGCAGTGGTTGGGAGTCCTCCTGCCGATGCAGGGGGCGCGGGTTCGTGCCCCGGTCCGGGAGGATCCCGCATGCTGCGTAGCGGCTGGGCCCGTGAGCCATGGCCGCTGAGCCTGCGCGTCCAGAGCCTGTGCTCCACAGCGGGAGAGGCCACAGCAGTGAGAGGCCCGCGTACCGCCAAAAAAAAAAAAAAAAAGACACCATTTAAAAAATCAAAAATAAAGGCACAGACTGGTAGAAAATGTCTGTAAATTAAATAGCTGATTAAAAGAAATTGTATTCAGAATACAAAATCTAATAATAATAAAAGAAACATCCCAACAAAAAGTGGACAAAAGAACTGACACTTCTCCAAAGATACACCAATAGCAAGTAAACACAAAAAAAGATGCTCACCATCAGTAGTCACTAGGGAAACACAGATTAAAACCATAATGAGATACCTCAACAAAACTATTAAAATAGTTAAAATTAAGGTACTGATTATATCAAGTCTTGGTGCGGATGTGGAGGAACTGGAATTCTCATACACTCAACTGAATGGAAGATTGTAGAAACCACTTTGAAAAAGAGTTTTGATGTTTCTTAAAAAAAATTAAACATGCACTCACAGTATTGCCCAAGAGAAATGAAAGCATATCTTCATACAAAGACTGCACATTGCACATGAATATTCAGAGTGGCTTTATTTGTGATGACCCCAAACTGGAAACAATTCAAACATCCATCAGCTGGTGAATGAATAAGTAAAATTTGGCATATCCATGAAATGGAATACTATTCAGCAATATATAAAAATAAACTATAGTGCACAGAATGCTCTGAATGAACCTCAAAATAATTATGCTGAGTGAAAAAAATTGAGAGAAAAAAGTCCATGCTATAAGTAATCATTTATATAAAATCCTAGAAGATGCAAATTAATCTGTACTGACAGAAAATAGATGAGTGGTTGCCTGGGATTAGGGTGTCAGGGAGAGGCAGAAGGGAAGTATTACAAAGAGTCATAAAGAAATGTTTGTTGGTGACATGTATGTTCATTTTCTTAATTGTGGTGATAGTTTCATGGGTATATATATTCGAATTTTATCAAAATTGACACAGTAAATATGTACAGTGTATTTCATGACATCTGTACCTCAATAAAGCTGTTCTTAAAAAAGACTACAGCCTTGAAGTCAGTTAGGTCTAGATTTAAGTTTTACCTTGTCCACTCATGTGCTGTGTGCCTTTGGACAAGTTATTTAACCTCTCTGAGGCTTATTTTTATTTTAAATTGATTCTATGAGAATTCTTTCAAACTTCATGGAAGTGATGTGAATGTATGTAACAAAGTGTCTTAAATGGGTGAGGGATAGAGTTCTTATGCCAATGAAATTGTACAGGCTCCACCCTCCCCATTTCTAGCCAGTAATTTTCAAAGAAACGGAAGAGTCCATTGAGCTTCCTACTATATTCACATGTATCTGATGCACTGGGAGGGCAGTGAAAGAAGCCGGATAGCTGGAAGGACAATGAGAAGTCCCTGAGGTGGAACTTCCCAAAAGGAAAGGAGGAAGCTAGATGGTGGTACATAGAGGAATAGTTTGCCAGCTATAGCAATGGACAAGCTCGTGCTAAATCCAGCCATCCTGGAGACAGGTGTGTTCTCTGAGGATAGGACTAAGTGCGTGTGAGCTGATAGGGCTGCCTCACTACATTCCACATACTTTAGTGTCCAAGCAGCTTTATTGTGGCATATCCTCAACTGAATACAACAGGGGGATGGATCTGCCTCTATATTCACAAAAGCGTCCCCGCAGCCATCAGGTCTCCAGTGTTGTGCACCACTATTGTGTTTCATTGGCAGCAGGTGTGGTGGGTTTCCATCCCTGCTGGTAGCAAGGAATGGCCAATACTGTTTTATAGATAATGTCAGCATCCTTGGACAGTCCCCAAATAACAAAGGTGTGAATTTTCCTCTGGCCAGCAGGGGATATTTTGCAACAGAAAAGAGCCAAGTATTCATTTTAACAAAACTACATCCGTAGTCATTGCCTGTAACAGCTGAGAAACTGAAGTTACAAATAAGAAAAAGAAAAATTACGGTTAAGGTATTTTTCCATGGCATGTCAGTAGAATAATAGCACATCATCAAACCTAATGGAAACATTTCTTTCCTCATCTTACTCAACTCTTTGGCAGCACTCAGTATAGTCACTACCATCACTTTCTTGAAACATTTCTCCTCTGACTGCTAAGATACCACCTGATCCGAGTTTTTCTCCTACCTCTCCATTTACTTTTTCCTCCTGCATGTCCATCCATCTTTTTCCAAATATATTTCTCCAGCCCAAGCTTGTTGTCTCCAGATCTCCACATTTTGGTATCTGATTGCCTACCTAATAGCTCTATGTGGATATCTCATGATATCTCAAATTTAATTTATTCTCTTTCCTCCTAACCTCTTCTTCCTTCAGTCTTCACCAGCCCACAATTATCCACCAAGTAGTAGGGAGCCCAGAGACCTGGGAATAATCCTTAATCTCTCTAGTCCATTGGTCTAGCAACTGTATGCATAAGCAAATTAATTCATCATGCTTAAATTATTCTCTGTGAACTCATAAGCTCTTACATCTCAAAGGTCCTTTCCATGAACTTAAAAACTATCAATTTAAGAAGCAATTATTAAACTTCCCTGGTGGCGCAGTGGTTAAGAATCCACCTGCCAATGCAGGGGACATGGATTCGAGCCCTGGTCCAGGAAGATCCCACATGCCGCGGAGCAACTAAGCCCGTGTGCCGCAACTACTGAGCCTGCGCTCTAGAGCTCACGAGCCACAACTACTGAGTCTGTGAGCCATAACTACTAAAGGCCACGGGCGTAGAGCCTGTGCTCCACAACAAGAGAAGGCACCACAATGAGAAGACCGTGCACCGCAACAAAGAACAGACCCCCGCTCGCTGCAACTAGAGAAAGCCCGCGCGCAGCAACAAAGACCCAACACAGCCAAATATAAATAAATAAAATTTAAGAAGCAATTATAGGGGCTTCCCTGGTGGCGCAATGGTTGAGAGTCCGCCTGCCGATGCAGGGGACACAGGTTCGTGCCCTGGTCTGGGAAGATCCCACATGCCGCGGAGCGGCTGGGCCCGTGAGCCATGGCCACTGAGCCTGCGCGTCCGGAGCCTGTGCTCCGCAACGGGAGAGGCCACAACAGTGAGAGGCCCACATACTGCCAAAAAAAAAAGAAGCAATTATAGGAAATTTTCAGAGAATCATTGTAAAGTGTTCTGATATATAATAAATAGTCTCTCACTTCTATTTCCTCATTCCCCTATTCACACCCACTGAAACATTTAGAGTTTTTATTTGTTTAGATCATTTATCATAAATACTGAATGTGTCATTGGATTTTGAACCATTTGTGACCCCCCGAGGCATTTTCTTTTCTTCAGTCCTTCACTAGCAACCTTGATAAACCTTCCTATCGAGGACTGCAGTTTCACTCCCAGAGGTAGCATTACCTTTAGTCAGTGTGGCCACTGGGGAGTGAACCAGGATAAATGGGATTAAACTGAAACAGTAGGAGGTTTAGGTTAAACACTAAGAGAGACATGTCGAGAAGAGGTCACTTAGACAAAGAACCAGTTTCCCTTGAGAATTTAGGAATATCTTCATCCTAAGTTTTTTAGCATAGTTAGACTGAATCTCAATGAGTCCCCACCTCACAGTGGGCAATTCCATTGTTTTTCCACCTTCATGAAAAGATGAGAGGAGTCCATATTAGTTGGGCATGAGATTTAATACCCTATGAAAAAGAAGCATTTCATGGTACATCTTATGTAAAATCTCCCCTTCTATTCTCCTTAAGCATCTTCTTGTGACTCTGGCGAAACAAGGTTTAAGAACCAAATTTATCACTAACGATGAAACTCCATATCTGTTTTGAATCCTAGATTACACATTTGTTTTGAAGAATTTGTTTGAAGCTCTTAGTCTATGACTTTTATAAGGCCTAGCGGAGTCATCTATACACACTTAGCACTTAGTTTCTGTTCATAGTGCTGTTAAATGGAGTTAGTTCTCTAATAAGTGTAACAATGAAATCAAATCTCTTTTCCCTGCAGGCTGAGGCATGATGCATTCCGCTAGCAGAATGGTGGTGTCTATCAGTCAAGGGATTTGTAATTGGAGAGAGAATCCAGTGTGATAGACCTCTATATTAGTGGCAGGCTACAAAGTGGTTAAATGGGAACGTGCCTTATCTTGAAAACCCTTTGCTTTCCATCTTTATTGGTCAGAGGCCCTGTGCAAATCAGATCAATTGACTACATTCTTAATTGTTTTTCTTTTAACCCATCAAATCTTAATTTGGCTTCCCCTCTATTGACACATGTCACCATTACTGAGGGCTAATCATGTTAGTTTTAGAATAATGAATATATCACTCTGACATAAACAAATTAACATGTTTAATAAACTTCTCACAATAACACAATTCCCCAGCTTTCCGTGGCTCCACCTTTGGATTTGTAATGCAGTTCATTTGAGGTGTTGGGGAGGGAACAGTCCTTTTTCATAATTTTTATAGATGTTGAGTGGCACTGAAATAAAGGTTACATGCTGGTTGCCTGTGGGCAGGACTGAGTCTGCAGATATATTTTGTTTGGTCCACATAAGACAAGACATTTGATGGAGAACTTTGGTTCTACTGGTAATGGCTCAGGAGGATGAATTCTCCATTGAAACATTTTTATAATCTCTCTCTAACAAGAGTGGCTGGATTGTTGAAATGGATTTTTGCAGAGGGCAGAATTATTTAAAAAATTACAGATTCTGAGCTAGTTATAACACAACTTTGGGTCCTCTGTCACCATCTATTGTTTACTCCTCTTTGATTTCATCATATACTTCTATCAGTGTTTTTTCAAACTGGTTGGTCTCTTGCACTTTAAATCTCAGTTATATCCCCTCGTTTCAGCTATGATTTACCCACCTTCTCTTTCAGAGATGGATCAAGGCATCTTTTGGGAGCTTACCCAATTTTCTCTTCTCCACTGCATCATTGCTCTGTTTCTTTAAGATTTGTTTTATCCTCTTTTCGTTGACTCCTTCCATTCTATAACCATGCTTCAGATTCTTGTATCTGCTTTGTGGGGTTTTTTTTGACTATTATTTATCTCATCACATATTTTTAATTAGTTTATTAATTCAAGAGAAAACATTTTTTGAACATCTACACAAAGGTGTAAGTTTCATCAGTTGCCAGGTTCTACATCTTTATTAACTGAGACAAAATCAAGAGCTTACAGACAAATGGTTTTTAAACCATAAATTGTACTATAATAAGAAAGTATTTATAAAGAAGAATCTTCAAGAATCTATGAGAATACAGAAGAAGAGATGGGGGACTAATGCTGTTAGGTCTGGGGGACAGGAGACACAGGAGAGCTTCTAAGCTGAGGTGATTTGAATAAACCCAAAGTGGATTTACTGCTAGAGCTTACACTCCAGGGCCTTGCACTTGCATGGGTCCCTTCCACTGTGTTCTTATGGTCTTGTGTTTTGTACAATATATTTTAACCATTGATATTTAAGATCATTTTTCTTTCTTTCTTTACCCCAACATCCCCTCCAACATACTTCCTCTTGGCTCAGGTGGCCTTGGAGAAGCCACAGGGTTTTATAGAACATGATTAGGAGACTTGGAAACAGTTTGGGTTAGTGGGATGCACTGCTGTGGTTTGCAGTCATTCCATGTATAGATGAGTTATTGCTAGCCATCTGGAGGTAGACTGCACCTTTCAGGATACTCCTCTGATACACTGTTTCAACTCAGTCAGTGTTGGAACACAGAGGTGCACGTTCAGAGTTCATATCTTTATATGAACATTTCCTACAGCATCTGACACTATAAGAATGTGGATGGAGGAAGAGAAAAGAGATTTAAAATGTGCAGAACCAGAACTTAACCTGTGGAAAGTCCTTCCAGTCATTTGATATATAAAATTATAAATAAAAGAGGATTTGATCTCATTGATGAGGGGTCAAAATGAAAGTTCTCTCCTGCCAGGAATGCACTCAATAATGCCTTAAAATCTTAGAAAACACACACGTACGTGCACGCGCACACACACACGTATATGTATATGAATTATATTAGAGAGAGGTTTTCCCAAATTTAGCATTCTTAAAAAATGGCATGATCTTAGCATGTTGTGAAGCTTAATTAACTTTTCTAAACTATCACAATATTTGTCATCCATACTGGCGGAAAGATCAACTTATCTTTGTATTTTCTCTACTGAAAGCAAGATTACAAAATTGTTATCATATAAAGAAACAAAGAATATGTGGGCAACAAATGTTGGAAAAATCATATTACAGAGCTGTGTCAGAAGGCTGATTAGTAAAAATATTATCCTATTTTTTCCGATTTAGGAAACTTTGTAATGTAGTTTTTAAAATGTATAGGATGTTATCATTTATTTTCTCATTCTAAATAACTATTACTTTTATACCTAGGTTTATATTTATAAATTTGTATTATTTTTCTTAAAGAAGGCCCCTAACATCATATGGACTTCTAACAGCACAAACCAGACTAAATGAATTAAACTTGTCCAGGCAAACCTGGAATTTTCCAAGTAGAAGAAATAGTTTGTATAAAGATTGATGTCACAGATCATTCAGGGTCCCACTCAAATTAGGCAAACTCAAGTTGGACTAAATCAAAGAGTTCAATAAAGAGATAATTTTAAAGTGTGGACAGGATGTAGGGGAACCATAAGGGATAGTGCATCATGTCTATTACCTATCTTTTATCAGCCCTGAGCCTGAAGGAGTGAGGGAAAACAGTAATACTAGAACTCAGGAGCAGAGAACCTTGGAGAGAAGAACCCAACATGGATAGGAGCTGAGTACTTCGAGGAATGCAAAGAGACCAAGGTAACAACACTGAGATGGAGTTGGTGAATTACATATGCAAACCTTCACTCCTTTCCCTCCCACCTCCAGTCTCCTGCCTTAGTCTCCCATTGTCCTAACCCTACCGTAGCACAAGGGAGCCTACCAAGGCTATCCAAATATATCAGAGTAGTAGGCAGAAAATAAGGTAGAGATGTGTATAAAGTGGGTTTGATGAGGCACACAAAAATATCTGGCTATATCATATATATATATATATATTTGTATACGGGTGTGTGTATGTGTATTACACGTAAATGTATATACATTTTTGTATATATGGTATGTTTGCGGTATGTAGAATTACATTCAAAAATGAAATAAGACCTTGATTATAACTTTATATAACAGGTTTTATAACCTGTTTAACTCACTTAATAACTGACAAAAATTATAAACTCTTTTCTGTGTCATAAGTTGTTTTTTTTTAACAACATCTTCATAGGGCTGTATAGTTCTATGTTCTATGGCAGACGTATTGGAATTCATTTAGGTTACTTCAAATTTTTCACCATTATATAAAGACTTGTAATAAGCATTCCTGTAGATCATTTTTTAAATCAACAATATATGTTTCCTTAAAATAAATTCAAATAAAATGTAATTGCTTTTGTGATCAAAGGGGATTCTCATTTCAAGTTCTTACTGCCAAAGTTCTTACTGCCAAAATGCTCCCCAGAAAGATTGTGCCCCTTTCCACTGCCATTATCCACATATTAATGCTTATTTTCCTCACATATTCTCCAAGTTACAGGCCAAAATATTTTAAAGACAGAGCTGTGAGTAGACTCCTCTGCCATCTCTCGCCGCTTAATGTTTGTAATCTGAAATTCTTCTCTTGGCAGTGACTTCCCGATTTTGAATTCCAATAGTTATTTATCATTCTTATCATTGACCTTACAGCATTTGATATTATTGACCTCAATCTCCTATTTGGAAAAAAAAAACAAACCAACTCCCTTCTTTTAGTCCCTTAACGTACTCAATACTTATGTGAATCCTCTCTTTCTGCCCTTTCTCTGCCTTCCTCTTTTGGTTCATCCTCCTTCTGCTTTCTGTTAGGCATGGCCAACCACTCCAGCTCAGGGCTCTGTGGGCTGTGTCCTGGCACAGAGTCCAGCAAGCCTTCCATGCTTCTCGTGTTCGTCTCCTCTTTCTCTTCTCCAATACTCCCACTCTCATTTGAGCCCTTATTATTTTTACTGGTCCCCCTGCTTCTAGTTCCAGATGTACCTTCCTAAAAACATTGCTTTGCTTATGGCAGTCTCCTGAGCAACAGCCTCCAGCATCCTCTATTCCTATTAACAATCAAATGAAATACAAGCCAGCATTGGTATCCCCCTTCCCCTACTCCTGATCGTATAGCCTACATTCTAGCCTAGATGCCCTGTTTTCTTTTTTTTTTTCCATCCACCTATAATTCTTTTCCTAATCTCTGCCCTTCAAAAACTTCTACCCTTTTATTAAGACTTGACTCAAAGGCACCTCCTATAAGAATCTTCCTCTAGTCACTGCCATTAAAAATGACCCCAGTCTTCCATGGTCTGTAATTCAGACCTTTTTCTATCGATATTGTAGCCAGTTTGGGAGGCTTAAAACCTCTATGAGTTTATAAACTGATTGAAAGTAGAATCAGATACTGTTCATCTTCCCCTAAGCACCCAGCATAGAGTTTTATTGCTGGTAAGTGATTAATAAATATTAATTAAGTGAAAGAGCCAGCCCTAGAGCAATTGTACGGAGCCTTTGGGTTTAAGAATAGAGAAAGCTCAGAAATAGTCCACTGTGCCATAGATCATCTCCAGATTGAGTCTTATGGAGCATCTGACGTGAGGCTACTACAGAAATGTAAATTGCGTGTCTTGGGTTAAGCAGTGAATATGTCTAAAATGTCTGGATTGGCTGCTGCAGGATTCTGAAAACTGTTAACAGGATTTCTGTTTCATTATGAAAACTTTAACAATTTCCTCACATTCAGACCACTGGACAGTTCAAAGCTGAACACGTTCTTTGAAGGTGCATGGCAGCATTTACCACTTGCAAACACCAGGCAGACAGTTAACTTCTCTGTCTCCATTGCTACATTTTGGCCTTGCCCAGAGGGGACGAACTTCATTTTTCCTTTTCCCCCAGTGGTGTTTCAGAGGGGCAAGTTAAAAAACCACCGTGGAAGCATATATTAACCATGGGATCAGAAAGGGGGAAGCAAGGAAAATCTCCTTCCTGTCATGAACAACATAAAGCCATTTTGCCACTTTAACAAAGGAGTAAAACTGCTGTGGTGCAAGGTGGAAAGCGCACATATGATTTCTGTTCGACTTCTCTCTGTGCACGCCTTTCCTTCCTAGGTGGATTCAGGCTAATCATTTCAGTTATTTGTGCATGGCATGAGGACAGTACCACTCCCAACTCCTATCCCTACCTCCCAGGCTGGAGGAGCGCCAGTTGCTAATGCTGTGAGATCTTCCTGGCCTGGCCCTGACTCC
The DNA here is from genome assembly GCF_964374135.1 of Grampus griseus. Taxonomy (NCBI): domain Eukaryota; kingdom Metazoa; phylum Chordata; class Mammalia; order Artiodactyla; family Delphinidae; genus Grampus; species Grampus griseus. The sequence continues at coordinate 72,097,179 of NC_139018.1, forward strand.
CACACAAGGAGATATCCCGTGTGCAATTTGTACAGCACCTTTCCCAAGCGTGGAAACGTCGTACAACCCAGCAGTGAACGATGAGGCGGCAAGAGGCAGCACCAACGGGCGACATATAACATTTTCAGGAAAAACAAAATTAAGCAGCAAAGCTCTTTAGAGCAAAAGAGGCTTTTGAAAGAGTCCTCCCAGGTAATGTAAGCAGCTGCTTTCTCACCGCTCTCACAAGGGCACGCCACAGGGCCAAACAGGCGACCCCTCCAGCCCTGGGAGAAAGACCTGAGTTGCAGTGGGGACCAAATCCATTTATTTTCATGTCGCGATAAAAATACTGGATAGTTCGTAAATCACACACGCTCTGATCGCATTCCTTTTAAGAATACACAGCAGATTTTCTTACTCTGGGCGCACCCAATTTATTCACATAGGGGAGGCGTTTCATCAGCCCCCCCCCCCCCCCCGCACAGGGATTCTTAGATGAATGTGACTGCTCGGTTTCTTACTAAATTAGGAGCTGCAGAGGAAGTGTGACCAGAGACGGGGTGCTGGGAAGGTGCAGGAATTTTCATGTGGAAAATTTAGCCTGTGTACTACAGGGACTATGCAGGTGGGAAACAACATGCAAGTCTGGTCAGTTTTAATTTCGGAACACAGCTTACAGCCTCCAGTTCAACCACATGTTGACCCCCAATTAGACCATACCATGTAAGGCCCCGATGGCACGAATACAGAGAAATCCCACTTCCACAGTGCTGTCAGGAGCAGAACAGAATGGTAACTTTGCATTTGGTCTTGTTTGTCAGCCTGCATTTTATTTTATTTTTTTGCGGTACGCGGGCCTGTCACTGTTGTGGCCTCTCCCGTTGCGGAGCACAGGCTCCGGACGCGCAGGCTCAGCAGCCATGGCTCACGGGGCCCAGCCGCTCCGCGGCATGTGGGATCCTCCCGGACCGGGTCACGAACCCGCGTCCCCTGCATCGGCAGGCGGACTCTCAACCACTGCGCCACCAGGGAAGCCCCCAGCCTGCATTTTAATTCATTTTCTAATATGACCACCTGATCCAGAGCCAAATACACATTGTTCTCTCTGATAAGCCTGGAGGAGAAAATTCCTCTAAGGCATCTTTACAAAGGGACTTATCTCTTAAAGTTTGCTGAGATTCTGAGTGGGTGGAATAGGTTATGCTTTGCATTTCAAGAAATAGAACGAAATGCCACCAACAACACAGAATTTAAATAGAGCTGGAGCTCAGAGTGTGCTCTTCAAAGAAAATGTAAGATTTGACCCCCACTTGAGATGTTTGTTGTTATGACTATTAATTGGATCCTCAAGTCATTTAAAAATGGCCGTCAACGCGATGCGTGTGTACTTAGTAGCTGTGATGGTTTTTAGTTGGTAAATGACTGGGGTTAGGTAGTGTTAGCTTTGTACATGAGAACAAAAAGGACTATTTTTAAAATGTTAGGTTTCTAATCTACTATGAAGGCAGCATTACAACTATAGAGGGTAGCAATTAAGAGAACAGGCTCTGTAGAAAGACATGCTCAGTTCAGATCCTGGCTCTGTCACTTGGCAGATTACTGCCCGTCTCCATGTCTCAAATTCCACCTATTTGAAATGGAATGATAATAACCTCATAGGATTGGCATGAGAATTAAATGAGATAACTTATCTTAAAGGCTATGCACCATGCCTTACATAAAAAGTACACATACATAAATGTTTATTTTTATTATGATTAAGGATCAGATTAATGTGATTGAGTGCCTGACAAGTATCAGCAACATTGCCAGGTCTCTGTCTTTGAAAACCTTACATCTAGGAGAGCAGCACACTACCTTGTGGTCTTATCACTAAAGAAGATTTTACTGTTGGAATTCCCTCAGCCCTCCCTGGTCTATTTAAGAGCTGTCCTTGCCTTACTGCCTCTCCTTCTGCATGTAGCCTCCTTCAGCTGCGGTTACTGCCTCCTTTGTAGGACCCGTGACCCTGTTACTCATGGAACCCCTGATACTTATAAACTTTTGTTACTATATATTTTTTATTTCCACATCCCTCTTTTCCAACTAGAGGTATAAGCTCTTTGAGGGCAAGTAGCATATCTATATATACCACTTTAAAGTTTGTTAGGTGTATTTTCTCTTGGAATACAAGAGGATAGGAACTAGCTCTCAGAAAATTAAGTCTGTTGCTGGCAGTATCATCCTAAAGTTGGAGAGAAATTGGAAAACCTTGCATGCCTTCCACACACACAGCCTGCTTCAGCAGCGGTAAGGCGTTAGCCATTCTGAAAAGATTGTCAAGGCAAAAAGACTATAGAGGTGAGAGGAATAGAGAATTAGAAAGACATATCAGCTCTTCATAATTGTACTTTAAGCATCTCCACAAAAGGTCTCATTCTCTACACATGGAAAGAGAGTTAAGCTCATTATATTAATTTATGAATTCAAGGCAAAGAAGCCATGAGCTGACACATAAAATTCCATCTATCTATCTATCTATCATGTATCTATCTATGTATCTATGTATCTATGTATCCAACATCAGTGCCTCCCTTGGAGTGCATGCAAGAACACAGCAAATCTGAGGGCATGTCCTCTTTTGTACTATTCTGATCATCTTAATGAGAAAGCCAGTTGGCCATGAAAATAGGGCTCTGATGAATACAGCTTGGGTTGTTGCACTCAGCAGTCCATGCGTAGCCTTCTGCACGTACAGGTGACTCTGCCGATCTCTCTTTCATTATTGTGCTGCTTGCACAATCATTGGGAAGCAACTGCAGCCTTGTGGCTGACGGACCAAACGCCAGGGTTGAGGAGCGCATTTCCAGTATGTCTGCCACTGTTTTCTTTAATGATTTTTCAAATGAATACAGTCTCCATCCTACCATCCTTTAGAATGTGTATGTTGAGCTTCAATGATTTCAAAGCTAATGGTAAAATACGCACTATTCAGCACTGCTCTGTCCAGAAGATTTGAATCATTATTTGTCCTCTTCCTCTAGACAGACTGTAGGGTTAAATGGCCGGGGTTTTTGAAACAAAAGATTTATACTCCATTTTCTTTCGTACTATCCATCCACGCCTCCTGTAATAGGAGCAGGTTGGAAAGCTCTGTGTCTGGGTTGTCATTTCTCTTGCACAGTATATATTAGAATCCAAATGACCTCTATACCATCAAGGCTCCACAAACCTTAAATTTAAGCTACCTGCTCCACCAAAGTACCTAAAACAATAACTTTTTTATGTTGCAACAAACATTACATTTAATGAGTACAGTGCACATGTAATGATACAGTGAATCAGTGTGAAGCCTCAAATAATGATTTCTGTTGGCACTATAAAAGGAATGTAATTTTTCTTGTTGAAATACCATTTTTCAGTTACTGCATGAGTGATGTGGTAATTATCCCCTACACCTGGGATTTAAATCCAATCCTACAAGCCCATTTTCTGTTTGCAAGCTGTCAGGCTGATGCATAGTCTTTGTTCTTATCTGGCAGTAGGCAAGGAATCGGTAATTCAGAAACAACAAAGCCACTGATGGGTCATCATGTAATCTGCACTGAAAATTGCAATCTGTAATGAGATTGGAAACGCAGATGAGGTGACTAAAATTGATTACCTACCATATCTGAAAATTTCAATTTTATTGCACAAATATGATCAAACTAGTCCATAAGTTTGGGGATTAGTTGAGAAAGAATAAAGATTACTTTTAAATTAGGTGAATGCAGATAAGTTATTTAGATGTAAATTATTTGCTTTATAGCAATATGGTTGGTCTTCAGGGTGATTCAAATGGCCACATATTTTAAGTTCCCTGATGGCATCATTTCTGCCTGGGAGTTCCAATTAGAGATGACATACACTCTCCACTCTTAAAGGGAGTACAGCAAAGCAGACAGTGAATGAAACTCACACCAATCCCCAGGCCACAAAAATTCACCTTTCATATGCTTATTATGGAAAAAAAAAATCATCTAGATGTCTTGGGAGCTTCAAGAAACAAGCAGCAGACTGTGCTTGGAGTATCTGTAAACATTTTTGTTTTTTTGCCCCACTTGCACCATCTTCCAAGGGGTCAGGCTTTGTGGGTTTAGCTCAGGAGCCAAGATGACAGGTTCACAGTCCTCTGCTTCCATAGGAAGCACAGACTTCATATAACCTTAGAACTGTAAGAGATACTGGTGATATTCTGGTCCAGCCTCCAAGCTACTGTGAACCTCTCTCTACTTCTTGTCAGTAGCAGGTGATAAATCCTCCTACCAGAATTTTGGCAGAACTTCGTGATCTTGAAACAAAAGGTATACCTAATAAGGAATCATTATCATGACATGATTTCAGAGATGAATGACAATGACAATATGTTCATATAATGCCACCAAAATATTTCACCTCTTTGTCTGGCTTCCCAGAAAGTGTCCATTAGAGTGGCAAGAAAGTGCATTGAGAGATCCATTTCTGTTTGAGGAAATATCATTTTTAAGAAAAATATCAAAACTCAGCCTGCCTTGACTTTTTGGGGTACCAAGGCAAAAAAGGTTTTCACCCTGTGGGCTATAGTTGCTGTTGCAGCTGCAAGAGATTCTCCTGCTTTTGGAAGTTTGTTTCTTTGTTTGTTTGTTTTAATAGATTATGAAAAAAGAGAGTTCCCGTCTGACAATTGTATGCATGATCTTTACTCTCATAAGCATAGTTGAGCTGGAAGAATGCATTAGTGAGGAGTTAGGTCACATGCTCTAAATTACTTTCCAGCATGAATTTTATATTCAGAAGTGCCTTCAGAGATTCACTGGTCTCCTGCCCAGTGAACAGTCTTCTTAGGACTTTTTCTATAAACCAGTTCTATTCAGAAGGTAAATCCTTAGTAAAAATATTTATTATTGTTATTTGTATTATTCGTAGTAGAAGTGGTAGGAATAGTAGGAATAGTAGATCTAGTAGCAGCAGCAATAATAGTTTTCTTTTACTTCGTTTTCCCCTTGGACCGCTTACATTGTGACTTTCCTGTTCAGTTCTTCCGAGACCCAGAGAGGGTTCAGTGGCAGCTGATACAAGAAGTAGGCATTGACACTGAGCTACAAGTTCCTGAATAACTGAGGCTCTAGCGGTACTAATTGACATTTGCTATGCTTTATATTCCATTGTCATCTATCTTAACCATTTTGTATTTTCTTCCTCCAAAGGAGAAAGGAGGGAGTTGCTTGTTCATTTACTAAACTATGAAAAGGTTTACAACATTCCAAGAATCATCTACATTCTTGGAACAACTTTCTTTATTCTTGCTCTATCTGTTGCAAAGGTTAAACCCTTTCCTTCTACAGTAAACTCATTTTCTCCTTTACATCCATTTTATTCTCTTCTGAATATCTCAAGATTCCTTTACATGAAGAAAAAAAAAATTTTTTTTTACACAGCAGGTTCTTATTAGTCATCAATTTTATACACATCAGTGTATACATGTCAGTCCCAATCACCCAATTCATCACACCACCACCCCCAACCCCTCAACGCTTTCCCCGCTTGCTGTCCGTACGTTTGTTCTCTACATTTGTGTCTCAATTTCTGCCCTGCAAACTGGTTCATCTGTACCATTTTTCTAGGTTCTACATGTATGTGTTAATAAGCAATATTTATTTTTCTCTTACTGACTTACTTCACTCTGTATGACAGTCTCTAGATCCATCCACGTCTCAACAAATCACCCAATTTCATTCCTTTTTATGGCTGACTAATATCCCATTGTATATATGTACCACATCTTCTTTATCCATTTGTCTGTCGATGGGCATTTAGGTGGCTTCCATGACCTGGCTATTGTAAATAGTGCTGCAATGAACATTGGGGTGCATGTGTCTTTTCGAACTATGGTTTTCTCTGGGTATATGCCCAGTAGTGGGATTGCTAGATCATATGGTAATTCTATTTTTAGTTTTTTAAGGAACCTCCATACTGTTCTCCATAGTGGCTGTATCAGTTTATATTCCCACCAACACTGCAAGAGGATTCCCTTTTCTCCACACCCTCTCCAGCATTTGTTGTTTGTAGATTTTCTGATGATGCCTATTCTAACTGTTCTGAGGTGATACCTCATTGTAGTTTTGATTTGCATTTCTCTAATAATTAGTGATGTTGAGCATCTTTTCATGTGCTTCTTGGCCATCTGTATGTCTTCTTTGGAGAAATGTCTATTTAGGTCTTCTGCCCATCTTTGGATTGGGTTGTTTATTTTTCTAATATTCAGCTGCATGAGCTGTTTATATATTTTGGAGATTAATCCTTTGTCCATTGATTCATTTGCAAATATTTTCTCCCATTCTGAGGGTTGTCTTTTTGTCTTGTTTATGGTTTCCTTTGTTGTGCAAAAGCTTTGAAGTTTCATTAGGTCTCATTTGTTTATTTTTGTTTTTATTTCCATTACTATAGGAGGTGGATCCAAAAAGATCTTGCTGTGATTTATGTCAAAGAGTGTTCTTCCTATGTTTTCCTCTAAGAGTTTTATAGTGTCCGGTCTTACATTTAGGTCTCAAATCCATTTTGAGTTTATTTTTGTGTATGGTGTTAGGGAGTGTTCTAATTTCATTCTTTTACATGTAGCTGTCCAGTTTTCCCAGCACCACTTATTAAAGAGACTGGCTTTTCTCCATTGTATATCCTTGACTCCTTTGTCATAGATTAGTTGACCATAGGTACGTGGGTTTATCTCTGGACTTTCTATCTTGTTCCGTTGATCTATGTTTCTGTTTTTGTGCCAGTACCATATTCTCTTGATTACTGTAGCTTTGTAGTATAGTCTGAAGTCGGGGAGTCTGATTCCTCCAGCTCCATTTTTTTCCATCAAGACTGCTTTGGCTATTCGGGGTCTTTTCTGTCTCCATACAAATTTAAAGGTTTTTTCTTCTAGTTCCGTAAAACATGCCATTGGTAATTTGATAGGGATTACATTGAATCTGTAGATTGCTTTGGGTAGTATAGTCATTTTCTCAATGTTGTTTCTTCCAATCCAAGAACATGGTATATCTCTCCATCTGTTGGTATCATCTTTAATTTCTTTCTTCAGTGTCTTACAGTTTTCTGCATACAGGTCTTTTGTCTCCCTAGATAGGTTTATTCCTAGATATTTTATTCTTTTTGTTGCAGTGGTAAATGGGAGTGTTTCCTTAATTTCTCTTTCAGATTTTTCATCATTAGTGTATAGGAATGCGAGATTTCTGTGCCTTAATTTTGTATCCTGCAACTTTACCAAATTCATTGATTAGTTCTAGCAGTTTTCTGGTGGCATCTTTAGGATTCTCTATGTATAGTATCATGTCATCTGCAAACAGTGACAGTTTGACTTCTTCTTTTCCAATTTGTATTCCTATTATTTCTTTTTCTTCTCTGGTTGCCGTGGCTAGGACTTCCAAAACTATGTTGAATAAAAATGGTGAGAGTGGACATCCTTGTCTTATTCCTGATCTTAGAGGAAATGCTTTCAGTCTTTCACTATTGAGAATGATGTTTGCTGTGGGTTTGTCGTATATGGCCTTTATTATGTTGAGGTAGGTTCCCTCTATGCCCACTTTCTGGAGAGTTTTTATCATAAATTGGTGTTGCATTTTGTCAAAAGCGTTCTCTTCATCTACTGAGATGATCATTCGGTTTTTATTCTTCAATTTGTTAATATGGTGTATCACATTGATTGATTTGCGTATATTGGAGAATCCTTGCATCTCTGGGATAAATCCCACTTGATCATGGTGTACGATCCTTTTAATATGTTGTTGGATTCTGTTTCCTAGGATTTTGTTGAGGATTTTTGCACCTATATTCATCAGTGATATTGGTGTGTAATTTTCTTTTCCTTTTTTTTTTTTTTTTTTTTTTGCGGTATGCGGGCCTCTCACTGTTGTGGCCTCTCCCGTTGCAGAGCACAGGCTCTGGATGCACCGGCTCAGCAGCCATGGCTCACGGCCCCAGCCGCTCCATGGCATGTGGGATCCTCCCGGACCGGGGCACAAACCCGTGTCCCCTGCATCAGCAGGTGGACTCTCAACCACTGCGCCACCAGGGAAGCCCATGTAATTTTCTTTTTTTGTAGTATCTTTGTCTGGTTTTGGTATCAGGGTGATGGTGGCCTCATAGAATGAGTTTGGGAGTGTTCCTTCCTCTGCAATTTTTTGGAAGAGTTGGAGAAGGATGGGTGTTATCTCTTCTCTAAATGTTTGATAGAATTCACCTGTGAAGCCATCTGGTCCTGGACTTTTGTTTATTGGAAGAATTTTCATCACAGTTTCAATTTCATTACTTGTGATTGGTCTGTTCATATTTTCTATTTCTTCCTGGTCCAGTCTTGGAAGGTTATACCTTTCTAAGAATTTGTCCATTTCTTCCAGGTTGTCCATTTTATTGGCATAGAGTTTCTTGTAGTAGTCTCTTACAATGCTTTGGTTTTCTGCGGTGTCTGTTGTCACTTCTCCTTTTTCATTTCTAACTTTATTGATTTTAGTCCTCTCCTTCTTTTTCTTGATGAGTCTGGCTAATGGTTTATCAATTTTGTTTATCTTCTCAAAGAACCAGCTTTTAGTTTTATTGATCTCTGCTATTTTCTTTGTTTCTATTTCATTTATTTCTGCTCTGATCTTTATGATTTCTTTCCTTCTGCTAACTTTGGGTTTTGTTTGTTCTTCTTTCTCTGGTTCCTTTAGGTATAAGGTTTGATTGTTTATTTGAGATTTTTCTTGTTCTTGAGGTAGGCTTGTATAGTTATAAACTTCTCTCCTAGAACTGCTTTTGCTGCATCCCATAGGTTTTGGATTGTCGTGTTTTCATTGTCATTTGTCTCTAGGTATTTTTTGATTTCCTCTTTGATTTCTTCAGTGATCTCTTGGTTATTTAGTAATGTATTATTTAGCCTCCATGTGTTTGTGTTTTTTACATTTTTTCCTTGTAATTGATTTCTAATCTGTTAGCCTTGTGGTCAGAAAAGATGCTTGATATGATTTCAATTTTCTTAAATTTACTGAGGCTTGATTTGTGACCCAAGATGTGACCTATCCTGGAGAATGTTCTGTGTGCACTTGAGAAGAAACTGTAGTCTGCTGTTTTCAGGTGGAATGTCCTATAAATATCGATTAAATCTATCTGATCTGTTGTGTCATTTAAAGCTTCTGTTTCCTTATTGATTTTCATTTTGGATGATCTGTCCATTGTTGTAAGTGAGGTGTTAAAGTCCCTCACTATTATTGTGTTACTGTCGATTTCCTCTTTTATAGCTGTTAGCAGTTGACTTATGTATTGAGGTGCTCCTATGTTGGGTTCATATGTATTTATAATTGTTATATCTTTTTCTTGGATTGATTCCTTGATCATTATGTAGTGTCCCTCCTTGTCTCTTGTAACATTCTTTATTTTCAAGTCTATTTTATCTGATATGAGTATAGCTACTCCAGCTTTCATTTGATTTCCATTTGCATGGAATATCTTTTTCTATCCCCTCACCTTCAGTCTGAATGTGCCCCTTGGTCTGAAGTGCGTCTCTTGTAGACTGCATATATATGGTCTTGTTTTTGTATCCTTTCAGTGAGCCTGTGTCTGTTGGTTGGAGCATTTAATCCATTCACGTTTAATGTAATTACCCATATGTATGTTCCTATGACCATTAATTGTTTTGGGGTTGTTTTTGTAGGTCCTTTTTCTTCTCTTGTGTTTCCCACTTAGAGAGGTTCCTTTAGCATTTGTTTTAGAGCTGGTTTGGTGGTGCTGAATTCTCTTAGCTTTTGCTTGTCTGTAAAGCTTTTGATTTCTCCATTGAATCTGAATGAGATCCTTGCCAGGTAGAGTAATCTTGGTTGTAGTTTCTTCCCTTTCATCACTTTAAGTATATCATGCCACTCCCTTCTGGCTTGTAGAGTTTCTGCTCAGAAATCAGCTCTTAACCTTATGGGAGTCCCTTGTATTTTATTTGTTGTTTTTCCCTTGCTGCTTTCAATAATTTTTCTCTGTCTTTAATTTTTGCCAATTTGATTACTATGTGTCCCGGCATGTTTCTCCTTGGGTTTATCCTGTATGGGACTCTCTACACTTCCTGGACTTGGGTGGCTATTTCCTTTTCCTTGTTAGGGAAATTTTCAACTATAATCTCTTCAAATATTTTCTCTGGTCCTTTCTCTCTCTCTTCTCCTTCTACCACTATAATGCGAATGTTGTTGGGACCCCTATATTGCGAATGTTGTTGCAGTTATTGTTGTCCCAGAGGTCTCTTAGGCTGTCTTCATTTCTTTTCATTCTTTTTCTTTGTTCTGTTCCGCAGCAGTAAATTCCACCATTCTGTATTCCAGGTCACTTATCCGTTCTTCTTGCTCAGTTATTCTGCTAATGATTCCTTCTAGTGTAGTTTTCATTTCAGTTATTGTATTTTTCATCTCTGTTTGTTTGTTCTTTAATTCTTCTAGGTCTTTGTTAACCATTTCTTGCATCTTCTCTATCTTTTCGTCCATTCTTTTTCCGAGGTCCTGGATCATCTTCAGTATCATTATTCTGAATTCTTTTTCTGGAAGGTTGCCTATCTCTGCTTCATTTAGTTGTTTTTCTGGGGTTTTATCTTGTTCCTTCATCTGGTCCATAGCCCTCTGCCTTTTCATCTTGTCTATCTTTCTGTGTATGTGGTTTTTGTTCCATAGGCTGCAGGGTTGTAGTTCTTTTTGCTTCTGCTGTCTGCCCTCTGGTGGATTGAAGAATATTTTTTAATGCTCCTCATTTCTGGCCTCCAAATCTCACATTCAAACATATAAGAAAAGATGATGTCTGCTGCCCCTGATCCCACATCACCCATCTCTACTTCCTCCCATACAAATCTGACTCCCAGCCTCCCTTTTTGTATTAAAACTGCTTTTTTCATGAACCATGGTCCAAGCCACTACAGTCTGTAGCCTGGAGGGTTGCAGGATCCCAAAGGATCTCTCTTCTTCCCATCATGCATCTCTAAGTTTCAGTTTCCATTAAGCTGTCAGAGTTATTCTTTTAAACCATAAACCTGATGATGTCACTTTCATTCTTAACCCCCTCCAATGGCTTCACGTAACACTGAAAATAAAATCCTAACGCCTTACACTGGTCTACAGTTTTATGGTCTCTGTTAGTCTCATCTCATACAATCCTCAGGCTCATTCACTGCACTGTAGGCAGGTTCTGCATCTTTGAACTCAACCAGCTTGTTCCTGCAATAGGGTCTTTGTCATAGCATATCTTCTTTTTATGGCTGGCTCCTTCTGGTAAGTCAGATCACAGCCAAATTATCCCTTCTTTGGAGAGGCCAATCCATCAAAAATATTTTTCCAGTCACTTTCTATTGGAACATTCTCTTCAAATTCCTTGATAGCATGTATCATTTCTAACACTTCTTTTGCTTTTTATTAGTATTGTTATTTTATTTTATTTTTTGTCTCCTTCAACTCAATGTAAGTTGCATGAGAGCAGGGATCTTGCTTATCTCACTCAGCTTTGAAACCCAAACTTTAAAAATTGCATGGCACACAGTATGCATTCAATAAAGATTTTAGAATAAATATCAGCACTTACCTCCTACTCATTTTGTCCAGTTGCTTTTTATTCATTTTCTTCAGTAATCAATTTTCCAGATCTTAATGCAGAACTGATATTGTTTACATCTTCCTTCTTGAAATTCTCTTGGCCTTTAAATTCTCTGTTACATATTGTATGTTTTCTTCCTGCTTCTCCAGTTCCTTCTCTAGTCCTCTAATTAAATGGTTGAGTTTCCCCAATTTACATAATTGTCCTTCATCTCTTTCTCATTGTCTTTCTTGGGTATTTCAAATACCCCCATGGCGCCAATGGATGTGACAAAGAAAAACTGCACTGGATAAGTTAAACAGAAAACAAAGACTTTATTCAAAACCATTGCAAAAGAGGAGAAGTATTGAACTCAACTCTGCTGAGACAAAAGGCAAGAGAATTTTAAGCAGCCGGGTGAGCTAGTGGAAAAGTACTAGAAAAGAGTAGTAGGGGGAGGTTGATCAATGTGACTAGGCCATCTGTGTTTGCTAATTGGCGCTTATTGAAGTTAGGCTCAAACCGTCCCATAGAGACTGAGAGATAAAACACTATCTTTCTTGATGATTACATTTCTAAGACATGGCTCCCAGGTCCTTGAGAAAGACATTCCTGGGTTATAAAACTGGCAGGAGGCTGGGAGAAAATTTACATCTCGAAGAGGTAGAGAAAGAATTTACAATTGCAAGTTTTCTAAAGTAAATGCTCTAAGAAAAAAAAGGTTAGAGAATTTAGAGTAAAGAAATTTGTCTCAAGTTTAGTCAAGCTGAGGGGAACATTAAGGTCATTTTAGCCAGATACATTTATCAGTTTTCCTTCCATATTTGTATGCTTAGACCTGATGCCCCTGACAAGCTTAGATCCTGCATTTTCAGTCGCCTGTTGAATACCTCTAGCTGAGTATCCCATTTTCATATCCAACTCTTCATGTTTAAAACCAAATATTACCTTTCTTTTTTTAAGTTGAGATATAATTGACGTACACTATTATATATACTAGTTTTATGTGTACAGCATAATGATTTGTTATATGTATATATTGTGAAATGATTATCACAGTAGTTTAGTTAACATCCATCACCACACACATAGTTATAATTTTTTTCCTGTGATGAGAACTTTTAAAGTTTACTCTAACTTTCTAGTATGTGGTACCGCATCATTAACTATAGTCACCACACTGTACATTACACCCCCACAACTTATTTATCTTTTAACTGAAAGTTTGTACCTTCTGATCACCTTCACCCAATTTGCCCATTCCCTCATCCCCCTACCCCCGCCTCTAAACTACCAATCTGTTTTCTGTATCTATGAGTTCATTTTTTGTTTTTTTGCCAGTTTTATTGAAAAATAATTGACATATGTCAATGTAGAAGTTCGCATGATGGTTTGAGTTACATATATTCTGAAATGATTACCACAATAGGTTCAGCTAAATCCACCTTTTCAATATAGATACAATTAAAAAAAGGAAAAAAGGGAAGAAATTTCTTTGTGATGAGAACTCAGGATTTACTCTCTTAAAAACTTTCATATATATCTAACTGCCACATTAGGTATACTCATCATGTTGTACCTTACATCCCTAGTACTTAAATATCTTATAACTTGAAGTTTGTACCTTTTGATCACCTTCTTACAGTTCCCGCTCCCACCACCCCTCTGCCTCTGGTAACCACAAGTCTGATCTCTTTTCCTGTGAGTTTGGTTTTTCTGTTCTATTCTTTTGTAAGATTCCACATATAAGTGAGATCATATAGTATTTATCTTTCTCTGTCTGACTTATTCACTTAGCATAATACCTTCAAGTTCTATCCATGTTGTTGCAAGTAGTAGAATTTCCTCACTTTTTATGGCTAAATAATATTCCATTGTGTGTGTGTGTGTGTGTGTGTGTGTGTGTGTGTGTGTGTGTGTGTGTGTATATACCACAACTTCTTTATCTATTCATCCATTGATAGACACTTAGGATGTTTCCATGTCTTGACTGTTATAAAAAATGCTTCTATGAACATGGGGTGGCAGATATCTCTTTTTTTTTTTTAAAGGAACATTTATTTATTTATTGGCTGCATTGGGTCCTCATTGCTGCACAGGCTTTCTCTAGTTGTGGCAAGCAGGGGCTACTCTTCGTTGTGGTGCATGGGCTTCTCATTACAGTGGCTTCTCTTGTTGTGGAGTGTGGGCTCTAGGCCCGCGGGCTTCAGTAGTTGTGGCACATGGGCTCAGTAGTTGTGGCTCTTGGGCATTAGAGTGCATGCTCAGTAGTTGTGGTGCACAGGCTTAGTTGCTCCGCAGCACATGGGGTCTTCCAGGACCAGGGCTCGAACCCGTGTTCCCTGCATTGGCAGGTGGATTCTTAACCACTGTGCCACCAGGGAAGTCCCACAGATATCTTTTTGGGTTAGCATTTTTGTTTCCTTTGGATATACTCGTAGATGTGGAATTGTTAGATCATATGGTAGTTCTATTTTTAATTTTTTGAGGATCCTCCATACTGCTTTCCATAGTAGCTGAACCAATTTACAATCCTACCAACAGTGCACAAAGGTTCCCTTTTCTCTACATCCACTCCAGCATGTTATCTCTTGTCTTTTTGATAATTGCCATTCTAACATGTGTAAGGTGATATTTTACTGTGGTTTTGATTTCCTTTTCCCTAATGACTAGTGATGTTGTTTGAGCAGCTTTCATGTACCTATTGGCCATTCATGCATCTTTTTTGGAAAAATATCTGTTCAGGATCTTTGCCCATTTTTAACTATATTATTTGTTATTTTGCTCTTGAGCTGTATGAGTTCTTTATATATTTTGGATATTAACCCCTTATCAGATTTAAGGTTTGCAAATATTTTTTCCCATTCCACAGGTTGTCTTTTCACCTTGATGATTTTTTTTTTTTTTTTTTTTTTTTGCTGTGTGTAAGCTTTATAGTTTGATGCAGTTCCACTTGTTTATTTTTTATTTTGTTGCTTGTGCTTTAGGTGTCATATCCAAAAAATCATTACCAAGACCCATGCCAAGAGGTTTTATTCCTATGTTTTATTCAAGGAGTTTCACAGTTTCAGGTCTTACATTTAAGTCTTTAATGTGTTTTCAGTTAATCTTTGTGAGTGGTGTAAGATATGGGTCCAGTTTCATTCTTTTACATGTGAATATCCAATTATCCTTGCACCATTTATTAAAAAGTCTGTCTTTTCTCCACTGAATATTCTTAGTTCTCTTGTCAAATATTACTTGACCATGTATGCTTACGTTTATTTCTGGGCTATCAATTTTCTTCTGTTGGTCTATTTGTTTGTTTTTATGCTAGTACCATACTGTTTTGATGACTATACCTTTATAGTATAGCTTGAAATCAGGAAGTGTGATGTCTCCTGCTTTTTTCTTCTTACTTGGGATGCCTTTGGCTATTCAGTGTCTTTTGTCATTTCACATAAATTTTAGGAGTGTTTTTTTCTACTTCTGTAAAAAATGTCATTGTAATCTCGATATTGCATTGAATCTATAGATGGCTTTTTGTAGTATTGACATTTTAACAATATTAATTATTCCAATCCATGAACATTAGATACTTTCCTTATTTGTGTCTTCTTCGATTATTTTCACCAGTGTATTGTAGTTTTTGGAGTAGAGATCTTTCACTTTCTTAGTTAAATTTATATCTAAGTATTTTATTGTTTTTGATGCTATTATAAATGAGATCGATTTCTTTATTTCTTTTTCAGAAAATTTGTTGTTAGTGTATTGAAACAGTACTGATTTTTGTATGTTATTTTGTATCCTGCAACTTTACTGAATTCATTGATTAAATTTAAGTTTTTTGGGGCGGTTGTTTTTTGGGGGTAAAGTCTTTAAGGTTTTCTGTATATAAAATTACATCATCTGCAAATAAAGACAAGCTAGTAATTGATCTATTCACATTTACTATTTCTTCCTGATTCAGTCTTGGTAAGTTGTATGTTTCTAAGATTTTTTTCCATTTCTTCTAGTTTGTCCACTTGGTTGGCATATATAGTTGTTCATAGTAGCCTTTTATGATCTTTGAATTTCTGTGGTATCTGTTGTAATGTCTCCTTTTTCATTTATAATTTTGTTCATTTGGGTCCTTTCTCTTTTCTCCATGGTTAGTCTGGCTAAGGGTTTGACACTTCTGTTTATCTTTTCAAAGAACCAACTCTTAATTTGGTTAACCTTCTCTATTGTTTTTCTGCTCTCTATATCATTTATTTCTGTTCTAATCTATTATTTCCTTTCTTCTGCTAACTTTGGGCTCATTTTGTCTTTTTCTAATTCTTTAAGGCATAGAGGTAAATTGTTTATTTGGGATCTTTCTTGCTTCTTAATGTAGGTATTTATTGCTCTGAACTTCCCTCTTAGAACTGTTTTTCATGTATCCCACAAGTTCTGGTGTGTTGTGTTTCCATTTTTATTGTCTCAAGAGAACTTTTTATTTCATTTTATTATTTATTTATTTATTATTTTGTGGTACGTGGGCCTCTTACTGTTGTGGCCTCTCCCATTGGGGAACACAGGCTCTGGACGCGCAGGCTCAGCGGCCATGGCTCACAGGCCCAGCCGCTCCGTGGCATGTGGGATCCTCCCAGACTGGGGCACAAACCTATGTCCCCTGCATCAGCAGGTGGACTCTCAACCACTGCGCCACCAGAGAAGCCCTTTTATTTCTTTTTAATTTCTTCTTTGATCCATTGGTTGTTCAGGAGAGTGTTGTTTGATTTCCTTTTTTTTTTTTTGAGAATTTTCCAGTTTTCCTCTGTTATTGATTTCTAGTTCCATGCCATTTTGATCAGAGAAGATACTTGGTATGATTTCATTCTTCTAGAATTTTCTAAGATTTGTTTTGTGGCCTAACAAATGGTCTATCCTAGAAAATGTTTCATGTGAATTTGAGAAGAATTCTCTGTGGATGAGCTACCTATGTGTCTATAAGCTTTTTATTTTTATTTTAAGATTCCACAAATAAATGAGATAATATAGTATTTGCTTTTCTCGTCAAACTTAGTTTACTTAGCACAATGCCTTCAAGGTCCATCCATGTTGTCCCAAATGGAAGAATTTCCTCCTTTTGGTAGCTGAATAATATTCCATTGTGTATATGTAGAGAGAGACCACATTTTCTTTATCCATTTTTCATTAATGAACACCTTTGTTGTTTCCACGTCTTGGCTATTGTAAGTAATGTTGCAGTGAACACGGGGGTGCAGGCATCTTTTCAAGATAGTGATTTTATATTTTTCAGATAAATACCCCAAAATAAAATTGTTGGATCATATGATAGTTCTATTTTTAATTCTTTGAGGAAGCTTCATACTGTTTTCCAGAGTTATTATACCAATTTACATTCCCACCATCAGTGCACAAGAGTTTCCTTTTCTCTACATCCTCACCAACAATTGCTATTTCTTGTCTTTTTTGATAATAGCCAGTCTAACTGGTGTGAGGTAATATCTTTTGTGGTTTTAATTTGCAATTATCCTTCTCTTCTTTTGAAATGTTTCTTACATTTATTATCTCCTTTTCATTTCATTTCATTTCATATCACTGCTTTTATTAAGTAAATGCCATTTTAACCATTTTCCCACCTTCATTCTTTCCTACTCAGTGGTCCTCTGGTAGTCTTCCTAAAATACTACTTTAGGAAATCTTTATCTTACAAAACCTTCAATGACTCTCCATTGTCTGCATGGTCATAATAGTATCCATTCTAGAACTGGAAAGGCTCCTTAACACTCAAGTTAACAAGACTTTATAATTTTATAAAAGACCCTACTGGTTTTAGCCATTTAACATGACTAGAGAGTTTTTACAGTTGAAATAATTAAGTAAGAAAAATAGTAATAGGAGTAGAGTGTGGCCCAGATTTATTGGAATGGAGGCTTTACAATGGCATAAGTGATATTAACAAAACCAAAGAAAGAATTCAAGAGAGGAAGGGAATATCTCCATCCATGGTCTTTTAAAAGCCCCCATTAAATCAGATATTAGAATGTAATCTTTTTGTTGCCCCCAGTCCATATGGGCTTACTCATCTTCTAATGTTTCCTACTGCCTAAACCAAAAGCAACTTCTGTCAGTATGTATATATATATATATATATATATATATATATATATACACACACACACACACATATATATATATATACGAACAAAACTGGGAGCCTATCTTACAAAATGACTCCTAGAAATTTATTCATTGGTCAGTCTAATCATATGACTATGAGATAAAATTACTCACAGATTTGCCTGCAAGCAAGGAGAGGGTGGTAAAAATGAGCTAGTTATGCTTCAGTGAAGAGAAAATTCTAGGATCACTAATGTTCCTTGCAGCATCAATTGGAATCACAGATAGTCATGGAAGAAAACATATAATTCAGAGAGAAAAGTACTTCTGTTTTTCTGCTGAGCTAACTCCTAGGGTATTTTTGTATTTTAACCAGGGCATTTTTTTGGTTAAATATTAATTTTTATGGTGAAAATCAGGATGGACATGCCATTCTAGGCACTCAGAACACAGAGGCCAAGCTTCTCCATAGGTATTTATGTATATGGGTTAAATATTCAAAGTAGGCCTATGGCTAGTCAGCGTAAGGAGAA
The DNA here is from genome assembly GCF_964374135.1 of Grampus griseus. NCBI lineage: Eukaryota > Metazoa > Chordata > Mammalia > Artiodactyla > Delphinidae > Grampus > Grampus griseus. The sequence continues at coordinate 72,115,352 of NC_139018.1, forward strand.
GGATTCACAGAAACTAAATTGGTCAGTGTGTAACTATGTAGCTCCATTTAAGGACGAGAAGCCCAGTAGATCTGGAAGTACTCCCAATTCTGTCAGTATAGAGGAGTTATCTATTCTGAAATACAGACATAACCTCCTTTTATTGTTTCACTTTATTGTACTTCCCAGATATTGAGTGTTTTACAAGTTGAAGATTTGTGGCAACCTTATGTCAAGCAAATCTGTCAGCACCATGTTTCCAACAGCATTTGCTCGCTTTGTGTCTCTGTGTCACATTTTGGTAATTAGTACAACATTTCAAACTCTTTCATTATTATTATATTTATTATGGTGATCTGTGATCAGTGATCTTTGATGTTAACTGTTGCAAAAAATTTCGCCTTTCTGAAGGCTCAGATGGCTCATTTTTAGCAGTAAAGTATTTTTAAATTAAGGTATATACATTGGATTTTAGGCATGATGCTATTGCACACTTAATAAACTATAGTATAATATAAACATAACTTTTGTATGCCCTGGGAAATCAAAAAATTCCTGACTCATTTTATTGTGATATCCGCTTTATTGAGGTGGGTGATCTGGAACAAAACCAATATCTCCAAGGTATGCCTATAGTGATATTTTATTGAGTTTTTCTAGATATGGAATCAACTGTAATATCTAAACCATTTTGCATTCATTAAGCAGTGATATATTATATTTTAATATAATATATTAGACACATTTAATATACTATTATATTAATTCAGTTTTTCCAGTCTCTACACACTTGTTCAGAGTTTCATTTTCATAAAACTCCCCACATTTTCTATCTGAACAAAATCCATGCTTTGTCACTCTACATCAATTATTGATAGGAGGTGAATTATATGGGAGAACAACATTCATTGCAAAGTCTAATGATTGTAGCAGTTACCTCCAGGATTTCAGTATTTCAACTAAAATGTGCTATTTTTAAATAGTAAAATACCAGTAACATATCACCAAAAATACCAGGATTTTTTTTGTTTTTGTTGTTTAATATTTTATTATTGAATAATTTAGGTAATGTAACTACCCCAGCAAATAAAGCCTTAGTCTTAGTGACTGAATTCAATAGAAGTTTATTCCTTCATCAGGTAAAACCCATTTGACAGTAAGAATGTCTTCTAAGGTCAATCCAGGCATTGAATCCAGCTTGCTGGTTATAAGAGAGAGGGTGGACAAAGCACACCTGCTTCTTAAATGTCCTTACCTGGAATTAACACAAAGCAGTGAGAACTAGTTCCATGATTCCATTGGCATGAAATATGATCATAGATCTTTGGTATCCAGTTAGCTATTTCTGCCACAAATACCTTTATTTAGGTGTTTTAGCAAAACGTGAAAACTCAGTTATTTACAGCTTAAAATCAAAATCAGTGACTCATTGGAATTGTGCGAAAGGATACACATTTGCATAGATTACAGGTTTAGTTAGATATATAGTTACCCCTGTATAGTTGTATTACTAAAAGTTTGTACTGGAAGAATAGAAGCCTTCCAAAACTAGTATTGAAATTGACATTGGTTATTCTGCAATAGAATTTCCATCTACATGAGATAAAACTGAAAAAAATAAAGAAATTTAATTTTTAAAATAATATGTACAATCTATTATGAGTTTTAAAATGTTTTTTAATAAATATTTCATGCAAGTTATAAAATAAGGGAGAGGTTATTTAAAGATGGAATCAAAAGAAAATATTTGGACCTAGAGCAGGGGTTGGGAAATTATGGCCAACAGGAGGAATCTGGCCCATAGGCTGTATTGTAAATAAAGTTTTATTGGAACAGAGCCACGTCTATTCACTTACATACATTGCCTATGGCTGCCTAGCAGAATTAAGTAGTATGCCCTGCAAAGCTGAAAATATATACTATCTGACCCTTAATAGAAAAATTTTGCTGGCCTCTGTACTACAGAAATAATCGCCTCTTCACCTTTCCACCAACTCATGTAAAGTCAGGAACAGGTTTATCAGTAGCTAGAAAAATTTTCACAAAAATACTTTTAATTGAATAATAACATGTTTGACCCACTTTGTTTTTAATCTCATCCTTGAAAAAAAGATCAAACAATATTATTTTCAGTTTTAATGACTGATTAAATTTCCTTCATTTTAGATAATAATTATCATGTTATTTGGAAAATACATTAATTATTTTATCTGCTAACAGTTTGTATTAGAAAGATAACATACTTTAATATATATTGTAAATTTATGCTTTATTTTAAATGTGTAATGTATTTATCCATTTTGTGTTTAAATTGTATTAGACATGTGGGTCTTACTGACCCACTAGAGCTTACTTATAAGCTCTAGTCAGAGTATCTGTTATTCTCATTAAGCTTCATTATTTCTAACACTGGAAAATTCCCATTATTCCATTGATATGGATGTTCGAATTAAAGGAGGATTAATCAAGTTACTTCAAAGTCACCTATCCATTTACACACCAAGTCTCTGAAAAACATACACACCTCCTTTAAGAATCTTATGGACATGATTAGTAAATAAAAGCAGTGGACACTGAATGAATGAAGTGTCTCTGAAGTCTGGGGATAGAAACCAGAGTAGAGTTGTCACTGTCTTCCCTTCTAGGAGGTGGATATGAGAAAAGCTGATCAGTAGTGGATGTTACTCACAGTGACTACAGGGACAAGTGGAAGTTCAGATTTGGATTTTAATTAACTAGACAACTTTGGAAAGGTGTTTCAGCTCCTCTCTCTGAGCTTTCGTTGTATTCAACTATTAAAGGAGGAACACACTAGTGGTTTCTCATATACTTTATAATGTAAGTTTTTAGATATGTATATTTCAAGGCATGTTTGCTCTTATAGGTGAATAACATACATGACAGACAGATACATAGATAGCTCTTTCCTTATAACAGATGACTCTGAGAAAGGGTGATCAGTAGTGAGTGTTATTCATAACAACCATAGGAAGAGGTAGAAAGAGAACTGGAATGGAAGGCAGGGCTTTAGCTTTCTAAAGTTCAGATTCTGACTTTATGTAGAAAGAAAAAAAGAAAGAAAGGAAGGAAGGAAGAAAGAAAGTGGGCTTCCCTGGTGGCTCAGTGGTTAAGAATCCTCCTGCCAATGCAGGGGACATGGGTACGAGCCTCGGTCCGGGAAGATCCCACATGCCGCGAAGCAACTAAGCCCGTGCGCCACAACTACTGAGCACATGCGCCACAACCACTGAAGCCCAAGTGCCTAGAGCCTGTGCTCCGCAACAAGAGAAGCCACTGCAGTGAGAAGCCTGCACGCCACAATGAAGAGTAGCCCCCACTCGCCGCAACTAGAGAAAGCCCATGTGCAGCAACGAAGACCCAACACAGCCAAAAATAAATAAATTTAAAAAAAGAAAGGAAGACAGGCAGGCATGGAGGGAGAGAGAGAGTCGGGGTAAGAAAGCCTTAGAACCCCACTTTTCCACTCCACAATCTTCTAGAATATAAAATACAAAATCCAGTAATTGAAGTGGAGGATGAGAGGTCTAGGTGCCCATTTTCCAGTCCATCCATTTTTTTTTTCTATTGCTCTTAAGACTCTTTGTAGGAATCTCTAATGGAAAACAGCATTTGAAAAATTACTTTCAAAAATAGTATCTAACCTACCTTCTACATTGTTTAAAGTCCCTCTTCGTTAGTGAAGCATTTCTTGACTTTTTAAGTTCTTTTTCATCTTCTATCCCCTCCCCCAGTTTCTGCAGTACTTTCTTCTTCTTCTTCTGGTTTTTAACTCTTTCATGCCCTGTATTTTGAAAACTCATCTATGATTATACTGATTTCTTGAATTTTTATTGAGTTTTTAATTCATTTGGTCTGGTCCTACCAGCAGAGTGTAAGGCTGTCATTTCTCCCTACCCCTACCACAGCACCGAGTATGGTGCCTTACTAACCACTGTAGTATGTTGATCCTTACAGAGATTGGAAGGAGGTATGGCTTGATCCACCACTGCCATATCTCCAACCTGATGTTTGAAGTGTTTGGGTTTTTTTTGTTTTTTAAAATAAATTTACTTATTTTTTGGCTGCGTTGGGTCTTCGTTGCTGCGTGCAGGCTTTCTCTAGTTGTGGCGAGCGGGGGCTACTCTTCGTTGTGGTACGTGGGCTTCTCATTGTGGTGGCTTCTGTTGTTGTGGATCACGGGCTCTAGGCATGCAGGCTTCTGTAGTTGTGGCACTCAGGCTCGGTAGTTGTGGCTCACGGGCTGTAGAGCTCAGGCTCAGTAGTTGTGGTGCACGGGCTTAGTTGCTCCGCGGGATGTGGTATCTTCCCGGACCAGATCCCCTGCATTGGCAGGCAGATTCATTTTTTTTTTTTTTTTTGCGGTACGCGGGCCTCTCACTGTTGTGGCCTCTCCCGTTGCGGAGCACAGGCTCCGGACGCGGAGGCTCAGCGGCCACGGCTCACGGGCCTAGCCGCTCCGCGGCATGTGGGATACTCCCGGACCGGGGCACGAACCCGTGTCCCCTGCATCGGCAGGCGGACTCTCAACCACTGCGCCACCAGGGAAGCCCCATGACCTGTTCTTGAGCACAGGGAGTAGTTTAATTCCACACACTTAAGTGCTGTGAAATATACCTCCCCCCCACCCCCCGCCAGTAATCCTGTAAGATTTCACTTTCCATATCACATTTTACTTTAAGCAGAGAAATGGAGCTGGCTAGTCAAATTGTTTAATGTCATGGTACCCTGTACCATTTGACCCTTGCCTAGTACTTCCATTATTTTGGGGGTAGTTATCTGGCTTACAGGAACCTTTAACAGTATCCATTGCAATCAGGCAAATAAAATTCTTGCATTCTGCTACTATAAAGAATTCTGATAATTATCACTCATCCCTGAAAAGTGAATGACCCAAAACAGAGTACTCTAGATCTTGAAATAGCAATTTTGTATTATAATAGGATTGTGCTGGGTATGTACTCCTAGGGGATTGTTCAACTAGGATACCCTTCAGCTAAAAATATTTCCTATTTGGGTATTTGAAAGAGATTAAAGAAGATCGATAAATATAATGGCTATTCAAAATTTGGAAACAGAAACAGAAAAAATGTGGGTACATATGCGTGTGTGTTGTGAAATGATAAATTATATTTATGCTGGAGAAGATAAATGAACTTCAGTCTCAAGATGAACCCAGCTAAGTTACATAGATACCGTGAAAGGTCTACTAAGCTGTCCTGAGTCTTATTTGTACATTACTGTCAGATGAGGCAAAGAAGAGCATATTTCAGCATTTGAAATCCCTCTAGTGACTAAATTGCTTATCTATAGTCATTTTTCAAAAGCCATAAAATCACTCGACATACTGAAAAAAAACGCCCCATTCTGGTAGTCTTGAAATATTTGTAGGAACCTAAAAGTTAAAATAAACTGTTGTCTTTATATAAGGTTGTTACCAATGCCTATTCAATAGTGCAGTACTCTGCATTTTTATTTCAGCGATGAAGATACATGATCTATCCACAGCATCTCACTAGTTGTTCCTTAGTATGATGGCCTTTATTTATAAATGATTGTGAAGAGCGCTATCGTCACTGACTAGAGAATAGGATAAGCTACCAGGTCCTTATGATGATAAAATGAACCTTGGCTACATTTAAAAATTTCTTATAGTAAGAGATTTATATTTCTGGCTATGGTGAATTAATTTGTAAAGACTAGCCTTTCCTCCCGTAAGAATCAGAAAGGCTGACTGAAACTAAGAGAAATCTATTTGAATGTATTGGAAAAAACACAAAGTCAGCAAGGACTAGAGAGGCCAAGATCTTGGAGAAATGCTAGAAGGGAATAACAGAGAAGTGAGCCTAGTAACAGGTGAATTAATTTGTAAAGACTAGCCTGTCCTCCCGTAAGAATCAGAAAGGCAGACTAAAACTAAGAGAAATCTATTTGAATGTATTGGAAAAAACACAAAGTCAGCAAGGACTAGAGAGGCCAAGATCTTGGAGAAGTACTGGAGAGAAGGGAACAACAGAGAGGTGAGCCTAATATTCAGTTCCTTCCCAATGTTTACTCATTCATAGATGTGGCCAAGGAGTTGAAAAGCTAAGCAGAACTTTATTCAATCTCCTAAAGCTTGGGAGACCATAACTGGAGTTAGGGACTGTCAGAGTGAGATGGCTGGGCTTCTAGCTGGGATTTCTAAAGGTGCGTCGTATGACAGAAAGAGTGAGAGAGCCGTGGACTATCTCATGAGAAAGAGCAAATCAGAAATTTTATCATCCTTCTTAAAACAGATACCTAGCTTTAATCAGCTCAATCACAGATTGCATTAACGTTTTCTTCATAGCCTAAAAACACGTCAAAAAATAAAAACAAAAAATAGTAAATCCTTGACAGAAGAGGACAAAATCTTTCAGACTCTCAAAATACTTCAACAATTTTTCATACGCAGTGATTACTATTTGGTCAAAAGTTACCATACACAGCAAAAGACATTGCCAAATGACAAGAGATTATGGGCATAAAAGTGACAGTGGGAAGACACCCACGCGAGATACAGCTTTTGCAGTTATTAAACACAGAGTTTTAAATAACCATGATAAATGTGTCCAGGAATATAGATGACAAGATGGGGACTCTATTAAAAAGAATCAAATGAAAGTTGCAGAATTGAAAATTACAATAATCATAACTAAGAACTCAATATATGAATGTAATAGAAGAGCCAACAAATCTATCTTTGTCTATTTTTCTATCTTCCACCACTAGAATATAAGTTTTGTGAGAACTGGGACTTTATCAATTGTGCCTCTGCAACATCTAAAACAATACCCGATAAATGATAGATATTCAACAGATTTTTTTTTTTTTTGTGGTACATGGGCCTCTCACTGCTGTGGCCTCTCCCGTCGCGCAGGCTCAGTGACCATGGCTCACGGGCCCAACCGCTCTGCAGCATGTGGGATCTTCCCGGACCGGGGCACGAACCCGTGTCCCCTGCATCGGCAGGCGGACTCTCAACCACTGCGCCACCAGGGAAGCCCTCAACAGATGTTTTTTTAAACGAAGGAATTAATGATAGCTTGCCAAGAGGCAAATAAAGTGACATACGCTTTTTTAAGGCCAGAGTTGTAAGCAAGGAGATAAAAAAGAAAAGACACGGGCAGAAATATTTGTTGGCAGATGGGCAGCAAAAGATGAAGATAGGAAAGAACTGCAGATTCCTAGACAAGCCTTCACTCAATTTGTTCTCTTATTTGCCACTCTCTACTTCTCTCAGCTCCCCCCATGATAATGAGACTTTTATCTGGCTATGGGGAGGAATGGTTGAAGGCCATCTGTGGTTATGCACCTGCTATACAATCATGGGCTACCCAGAAGAGAGAGTGAGTAACTAAGTTCACACCTCAGTTGGAGAAGATAGAACCAGTAAGTGTCATGATAAAGCTTTCCTCATTCAGATGGTGGTCTTCTCTGAACCTCTTGCAGAGGGGTTGCAGGAAAATCCTTAGAATCCTCTACAGCCCAGGGGTTGCAGGAAAATCCTTACAACCTTCTACATGAACTACTTTTCTTTCAAAGGACATAAGGGGTCTCAATTTAGTCAGCAGGCAATATAGTTTTGTAATACTTGTGTTTTCAAAATTAGACGGTAATTTAAAGGAGCCATAATAATTGGAAAAGAAAGCAGGGGTTAAAAAAGATGAGGAACACAGGCAGGAACCAAGTAGCCCAGGCAGTTTATAGGCAATGCTTCTAACTTCAGAGCTTCTAACTTCTATTACAGCTTCTCTAAATACCTTCAAATTAACAGTAAGAGGGAAAGAAAAGGATTAGCTTTAGCTACAAAGTAGTTAGACTATAAGGGAGTGTTGAAAGCAAAAATATAAAAGGCTAAAGTTAAGTATCTCCAAAGGGCTTTTCCTATCTCTGTAGCACACACACTTTTTCGAGAACTTTCTCCATTGATGTATAGTGATCATTGTTAGATGGGCTCACCAATTTAGCCTGCTGTTTGGTTTCTTTGCTTTGATTATCAGTTCAGTGTTAGTGTTGTCTCTGTGAGGCCGGTGCAAGACATCTACTCTGGATCTCAGCTAGGTCAAATTGGAAGAGTCTGAATGAGCACAGTTGAATAACAAATCCAGGTCCAGTGAAAGGAGAGAGGTTGGGGGCCATTGGCCAGAGAGCCATTTTTAGAAGAGCCAAGAAGACACACCAGAATCCCAGCAATCAAATACATGAGGCACCCTCCTCTGGGCAGTCTGGGGTGAAGGCTACCTAGAAGGAAAACTGGCCAGGGGCAGGAGCTCAGGTCATGCAAGGGCAGTTTAGAGCATTCTCCTTAATTTACAAACACTAGCACTCTTTGTTAATGTCTAGGAATGACCTCTTCAAACTCTGCCCAGAGGGCCTGCTTGCTCTTTAACTGTATCTTTTACAGTACAAAAGTCTTATTGGGGAGTTGGGTCCTCTCTCAATCAGTCCCATCCCCAAAAGTGATATAGAGCAATTAAAAGAACACTTGGAAGCCTGTGAAAGTATTAATGCTTTCCAAAGTTTGAGTAATTATTTTTGCTTAGTTTATCTGTGATTTTGCATAGTCTCCATTATAAGAGATGTTGTTTTAATAACTGAGAACAGGGCTCTCTTCATTGAAGTATGGCAAGGAAGGAGGAGGGAGAAGTTAGTGACAGTGGCTTGAAGGATCACGGACAGCTCTGTTAAAATTTTGCAAAAGAACACACACATATAAATACGTATACACAGTGAAATACAAGTGATTCTACTAGAGCCCATTAGCTATTTATTTTATGCCTTTAAATCAGTGCCTTGCAATCCAGTAACACACTATGAAACTAGGTAAGGGGGCTGTTTTTTGTCACTCAGTGTGTCATGGTATAATTTTACCTATCATTATTTCAGCTGAAGGTGGCATTTAAGAGTTCATTAGTGATTAATAGAGCCCTCCATTGCTCAGAGATGATCCCAGATATTTAAGGAAAGCATTTAGTTTAGATTGACAGTTTTTCTACCCTTAGAATGTCTCTAAAACAAACAAACTAAAAAGTTGTGGTGAATTCTATTAAGAAATGTATATTTCATGTAAATTTGCCATAAGCGGTAAGCAGGCATGACAGTAAGACATAGCTCTCTCTCTGTCCCCCAGCAAGCTTCATTTCCCTATCAAAAGAGAGCAGTGCTTGCAAGGTCTGAGTAGAAGACTCCTACCATTTTTCAGCACCGTCACTCTCTTTTTATGTTTTGTTCATAATGGCAACTGTCTGGCTTGATACACTGGTTCTGATGCTTTCACCTGCTTGTTGTCATTCAGGTGCTAAACGAGGAGGATGAATATGTATAATTCTTTCAAGAGTGCATTAGAATGACCCATCTTGGCATATTTTATGACATATCCCAAAATAATCCCAGACCCTGATTATTTTGTGAAGTTGGCATTCCAGTTATACTGGTTGGCTTTTGATAGCTTGCCAACTTCCTCTGAGCATATGATTAATCAGTACAATAAAATGGGACACTCTAAAATGCAGGATTGATGCATGGGTAAGGATTTTTAAATTTTCATTCCTTTATCAGTCATTTGAGACAGTTTTAGTGGCTCGTTACCGGAAAGTATTTTAGGAAATCTTCCCCTATTTGAGCACTGTTGCCAGTATTGTAAGCCTCTCTGGGGAGAAACGAATCTTTTGATTTTGATAAAGTTTCTTTCTTCCAGAATGAGGATGAAGTGTTTTCTTCTTTGAAACATTGTCAGGTGCCTTTTGATAGGTAATAGAAACCAATAGCAGCTGGGGAAACTTAGGCCAACTTAGTTAAAAGGCCTCTTGAGAACTAAGTGCAGGATTAAAATTGGAGAAGCCTCTTCTGTATATGCCTGTAGCAGGCTACCAGGGTAAACACATTTAAAGTTGGAAACCTGCAATTGTTTTCATTAATTCATTTATTTTGTAAATTCTTAGTGAGCCCTATATGTTAGGGTCTATGATAGAAATGATGATACAAAGTCAATAGAGAGTCCCTGTCCTTAAGATACTCATAGTTTAGTTGTGGAGAAAGATAGATGAGTATATGGAAAACATGCATTCAGTCTTAGAGCATCAAGTTAAACACAATCTTTCTGAGTTTAAGGGGTGGAAGGAAAGTGTTCACAGAAATCAACTGATAATCATTCAAAACTGAAAACTCCACTTTCAGTAAATGCCTTAGCAAAGATCATGGCTTAGTATTGATGACTCTCTAAGAATCAGCAAATGCAGACCAGACCAGCTCATGTAGAAAGAAAAAAAAAGCTATGTATTACAGAAAAGAGGAGTCAGTTCGGACTCTTATTCTCTTAGTCACATCACTTAAAAGTTATTATCATTTCCTTACTGTGAAGAATTTGGAGTTTCATTTAGGGATACAGTATATATGTTTCAAATTTGGTTCTCTTTAAGTATGTCTATTGGAGTCTATACAGTTTTCTTTAATATTGTTAAACCATCTTCGGAAAATTATTTTTGTCATCTTTATACAGTGCCAAGTTAAAGAATCCTTTAGCTATCGTATGTACGTACTGGAACCTGGTGAACAGCCTTAACTAATACGGTCAAAATTCTGGTTCCCAGTGGCACCTCTGGCAGAATCCCATCTCACACGGGGAAGGCCAAATTTTGCCAAGGCAGGGACAGAATCACTATGGTTTTCCATTCCTAACAAGTTCTCTTAGTGGGGGAGAAATGAAAGAGGATCCACAGGAGTGCAAGAAGAGATAGGAGAAGATTCAAAAGTTTCTGGAGTTTTAGGACAGTTTATCATATTTTGCTGCTTCTCAGCAGAAGTAGCAACACTGATTCACCAAGGCAGTGTTGTATGTCTCTTCCAAGATCTCTTTGTGTTCTTCTTTATTCCTACTATCGGCAACAGGAAGGACTGATTGTGTTGATGAAATTCTTAGCTCCCTCTAATTTCCATCTGTCCACAGAATCACCCCCAATAAGCATACTATCTGAGTAAAACCATATTTGTATGCAAAGTTTCCATACAATTCCACTACCCATTCCTCTCCCTAACTGAATTTGGTCCCTAAGTGCCCCTTGGATATTTCTGCTTCTTACATTTTATTTCTTGTCCCCAATCAGAACAATGAATGAGAACTGGATAGGATAAAACATGGAAGGGGGAGGACAGTTACCTGCAAGGCGTATTCTCTCTGTGCTCACCTCCCCTAACTTCCATGGATTTCATAGGATAAAATGAACCAAGAGAGCAGCCCGTGAAGGAAAAACAAGTCATCAAAAGACAAATTTTGTGAACAATAATAGGAGTTAGTGTTTAACACTTACTAGATGCCAGTTACTTTTCTGTTTGCTTTAGAGCACTAATCCTTAGCTTACTTAATTCACCTTTGCACCCCCGGAAGTAAAGGAGCCAATATTTGGGCCTGGGTAGTCTGACCCTGGAGCCATGTTCTTATACCTGAAGAGCAAGCTCTTTTTCATCCTACCATCTACTCTCTCAAGCAATTCAAAGGGGGTCCAAAGTGGCAGCTTCAGTTTTAGATGAGGGGATGCTTTTGGACCCCTTTCTCTCAGGGCTTTGAATTTGACTGATCATTTGATATTTAAGGAGTCCGTGCTGGTGAAAACAGGTTGTGTCTAGGAGACAGGAAAGGCTCTATTTTCTTAATGCTCTGTTGAATGGATTACAAAGTTAACTGTCTAACTGCCAATTTTGTAGAGCAAAACCAAAAACTCTGTGATGATTTTGAAGTAGCTTGAAAATATGGAATAGGACTATATGTACCTTCACCTTGCCTTCCAGATGCCAGTAGATTTAGATGAGGAGCTCCTTGGGGACAGAGACTCACTCCCTGCTTGTCGAGGACCAGTTTATCAACACAAAATTAATGTCATCTACAGCTCTTCATTTCATGGGGAGACTGAGAATAAGCAGATAATCTCTGCAGACTTCCAAAGGTAAGATGCTGCTAAATGTTTGATTTTGTTTTTCACAAAAAGTAATAAAGGGAGGTGCCTAAAATTAATACACAATGTTCGAAACTGAACCTTGGAGACACCTTTGATAAGCGGAGGCTGACTTACTAAAAGCAAATACATGGGGTTCCAAAGATGAGAAACAAAAGCCTGGGTTTCTCTGCCCAGTTAAATAGTCACGTTGTGAAAGAAGCAGCCACAAGTAGAAAAACTTTTTTTTTTTAATCTATAGGGAAAAGACGTCTGATACCAACTGTCCTCAGCTTTCTGGTCTTTTGAGTTCATTTTCCAAATCTATACTCTAAAGACAGCCGAGAATTCAGAGGAAAAATGTGTCCAGGGAAGAAATAAGTACATTGGGGAATTGAATGAAAATGATAAAAATCATTCACACTTCTTTATTGAAATAATTAAATATAAAGTGGAGTGGAGAGTGGCAGATGAATTCTAATAGTTATTAAATTGGCACTTAGGAGTTATCTTATCTGCATTGCCACAATTCAAAAGTCCCACGGTGTTTTCTCTCAGTCCGCATCATATTAATTATGCCTTTCATTCACCATCTTGTTTGTGAGCGAAGTAGTTAGTGTGCATGGAGAGGTGCCCAGCTCTCCCAAAGGCGTCTGGTCAGTAGTAACACCATCCCTCGCGAAAATGGCATCCTCGTCTCTAGTGCACTGCCTTCGGGGACCCTCCCTTCGCTTTCTTGAAAAGAACAAATATTTCTATTTGATATGATGGACGGTCAGGGAGAAGGGATGGGGCCGGAAGTGCGTCAGCCCCACCTCCTCCTGGGATGCGCTCGGCAGCCACCATCTTGGGAGCTTGGCTTGCTCTCTCGGTTTGAGAAAAGCTTGGAGCTCGATTATTTTCAACTCCATCTCCGAAAGTGTCTGGCTGTCTGCAACTAGGTTCTGTCTTGAATGTGTATTTTCAGGGCCCCAACTAGTGCGTGTTGTTTGCGCAGAATACGTGCTGATAGCCTATCTGAACGTGGATGTTTGTGATAAAATTATTCCTCCTGTAGTATTGTTTTAGTACACTTTGTTTCGTTTCATAGAGAAGAGAACACTATTAACCCAGGTTTTCCAGCCAATCAAATTATTCTGCCTCTGGTCATCATCCTTTCTTTTTTGTTGGGGAAATATAATGAAAGGTGATTCCAACAGTATACAGGTTCTTTCCAATCTTGACTCTGTGAAGCAGTTTTTTGTTTGCTTTTAGGAGTATCCAGTGGGAAGGGTGGATTTGAGGAGTGAAGATTTTGCTGGCTGGAATCCTTTCTGTCTTCTTGTTCTGCTTGAATAGCTCCGGCAAAAAAAAAAAAAAAAAAGGAGTGGGGGGATATTAACTACGTTTAACCTAAGGCCAATTAGTAAATTAATCGCTAGGGAAAAAAAGAAACAGCAAACAGAGACGATAATAAGAAACACCATCTATGGAACTAACCTATAGCCTCACCCACCCTTTGTCTATCTGTGTGTAATTGAATTGTCACCTGAAATTACTCTTGTTCATTGTGAAAGTATTGTCACTGTCCAGCAGAAAGTGATGAATGCTTAATCCTTTGGATCACAGTACTGAGGTTTCCTTTCATACAGTAATTTCCCTTTGAGGGTAGGGGATGTGATGTAATTTTCAACCATTAAAATCATAGCTTTGAATATTAATTATATTATCTCTCCAGCCATCCAGCCAGTGATCCAGTAATACTAGGAGAGGCCATGGAAGGTTTTATTTTGTGAGGCGTTGCCTCAGAGGTCAGTATAAGAAATCATAGCAACTACTGGGTAGAAGATAGACATGAACATACTGGTTGATTTTTCTCAACATCAACTTTGTATGCATATCATTACAACTACTTTACTCAAGGTGTCATTCTCTGCTATTGTTATTTGACATACAAATCGTCCTGTCTTGTCTATTAATCTTAGTTTCTGGCCAGACTAAGCTGGGATTCAACCAAGAATAGATTTTCAGTCGCCATTGAAACCCCAGACTTTGATTTCCATATTCTGATGTACCAAACTGTAGCCCAGACTGAGAGGCTGTGCCTCTGCCACTCAATAAAATGGATATTGGAGAGATGTCAGATTGCCCAACAAGACTTTTTAGAATGAGAAGCACTAACTTCAAGGTTTAATTTTTTTTTTTTTTTTTTTTTTGGTACGTGGGCCTCTCACTGTTGTGGCCTCTCCCGTTGCGGAGCACAGGCTCCGGATGCACAGGCTCAGCGGCCATGGCTCACGGGCCCAGCCGCTCTGTGGCATGTGGGATCTTCCCGGGCCGGGGCACGAACCCGAGTCCCCTGCATCGGCAGGCAGACTCCCAACCACTGCGCCACCAGGGAAGCCCAGTTTAATTATTTTTTAATCTTTAAAATATCTCTTCGTATTTTAGAGTTGTGCCAAAATATGATACAACGTATCAGTTTTGGCACTCTTTGACAAAAAGGCTAATCTGCCCTAATGTAAAAATATGATCCTGAATTACCAATAAGATCGTCTGTATTTATCAAATTAGTCGGTTATTTACTAAACCTACCTTCTTGCCTAGACTTGATGGACATGGCAGTAATTGTACAGGCTTCAGAGAAAACAAAACTGTAAATGTCGTAACAGAATGAAAGATTTAACACCAAATGGTGTGATTAACTAATGAAACTGTATTGCAAATGGCAGTACAACAGGAAAATCTCTGCAATATTGTGAGAAAAAATTAATATGGATAAAACATATTAAATTCTACAAATGAGAAGGAAAAATGTTGTAAGAAAAAAACTTAAATTCTAGTGCAGGAAAATCAGCTTAGTGAAAATTGAAAATGCATGTAATAAAACTAATTCAGGTAGGATATTAATCTTGTGTAAAAAAGATAAAAGCATGTTAAAGCCTGATTGTAAAATATTAATGTGCTAAACTATCATAAAACTTCACATATGCCCTTTAGCGATAGTATTGTTAATGATGATAAAGACTTATTTGCAAATTCTTCTTTTATGAAGTCTGGAAAGAGAAAATCTGAAAAACGACTAATGTAGACAGCTACTGTGTGTAAAAGATAGGAAATGGTGTAGGCTAATAAGGTTCAGGGTAGCTGGTCTCTTGACATTTAAATGTGTGACCATATCAAGGACCCTCTGCAATCTGTGAGTGAGGTGATTCAGGGTAAACAAGTAGGGTTTGCACCCTGATAAAACTGGGGTATTCTTAACTCTATTCCTAATATGCTGATGGCCCAGAATGCTCTTGGAATTACACTTACCTTGGTCCACTGTAAAACTATAAGGCACCTACATTCTTAGACTTCCTTTTTCCACTGAAGTCCTATTTATGGAAAGCAAAGATAATTTGTATCCAGCCTTATTTTGCTTTTGTGTAATTACATTACTGGTTCTGAATTGCAGGGCTGGATTTACTGAAATTCTGTGATAGCTCAGGTCACTGTTTTTGTATAATAGGGAGAGACAGCATTATACAGCAGGAGGAACTGAACTAGATTGTGAAATCAGCTTCACCTGAATGCTTGTAGCACTTACCACAGGATGTTGATTCGTTTATCAAACTTCTCTGGGTCATGTATACTTCATAGGAAAAACACATAAACACACAAAAAGAAATAATAATAACCTATTTGCATGTTTCCTGTGAAGGTCTATAGTGATGTATCTAAAGTTTCTGTCATGCTACATGTGGTCAAATGTAATACTAATTATTAAAATGTTTTCTATTACTAAGGTTTTGTCTGCTTAGAAAGTTCTATCTGACCTCCCACACAGGTCAAGATTCATTCATCCATTTTTATGTAACTGGAATGTTTTCCCTCTTTCCCTATGTTTAAGTAAATTCTATTCATGTGTTAAGGTCCAGATTACATCCCACTTCCTCCATGAGGCATTTGCTAACAGTTCCATCACACAGTGATCAATTCTGGACTTTGTTCCGTCTCTGGACTTCTGTAATAATTATTGTCTCTGCATTTCTGGTTGAATCATGTTTTATTTTCCCCTTGATAGCAGAAACAATGACTTGTACTTCTCTTGTATCTCACCTTCCTCACAACCCCCTAAAATATTTAGCATGTTACCACAGTCTATAATCTCTTAATTAATTAAGAGATAAACCTTAATAAAACATGGTTAGCATGAATAAGCTTAAGACATGCTCCTGTAATCATGTTGTTCTGAATACTATTTGGATTAAACCATCAATAAATATAAGCTTTTGTAATATGATAAGATGTTTCTAGATTAGATGAAGAAGCACCTTGGACATCATAGATTAATAGAAAATGAAGTTTACCTTTCTCATTTTTAAGACTTTTCAAACGCTGGCTTTGGGAACACGTGAACATACATTGGCAATGATTCAGTTCTCCATTTCACTATATAGATCCATATTTTGGTTTCTTACCTAGGATGTATGTTCTCAGATACAATGAGATTTAAATAATCTGATTATGATGCCCAAACCTCTTTTTTTGTTGTTTAGGAACATTTGTTAGTGGAGGGCATTGGGAGCTGTATTAGAGTACTCCAGAGAAACAAAACCAATAGGATATACTAGATAGATGATAGACAGATGATGATAGATAGATAGATAGAGAGAGAGAGCTGGCGATAAGAAGAGATTTATTATAGAATTGACTCACTAGTTATGGAGGCCAAGATGTCCCAGGATCTGCTGTCTGTAAGCTGGAGACCCTGGAAAGTTGCTAGTGTAATTCAGCCTGAGTCTGAAGATCTGAGAACTAGGGCAGCCAACATCTGAGGGCAGGAGAAGATGTCTCAACTCAGACAGAAAGAGCAGATTGACCCTTCTCTTCCTTTTGGTTCTATTTAAGGCCTTAGTGGATTGGATGATGACTACTATCCACATTGGTGAAGGCCATCTGCTTTATTCAGTCTTTACTACTCGATTTAAATGTTAATCTCTTCCGAAGACACACCAGAAATCATATTTTACCAGATATCTGGGCGTTCCTTAGCCCAGTCAAGTTGACACATAAAGTGAACCATCACAGGAGCCATTTTAATTACAGGAAGGGATCTTATGACTGTGACAGCAGTTAATTCAGATTTTTATAGAATGAAGCATATTTAGCACTTGATTGTATATTGTTTGTATTGGTCTTTAATGTTTCGCATGTCTGATCTTCCCAGCCAGTTGTAAACACCTCAAGGGAAAAGTTTCTTTCACTGTTTCTAACAATGTTTGATGTTTACTATTGATGTATAGTGGAAAATATTGGTTTAGTAATTAGGAGATCTGAGTCCTAGCCCAACTCTGTCTCTTACTAAACCCAGTGAGGTACGACAAATTGTGCAATAACATTGAACTTCAGTTTTGTTTTCTATTAAGTGACAATAGTTATACTTGCCTTGACTAATTCATAGGATCCTTCTAAGGCTTGAATGAGATATCAGATCTCGAAGTTCTTCATAAGTTGTAAAGTCCTATACAGAAATTAAATGCTGTTATTGTGATAGCTGACATCCAAAAGTAGTTTTTATTTTGTGTGGTATTATTATAATGAGGTTGGTAGCTAAACATTTTGTTCTCTGAAATAATATTTTATTCATGATATAAAAATAAGCAGTTTCTAAAGTATTTCATGTAATTCTAATTGTAGCTTATAGACCATGAGAATTGAAAATATAATTTTATATATTTCTTCACGTTAATGAGATAGAACTCACTTTATCCTCTGAAGAAGAAAACATTTCTTTAAGCAGCATATTTTTCATAGTTCCATATCCAGATTCATGGAAGCTTCCATAAAGGTGAGAGATGGTACACTAGTATTTTCCCAAATCTCTTCCAACACATATTGTTAAAAACTGGAAAATTCTTATTAAGACCATTAAAATTTTAATTGCTAACATTTTTACTCTCTGTTCTTATTTTCTGAAGGTAGTGAAATATTTATGACCCTTAATATGGAAATCTATTAAAGAATCTCTTCATTGCCTGTAGGTGTATGGAGGCAAATTCCAGTGACTAGATTGCTGAGTATAGTATAGCAAAAGGAAGGAAAATATATCGGTTTTGGGTTTTTTTACTCCTAAGAAGTCAGCACGAGAGTTAATGTAACAACTTTTCTGTTTTTGGTCACTGGATGCTTAGTATAAAATCCCAGAACTAGAACTATGCCAAGGTAACGTGTCAGCCATTTGTAAAAAAAAGTTCTTTGCCAGTGCAAGCCAACTTATTCCTGTATCAGTGAACCATAAATAAAGAACATAGAATATATCAGAGACAGTGGAAGGAAGAAATTTGAAAACGTTCTTGTCTTTCAAGTCCTTATTCTTCCCTTCAGAGTTAAACTTCTTAATCACAGAAGATTACATTTAATGAGACACTTTCCTTTCTCTCTCTCTCTCTCTCTCTCTCTCTCTTTCTCTCTTTCTTTCTTTCTTTCTTTCCACACCATGTGGCTTATGGGATCTTAGTTCCCTGACCAGGGATCGAACTCATGCCCACTGCAGTGGAAACGCAGTGTCCTAACCACTGGACTGCCAGGGAATTCCCAGAGACATTTTTCATTATACAAAAAGCTGGCCCAGACCCATCACAGCACTGAAACAATTTCTACTGAAAGTCATCTATGCTTTTTTTTTATTTTAAGTAAAATAAATGGAAACTTCATAGACTCCAACTTACTTGAAATCTCAGCAACATTTAACATTCTTGATGACCTCCACCTTTTTGAAATACTTTCTTCTTTTGACCTCAGTGACACCAAATTCCCCATGTCTCAGGACATTCCTTTTATAGGCATCCTTTTCTCTGCCTGAAGATCAAATGTTTATTTTACGAGGGTTCTGTTCTCGAGTTATACAATTTTCCCGTGGGAAATCTCATTCAACATTTATATGCTGATGACTCCTAGTCCAACAGAAACTCCTTCCTGAGTTTCAGACTCAGAAAGCCTAACTGCCTTCAGCTCATGTGTGTTTTCCTGCCCTACTTCAAACTTAACATGTTCAAAAGTGAATTTAATACCTTTATCAACTCCAAAGTCTACTTTTCCTTCTCTGTTCTCTACCTCAGTAAATGCTACCATCATCCACCTGGTTGCCCAAGCCAGCAACTTGGTGAATTCTTAGTGTACACTTTTTCCCTCCCTGCCCCATGTCCAACCTAGTATCAGTTCTTTGATTTTTCTGCCTGAAAAGTCTCAAGTCTCTCTGCTTCTCTCTGTCTCTAATTTTAGGCCTGTGTTTGAATATTACTGTGACCCAGGGAAAGGAAATATGGAGAACTTGAGTCCCCTCACTCTTTGATATATCCCTGGGACCAGAAGAAGAGCATTAAAATAATTCCAGATTAGTTATACATATTTTTGAGAGGCACTGATCTCCTGCACAAATTGGGAAGGCTAACATAAAGCATTGCCCTAAATTTGAGAATCCTTTAGGTTTGAGGTAAAGTAGTATGGCCCAGCTACTCCATACTTTTGTCCCATTAACTGCCTCTACTGCAGATCTGACCGTAATCACCTCTCACCTGGATCACCTTAACAACCTCCTAACAAGTATTTCTGCCTGTAGATTTACACCTCCAATCTACTATTCACACTGTAATTAGAGTGATCCATAAGTATTTGAGAATGAAAAAAAATGAATGATAGTAAATTATTTAGAGGTTTTTAAATATGAAACCCCATCCTCAAATAAGAAGGTTTAGTTACTTCTCAATTAGTTGACTGTAAAAGATTCCTGGATGTGTAAGTGCCCATTAAATATCAGAAAGTTCTTCTTCTACCGCATTGTAAAACAAAACTCTTGCCCCACTTAAAAAGAAGTGCTAGATACCACCCTCTTATTTCTTAAACATTTTATTTCATTAGACCAATTGTTTATTATTCTGTTAGGAATATCACTTGTAAAGCTAAGAAAAAATTGACAATGACAATATTTTTTCAATAGCCATGTATATGTCTGTATATATATAACCATATATGTAATTATAAATAATGTATAATTATTATACAATAATACAATATATTTTATATTATATTTTATATAAATATTTATATAAATACACATATTTATTTAAGTATAATTATATATATATAACTTACATAATTATTATTAAGAATGTTCTCGTGTGTATTTCTATGAATATTTATAATAATTATTCTATAGTGTAATATATGTAATTATATAAAATTATTATTAAGAATGTTCTCATAGTTCCTCCACAGAGAGGGTTAGAATTACATCATCTAGTCTCCTCCATAAGTCTTCATGACATCCCATTTCTTTTCAGTCCAACAAAGGGTGTATTTGTGATGAAACTTATTCCAATTGAGTTTGGATGCAGTCAACTTTACAACCTTTCTGGTTTACCAGTTCATGTTCTCCATGGTTGGCACAGCCTGGGTACATAAAAGCAGACCCAGTGATACTCTTGAGAAATACAGCATACAGTTTTCTAGCCATGCTCCATTTTTATACGCTACAATACTAATGAAATGGTTGACTTCCTGGGCTATATTAATTGAATTTAAGCCTTCTTAAATTTCCTACACCACCAAATTTTAATTAAGAAACTATAATTAGAAGATTCATAAACTAAACCAACTGTATTTCTTATTCTGAAACTGGAAAGAACTATATTAATGGTATTACTACTAAGGGATACTAGGAAATTGTAATTCATCAACATGGATATTGTCCATAATGCTCATATGATGAAGTAGATGTGCAGTGGCTAACATCATAATGACTAACAAACTTTTGTTTGTTTGTTTTACATTTTATTTATTTATTATTTTTAACATCTTTATTGGAGTATAATTGCTTTAAAATGGTGTGTTACTTTCTGCTTTATAACAAAGTGAATCAGCTATACATATACATATATCCCCATATCTCCTCTCTCTTGCGTCTCCCTCCTTCCCACCCTCCCTATCCCACCCTTCTAGGTGGTCACAAAGCACCGAGCTGTTATGTGGTTGCTTCCCACTAGCTATCTGTTTTACATTTGGTAGTGTATATATGTCCATGCCACTCTCTCACTTTGTCCCAGCTTACCCTTCCCCCTCCCCATGTCCTCAAGTCCATTCTCTATGTCTGTGTCTTTATTCCTGTCCTGCCCCTAGATTTGTTAGAACCATTTTTTTTAGACTCCATATATATGTGTTAGCAGACAGTATTTGTTTTTCTCTTTCTGACTTACTTCACTCTATATGACAGCCTCTAGGTCCATCCACCTCACTACAAATAACTCAATTTCGTTTCTTTTTATGGCTGAGTAATAGTCCATTGTATATATGGTCCACATCTTCTTTATCCATTCATCTGTCGATGGACACTTAGGTTGCTTCCATGTCCTGGCTATTGTAAATAGTGCTGCAATGAAAATTGCGGTACATGACTCTTTTTAAATTATGGTTTTCTCAGGGTACATACCCAATAGTGGGATTGCTGGGTCGTATGGTAGTTCTATTCTTAGTTTTTTAAGGAACCTCCATACTGTTCTCCGTAGTGGCTGTATCAATTTACATTCCCACCAACAGTGGAAGAGGGTTCCCTTTTCTCCACACCCTTTCAAGCATTTATTGTTTGTACATTTTTTGATGATGGCTATTCTGACTGGTGTGAGGTGATATCTAATTGTAGTTTTGATTTGCATTTCTCTAATGATTAGTGATGTTGAACATCCTTTCATGTGTTTGTTGGCAATCTGTATATCTTCTTTGGAGAAATGTCTATTTAGGTCTTCTGCCCATTTTCGGATTGGGTTGTTTGGTTTTTTTTGATATTGAGCTGCATGAGCTGCTTGTAAATTTTGGAGATTAATCCTTTGTCAGTTGCTTCATTTGCAGTTATTTTCTCCCATTCAGAGGGTTGTCTTTTCTCACCATTATTCAACATAGTTTTGGAAGTTTTAGCCACAGCAGTCAGAGGAGAAAAAGAAATAAAAGGAATCCAAATAGGAAAAGAAGAAGTAAAGCTGTCACTGTTTGTAGGTGACATGATTCTATACATAGAGAATCCTAAAGATGCTACCAGAAAACTACTAGAGCTAATCAATGAATTCGGTAAAGTAGCAGGATACAAAATTAATGCACAGAAATCTCTGGCATTCCTATACACTAATGATGAAAAATCTGAAAGAGAAGGAAACACTCCCATTTACCATTGCAACAAAAAGAATAAAAAATCTAGGAATAAACCTACCTAAGGAGACAGAAGACCTCTATGCAGAAAACTGTAAGACACTGATGAAAGAAATTAAAGATGATACAAACAATCCATATACCATGTTTCTGGATTGGAAGAATCAACATTGTGAAAATGACTGTACTACAAAAGCAATCTACAGATTCAATGCAATCCCTATCAGACTACCACTGGCATTTTTCACAGAACTAGAACAAAAAAATTAACAATTTGTATGGAAACACAAAAGACCCCGAATAGCCAAAGCAATCTTGAGAAAGAAAAACGGAGCTGGAGGAATCAGGCTCCCTGACTTCAGACTATACTACAAAGCTACAGTAATCAAGACAGTATGGTACTGGCACAAAAACAGAAATACAGATCAATGGAACAGGATAAAAAGCCCAGAGATAAACCCATGCACATATGGTCACCTTGTACTTGATAAAGGAGGCAAGATACACAATGGAGAAAAGACAGCCTCTTCAATAAGTGGTGATGGGAAAACTGGGCAGCTACATGTAAAAGAATGAAATTAGAACACTCCGTAACACCATACACAAAAATAAACTCAAAATGGATTAAAGACCTAAATGTAAGGCCAGACACTATAACTCTTAGAGGTAAACATAGGCAGAACACTCTATGACATATATCACAGCAAGATCCTTTTTGACCCACCTCCTAGAGAAACAGAAATAAAAACAAAAATAAACAAATGGGACCTAATGAAACTTCAAAGCTTTTGCACAGAAAAGGAAAACATAAAAAAGATGAAAAACAACCCTCAGAATGGGAGAAAATATCTGCAAATGAAGCAACTGACAAAGGATTAATCTCCAAAATTTACAAGCAGCTCAATATCAAAAATACAAACAACCCAATCAAAAATGGGCAGAAGACCTAAATAGACATTTCTCCAAAGAAGATATACAGATTGCCAACAAACACATGAAAGGATGCTCAACATCACTAATCATTAAAGAAATGCAAATCAAAACTACAATGAGGTATCACCTCACACCAGTCAGAATGGCCATCATCAAAAAATGTACAAACAATAAATGCTGGAGAGAGTGTGGAGAAAAGGGAACCCTCTTGTGCTGTTGGTGGGAATGTAAATTGATACAGCCACTATGGAGAACAGTATGGAGGTTCCTTAAAAAACTAAGAATAGAACTAC
Organism: Grampus griseus; assembly: GCF_964374135.1. Lineage (NCBI taxonomy): Eukaryota > Metazoa > Chordata > Mammalia > Artiodactyla > Delphinidae > Grampus > Grampus griseus. Next base: position 72,138,684 of record NC_139018.1, read on the forward strand.
CATACGACCCAGCAATCCCTCTATAGGGCATATACCCTGAGGAAACCATAATTTAAAAAAGAGTCATGTACCGCAATGTTCATTGCAGCACTATTTACAATAGCCAGGACATGGAAGCAACCTAAGTGTCCATCGACAGATGAATGGATAAAGAAGATGTGGCACATATATACAATGGAATATTACTCGGCCATAAAAAGAAACGAAATTGAGTTATTTGTAGTGAGGTGGATGGACCTAGAGGCTGTCATACAGAGTGAAGTAAGTCAGAAAGAGAAAAACAAATACCGTATGCTAACATATATATATGGAGTCTAAGAAAAAATTAAAAAAAGGTCATGAAGAACCTAGCGGCAAGACGGGTATAAAGACACAGACCTACTAGAGAATGGACTTGAGGACACGGGGAGGGGGCAGGGTAAGCTAGGATAAAGTGAAAGAGTGACATGGACATATATACACTACCAAACGTAAAATAGATAGCTAGTGGGAAGCAGCCGCATAGCACAGGGAGATCAGCTCAGTGCTTTGTGACCACCTAGAGGGGTGGGATAGGGAGGGTGGGAAGGAGTGAGACGCAAGAGGGAAGAGATATGGGGACATATGTGTATGTATAGCTGATTCACTTTGTTATGAAGCAGAAACCAACACACCATTGTAAAGCAATTATACTCCAACAAAGATGTTTAAAAAAATAGAAAATCTACAAACAGTAAATGCTGGAGAGGGTGTGGAGAAAAGGGAACCCTCTTGCACTGTTGGTGGGAATGTAAATTGAGACAAGCTTTTTTTTTTTTGTATCAAGACCTATATGGTACAAAGATGAAAAATAAAAATAATTATGGTCTCAGCCTTCCTGAAAGCAGACAACGTACGGGCATTTACATAGCATATATACAGACATAACTACAATGCAAAGCAGAATCAAAAAATAAGAGCAGCCATTTATTGCTAATTCTTAATATATGCTAAGAATTACCAAAAGTTTTCATATGGATAATCACTAATATTCACCATAAACCAGATAAGGAAATGGATGCTTGGAGAAGTTAAATAAGTTGACCAAGTTTGGCCAGGTCAGGATTTAAACCTAATTCCATCTGCTTGTCTGTCTGTAAGATATTTACTGTTTCGTAAGTTTCAGGGAGGAGACTCCAAGGAAGTTTTGTGTGTGTTCAAAGTAAGTTGTATTTGTCCCTAGTTGAAGCTACAATGTAAGTCTTACAGTAAAGACTTTATTGGTATTTATGTTGAAAGACTTAGTACAGGTTCCAGAAGAAAATAAGTATTCCAGGTAGAAGGAATAGCAAGAAAGGCACCAAGTAAAGAGATGAGTGTGTACGGAAAGCAGCAAATTATGTATTTTCCTTGTAGGTTAAGTGAAGGGTGGAAAGATAAGTTGTACTTTGTTTACAGAGGTGCTAAGCAGTTGGAACTTAGCCCAGTAGGCTACAGGGAGCCATATACATTTTCTGAGAAGCATAATGACTGAAACATAATTGTACTCTAGGAAGATTTACCTGGCAGCATCATGTAAATGGATAGGTGTGTGGGAGGGGAGACTGAAATATAATGATAATTGTGAAAGGCTGTTGATGTAATAGGATAATGACGTAAGCTAGGACAATGGAAGTAGGAAGGAGGGATCGTGTACCACAGCTGTCTTATTGCTCATCCTCAAATAATAGATTGCAGTTTGAAGATGGCAAGTCTAGAAACTGCAAGCTGTAGGAACTGAATGGTTCCATTTAGGTCCAAAGTACTTTTAATTATTGACCTGCCTTAGATTTTGTAAGGAAGAAGCATTTGGAAGAAATATTCTTGTGCTGCCTGAGAGGCAGTTCACCACTAAAAATGCTTGGTTCTCTCTGAAGTAGAAAGGAAGAGTTATTAAATGGTATAATCAAACCCCTAGGTGTTTTATCGAGGTCCCGGCATTACTGGTAGGGTGACTTAGACTTCCAGGCTGCAGGTTTCTCATTTGGAAAATGTGTATAGTAATAATTATCCTCCTAGCCTCCCTTGGCTTTTGTAGAAAATCAAATGAGATAATTAATGTGGAAGTACTCGAGATAATGCAGAATTCTGTTTTTAAGGGCAGGTACTATTTTGTTTATGCCTCTTTGTAGTTCCCATTGCACTGTATTAAACCCATAGTAGGGGCTAGAAATATCTGTTGAATGAGTGGGTGTAACAGAAGTTTTGACAGGAGAATGACTCTTGTACCAGTGCATTGATACTATGTGCTGTGTAATAAATATGGGCCCATGCTTTGATCCCAAGTCATAAGCCTTCATAGAAAGAAGAGGAGAGGATGCAAGGCATAGTGATGACCAGCTCCGTTGTAGAAACATGAAATACAGTGCAGCACTACTGGTTCACTTTCTGCTAGAGATCCTTTAATGCCACCTCTAAAGATGTAAAAACTACAAAGAAAAAACTCCTTAGTGAAGCAATCACGTAGACTATAGACAGTATCTCAGAGATAGGAAAGGATTGGATCTCCTACAGCAGGTGCTGCATTGAACTATCCCTGGGGGAAGATGGGCCAGAAAGAGGAGTATCTAATTAGTGTGTGGAGTGTGAAAGGGGAAACACCACTTCTTCCTGTGACATGACTTTAGTACCCTGGGCATTATTAAAGGGAAAGACCAAAAAGTGATGTTCAAGGGATGAGGGAAAGCCACCTACTTTCATTCATTCAACAAATATTTATTGAGCATATAAACAGGCACTGAGGGAAGTACAGCATGTGTGAGGTAAAGATGCTATTCTCCAGAACACACTGGCTACAACTCATGGACTTTGAAGGCAAAACGATGAGGAATTAGTTTATACACAAGCACATAATAAATTATGTTTCTGACAAATATTGAACACAAATAATATGCAACTTTTAAGCTATAAGAGGAATGTTTCATTTCTGAATATGTTTTCACTAAATCAAAACACATTTACTCTATAACACATGGAGCACAAAGGAAATAAAAATTAAACAAAAGAGAGGTATAAAAATCAGTAAGCTTGCTTTTCATTTAGTTGAATTATTTCAACCCTAAGACAATTCTCTTTTGATTATCAGGACATTGGTTGAGTTTTGATTCTAAAAGGAAGGTAGCTACTGTCCAAAAGTTTCAATAGTGGGTCTTTGTTTTTCAAGGTCATGGTGAGCACTATATTTAAAAGATATTAACTTTTACATAAAGGGTGTGGATATGTGAAACAATCTTCTACAGAAATACAAATGGAATAAAAACAAAATCAGAGGAATCCAGCTGGATCCACATTTGAACAGAGCAAATAAAAAGGCACTGGCAATGTAGTTCCAAATGGAAAACATTCACAAAGAAGGAAACTAGGGAATATAAATTTTTGAGGGGAATTTGGCAAAAGCAAAGATCATCTGTTTCCCATGATCTAACAGATAAGATATAATTTTGCTTGTCCTTTCCATTTTCAAATGCTTTCTCATTTTTAATCATACATCTATTTCCAATATATGGAATTTATATATAAACATGTAGCCAATCACACAGGTAAGATTGAACAAGGAAAGATGACCTAGAAACAGAAAAAGACCAAAAGAGAAAGGGAAATAGGAGACAAGATGCATTAAAGGGGAGGATTACCCTTGGGTTTGATTTTCATTATTTTTTTTTTCTGGTGACTAAAATAACATTTTTCTATCTTGAATATAAATCCTTGTCTGGGGTCACAGCTATATTTCCTTCAAGTTTAAATGACATATTCACTTGTATTTTGTATTTTATTTTACATTGATCTGCAATCTTGTATCATTCTTACTTACAGGAAATTGTAACTTCAAATAGCAAAGCCCTCTTGTTTGCTATTGATACAGACTTATCTACAGCATTTGTTTGGTGGCATTTAAAAAATCAGTTGTGAATTTTAATATTTATAAACATGCTACCCTAAAAATAGATGGTTTTTTTTTTCTTTTTTTTCCAAATTTGGAAGCATGTAAGATATTTACCTGGAACACGTTTGAGGGATATGTCTTGGCTTTCAATTTGATAATGTACCCACCATCATACAGTGCATCTGCACATCACTAATGAAGGAGAACATTAGAGAGGTCTCATTTCAGCATAGCTCAGACTGTTGCCCTTCAGAGACATTTTGGAAACAGAATAAGGGTCTCAAATAATTTCAGCCAAGCTAAGTATTTATCACAGCTCCAAACAGGCAGTAATTCACTTATATTTATTTTCTCAGAATGTAACACTAGTTTGAATTAAACATTATGATACATACCTGCACTAGTATAAACTATTTTTTCAAATTTTCCTAGTCAAGATTTCTCAGGGAAGAAAATTAGACAGGTGCAGCACACCAAATGAGATGAACTTTGTCCTCAAAGAAAATTGGTTTTTCCTTTTCAATTTCATTTCAAAGAGATCTGACAAGTGTGGCTTTGAACAAACTTTAACAGCACAATATCCTTTGTGTAAGTTTTCCCTTGTCAGCTTTTCCATTCCAGCAGGAACTTAGAACAAAGTGGATGTTGCCCTTTGAGTTGAGAACTTCATCAGTTGAATGAACGCTAGTATAGTGCAGTGAAATTGAGGGCATACTCTCTCCTCAAATCTCAACAGTGCAGTGTCTCAACAAATATAATTTCTCTATCTGGTGCAAGGAGACACCAGCTATACATTTAGTTTCATACACTCTCCTTCCTTTTTCATAGTAAAAGCCAAACTATTTGGCAATATACTCACTTGCTACTTTTACAGATTATGCTAAAGAGCCTTCCATTGCGTGTGGAGCCCAAACACATTATTTTGTGATGTTGTTTGGTGATACACCATTTTATACCAAAGTCATAGGGAGCCTCAGGTTAGAGGTGCGAAATCAGACTTTCAGGTGCACATTGTTTTTCTTACACATGAAAGAAAAAAAATAGGTTTTTCTATTTGTTCTGCTTTGTTTCATTTTTAACATGTAGCTTTGCAATCATTTAAAAGTGAAATTCAAAAGCAGAGAAAAAATACAAGAAACTGCTTCACAGAGATTCTAATCTTTATTGCACAAAAGCTCGTGATGGCTACTCATTCCTTAGAGTTTTAGCTTGTGTATAAATTGTGCTATTTTATGCTGGTTACTAAGCTCTTTGACAAGTTTATTTTTCTTTGCGTACTCTCCTAACTTTCTAAAGGTTTTTTATTACAATTGCCCCTTGCTATCTTTTACTTTCTCTTGGCTCCAACTCTTCCTTTCATCTTCTTTTTTTCCCTGTGCATTAATATTTAAAGACTGTACTAGTGTCAGACATTCATGTAGAGACAACTTAAATGGATAAGGTTACAGAATAAGTCCATGCCCAATTTAATTACAGAATTTTGATTAACACAGATTGTAAGTAGTTTGAACTAAGAATTTTAAGTTGTTCAGCTTGAGTATTACAAAAGCTAACCAGAGATGAAGTGTAACTTTGACTCAGAAACTGCCAGAAAAACACACTGATTAACCAATTTAGATGTACTATCTAATTAAGGATCTAAATATCTTGAGATCACAGAAATTCATGTTTATTGATAAGATAAAATACTTATTACTCAGAGAGCTGAATTAGCAAAAAGAACAGTTCTAATCAGGTGCTAACTCCAAGAGAAAAGAAGAATATTAGTTGAAACTGAAAATATAATACTTATGAGCAAAACTGGTTTGTTTATGAATAAAGACAGTGCTTCTTGCCAGCAAACTCAGTATCCTTGAAAGGTTAGAGTTGATGAAGTCTGTGGCCAAGTTTCTAAGTGGGTTCGATAGTTAATGACGGCCCATAGCAATTGCTAATTGAGAATAATGACTGGGCAAGGAAGAAAGGGCACAGAACAGGGGTGGAAGAAAACTGCTGTAAAGCAGAGGCCTGAAAACACCTCCAAGGACAAGGTGAAAGAAACCCAAACCTTTTATATTTACTAAACTGTCATTAGTTGACCTAAGAATTTTTTGGATAAATATTGTTTCTCTAAAAACTTAGAAATATAAAGAAGGTGAGGATACAGTATAATGTGTATGCCTACACAGAGAAATCACTACATTTACAACTTTTTCATCTTAAGAAACATGAAAATAGAGGCTACTCTGATTTCTCTTTGTTGTATTTCATTTTGTTTTTGTTGTTATTCAGGGCATCCCAAATGGAGATGAAATCAGGTGTAAGTTATGCAAAGACTGAACGCAATATTAAGTAAGGTGATTGTTCTTTAAGTTCTAAAATTTTTAAAACATTGTGAATACACAATGAATTGTGTATTCACAATGAATTGTGAATACAATACTCACAATGAATTGTGAGTTTTGTACTCATGGATTTTGTGGGTAGAATATGATTTCTGATAGAGTAAAATCACATGAAGGAGCATGCTATATTTTACATATTTAATCATATTAAAGACAAACTAAGTTCCAATACCTTTTTAAAGCCAATACCTTTTCAAAATGGGATAATTAGCTAGGTAGAACCATTTGTTTGTTGGTAATTCTATTCAAATTATAATTAAAAATTAAAACACACTATTCTCACAGACATACACAAGCCCCATTCTTTCTAGCTTTGCAGACTTATAACATAAAAGGATGAAGTCTAAGACAGATCAGAGTAATGACAAATATTTCTTGTTTGGATGAACTTTGCCTTTCAAGACTTACTAGAAAATGTTTAGAAGGGGAGATGCTGGAACACTTGTACATTCTCATGATTATAGTTCTTGTCAGGTATTACACCTTTGTTTACTCTGAAAAGGAAATTTTCTAAATACAGAGAAGGTGTATTCTGCATGTTAGATCCTGCAGTTAGTATCACTGCTATTCTGGTCCCTTATGGTTTGCCAAAAATGTCAATTCAGGGCTTCCCTGGTGGCGCAGTGGTTGAGAGTCTGCCTGCCGATGCAGGGGACACGGGTTCGTGTCCCGGTCCGGGAAGATCCCACATGCCGTGGAGCAGCTGGGCCCGTGAGCCATGGCCACTGGGCTTGCGCGTCCGGAGCCTGTGCTCCGCAACGGGAGAGGCCACAGCAGTGAGAGGCCCGCGTACAGCAAAAAAAAAAAAAAAAAAAAAAGGTCAATTCAAATGCCAATAAACACCATATTAAGAGAATCAGAAATTAAAAGTAGGCAGCTATTCAATATAAACATTAAAAATTTGTGGTAATCCAACCATTTCTTAACCACTTTTACATAATTGACATTTACACATATTTTTAGTGAGACCTCTTTTTGGTTTCCTCTCCCTTTGTTTGGGCACAATATAGTAATTGCTCCCAGGGCTGAATAATGTATTTATTCCCTAGAAATTAGAGTTCAGTGTATTATCCTATTAAAATAATATATTACAGCATTACCAGCATCATTATTACAAAAGGATTCAGAGTGATAAAGCCAAATTTGACCTGGGGACTGTGCTGCTGCTGTAAATCTACTGGCATTGCGTGAGGTGTGGTATTGCTGACCAGAAATTCTGGTGCACAGGCCTCTTGAGACATATTAGTTAGATTCGTGGGCACAGGGCACAAAATTGTTAAGCACTTCTGTCTGAGTGCTATAGAGAACACATTTAAATAGATAATGTCCTTCAAGAGCAAAAAAAAAAAAAAAAATTTCTGTGTGAAATCAGAGTATCCACTGATTTCTATATTTGGAGGAACATCAAATAGACATTAAAGTAAGACTTCTAAAGTGACTACATGTAATAGTGACAAGCTTCACAATTAAATTTAGTGCCCGGAGTGATGACAAATTATAACCTATTGCCCATGATTGAGGTCTGGTTCTAGGCAAAATTATAACTCAAACAAAATTTATCTTTGTTTCCTGCACGACTTGCATTTCTATTCTCTTCCCCCACTGGCTACTTCATCTCTTTTATCCCAGGCCCAGTCATCTAGGGTGCCTACTTTCTTTGTAAGAAAAAAATTAACAGACTATTGGGCTTGGAAATGCCAAGCTTAACTTACTCTGTACACTACTAGTTGTTATAAGGAAAGACATCCTGACATGTTAGCTGAGTCACTCAGCATCACTCAGATGCTTCATAGCAGGTTCTTGAATAGGACATCTCCTTTTTTGATTGACAAGGTGCAATATGTTTGCTTCCTAGGATTGTTTTCATTAATAGTAGGTAAATCATTAAGCCAAAATATGTATTACTGATTGTGAAAATGTGCACAGCACCAAATGCAGTTGTTCTGTGTATGTTTTGGGGGTCAGGTGGGGCTTAAAGTGGAAGCCTAGCAAAGGTAACTGCCTTTTGAAAAACCTCCACCAGTGATTCCTGTACATGGAAAGGAAAATATTTCTTATGGACCCATCAGCATTTCAAAGAGTAGACAGAGCTCTTGGTTAATGCCTGTGTTTTCCTGGAGAAAACGGCTAGTTGATGGGTGCTATGGAATTCTCTTTAAGATATCCTTCATTAAAAAAAAAAAAAAAGATTAAGGAAAAGTTTTGTTCTTTTGAAGTTCCATCAGTAGTTTACAAATTATTTGAAGAATATTCAAATTAATAATTCCCTTCCTCCTCCTATGAATTCTCTATGAAGTCTATCCACAGTTGAGTGCATGCATGCTCTTAGCATGATCTAAAGCAGCACTTCACAGACACCAGTTTGTGTAGAAAGCTCCTGGGCCAGAGAGGCTGTAACTAAAAACTCCTAGGTGATGCCCATGCTGCTCCTCTGGGGGCAAGGTGTTGAGGACAGGTCTTACTGTAGACCAAAGAAAGGATGCCAGCCTAAGGGTCATAATGTTTGCATTTGAGTCTGTGTCCTAGTTCTGTGCTTTTAGGAAAGTACAAATGTCCTTATGTGGCTCTTCTAACTACTTGAACAACCTTACATAAGTGCCTTCACCTATAAATGAGAATTATCTTACCTTTGCAGCTCCTAGAATTGTTGAAAGATCAAATGATATAATGTATTGAAATGCTTCATAAATTACAAAGTGCTATATGATTAATGTTAGTTATTAATGTGTTGTTTCAAGATCCTCTTCTTATTCAACATAACTCTAGTCTGTGAGAACCAAAATCCCCTGGCAGAAAAAAAAAAAAAATTGGGCTGTCTACCCTTTATTAAAATCATACGATAAAGTTATAGGAAAAACATGGGCAATAAGTGTTTGAAAAGGACTCCATCTCTACTTACTAAAAATGTAAAATTAAATAAGAATAATAAAACCTGTCATATTGGCAAATTTTTTTCTCACTATGATCCTTAGTGATGGGGAAAGTGCAATGAGATGGGCACTATGATACACTGCTGAGGAGAGTGTACATTGGTACTCAGTTTCTATAAAGCATTTTAGAAATATGTGTTAAGAGCCTTAAAAAGTGTTTGTTGTTAAACTCAGTAACTTCACTTCTAGGACTCTATTTTAGGGAAATAAAAAGAGGTGTGATAAAAAATAGTTTATGCGTCAAAATGTTCATTACAGAATTAGTATCATAATGAACTTTTGCATGATCCTGAATGGCCAAGAACAGGAGTACTGCTAAATAAATCTGGTGTATAAAATGTAATGGAATGTGGAGACAGAAATTTATTCAGAAACACTTGGACTTTCAAATTTTCAATTCAGTAGATAAAAGCAAAGCAGCTATATCCTCCAGAGCAAATTCTGTGAAATAGAAGCGCCTCAGTATGCAGTGAAATCTCAAATGTTTTAACTATGTATTAATATTTTTCACTTTGGTAATATCACTTCTAGGAATCTGTCTGCCTGTTCCTATTCTCACAACTGAAGTAAGCTATTTCATAACATTTTGCCTACTCTACAACAACTTGTGAGGAAATGAAGTTCAACTACCATTCTTTAAAATTCACAAGGTGGCATTTTTGCACTGCCCCTGCTCCATTTTTTGATAGTGTAGTAGATTCCTTTGTTCAAGAGATATTTATTGGCACCTACTATCTATCCAGTATTATGCTGGGTATGATAGATAGGAATTCAGTGATAACTACGGATACAACCTTAATTTGGAGCTCCTAGAAAGGCGCTAATACAATTTAGTCATAGATAATGGAACATGACTGCAATAATGTAACCATAAGGGAAACACAAAAAATCTGATGGAAGACCAGAGAGGGTGACTTGTGGTAAAGCAAGAATGGAACCGTTCTAGTGGAAAGTAGCCTGGAGAATGAGTAGGACAGGTGCAATGGGCAAGAATGCAGAGAGAAGATTTTCTGATACAGAAAATTCTAAAAAGCAAGGTAACAAATAAAATCATGCCATATCCAGGAATATTGGAATCTCCTATTTGGATTACAACAATGGACAGGTTGGGAGAAAACTCAAGCAAGTTTACTGCGATCAGATCAAATCATCAAGTACACTGAGTTTCAGGCCAAGTATTTAATTCATCTTAGAGGGAAAGCAAAGTAATTGAAGGTCTTTAAGCAGCAAAATAATACAGTTAAATTCATACTTTAGGAAGATGATTCTGATGAACTCTGCCAAGAGTTTTATGGGAAACTGGATCTAGGAAGTTTATACAAGAGATAGACCCAAATTCCAAACCCATCTCAATAAACTTCACTATTTATGTTGCCCTGAAAAAGTTCTTCCTCTCCTTTCTGAGATTTAGTCTACCACCAGCATAAATATACCTTTGTGTGAATTAGAAAAGAAGCCCTGCTGGGCAGGTGGCACCCAGAGGCACCCTACAGAAGCAGACAGCACCTTTGTGCAAAGAAAAATCTTCTTGGAGGTCTCTGAGTAGATTTTTGCAATGCTGTGTGTGTGGTGAACATGTTGAGTGTAACCCAGATTGAGTTTTATCCCTCACTCTCCACTTAGCCAGGCATAGAATCATGTTTCACTTATCTGTGAATTGAGAATATCAAATCCTACCTTCTAGGATTGTGGTTAGGTCATATACCCAGGGACTGTGGAAAGAAGGACTTGTAACAGATGTCCAGTGAATGACAATGATGATTCCGGTGGTGATGATGACGATAGTGAGCAGCAGTAGTATAGTAATATTAGTAGTAATGTCAACTATTATTACCTTGACTTGGATTCTTTGTGTATTTGTTACAAGTTATCTACTGCTCAGTTTCAGGGGTTGCCACTCACAGCATAGTTGATGTGATAAAACTCTCACAAAGAGGGGCAGTACATCTCCGTACAGTCATACATGATGGTTCTGTTTGGGGATTTCTCATGTTTAGGAAATGATGGAGGAATAAGCACAATCCGTCTTGTCTGAAATGCAAGGGGTGGCCACAGAAATCAAAAGAAGGGGGGAACCTCCCTGTCCAATTGGTGGAGCTGTGGTCCCAAAAAATGAGATGAACCTTCGTTGCTCTTTTGTTCTCTCTCTGTCCATCTGCCTTTTGGCTCCTAGTGCAGTCATGGAAATACATGGCAAAATGAGGCAACTAGAGACTCAGCTTTTTGGCTGGAGGACCAGACAGGGGAGCCCTAGAGAAGAGGAAACTCACAGAGAGGTGGCAGAGAGGGAGAGCCTCAGGATAGCTGCCCATAAAGTTGTTCATGAACACCTGGGTTCACTCAAGCTGGGTGTGTACAGATCTAATCAGCATACCAACGACTCTGAGAACCGAACTAATAGATCACTACTCATAGTAGTTCATATGTAGGAAAGATCTGAATAACACTACAAAGCCTTTGAAAACTGAGCTGCCATGGGAACCACAGTCCACAGAGGCAAAGCTGGTTGAAACTTTCAGATTGAACTTAACCATGCGAATTACCTACTAAAACAAAAATATTAATATATTCCATAAAATTTAAATAGGCCCAGAGTCTCATAATATTCAAAATTTCCAGGACACTATCCAGTATTACTCAAGATACGAAAAAACAAGCAAAACCTCAACTCTCATGGGAAGAGACAACAGTTACCAGTGACAAGAAGACACAGATATTGGATTATCTGACAAATACTTTGAAGTAGCTAACATATAAGTGCTCCCATGAAAAGATGCTCAGCATTGCTAATTATTAGATGCAAATCAAAATGCAAATCAAAACTACAATGAGATACTACTTCACACTGATCAGAATGACCATCATTAAAAAGTCTACAAATAATAAATGCTGAAGAGGGTGTGGAGAAAAGGGAACCCTCCTACACTGTTGGTGGGAATGTAAGCTTGTGCAGCCACTGTGGAAAACAGTATGGAGGTTCCTCAAAAAATGAAAAGTAGAGTTGCCATATGACCCAGCAGTCCCATTACTGGGCATGTACCCAGACAAAACTATAATTCAAAAAGATACACGCACCCCTGTGTTCACAACAGCACTATTTACAATAGCCATGACATGGAAACTACCTAAATGTCCATCGACAGATGAATGGATAAAGCAGATGTGGTACATATATACAATGGAATACTACTCAACCATAAAAAAGAAAGAAAGAATGCCATTGGCAGCAACATGGATGGACCTAGAGATTATCATACTAAGTGAAGTAAGTCAGAAAGAGAAAGACAAATACTATATGATATCACTTATATGTGGAATCTAAAATATGACACAAATAAACCTGTCTACGAAACAGAAACAGACTCACAGACATAGAGAACAATTGTGGTTGCCAAGGGGGAGGGAAAATGGGGGTAGGGATGGAGTGGGAGTTTGGGGTTAGCAGATGCAAACTAGTATATATAGAATGGGTAAACAACAGGGTCCTACTGTATAGAACAGGGAACTATATTCAATATCCTGTGATAAACCATAATGGAAAAGAATATAAAAAAGAATGTATGTATATGTATAACTGAGTCACTTTGCTATACAGCAGAAATAAGCACAACATTGTAAACCATACTTCAATAAAAAATCCAAACTAAAACCAAACTGATATATATATATATATATGTATATGAAGTGCTACAGTAAGTAATTACATTCTTGAAATGAATGGAAAAATAGAAAGTTTTAGCAAAGAAGTAGGAGATATATACAAGAATCAAATGTTAATTATAGAACTGAAAAATACAATAAATGAAATAAAAATCTTACTGGATGGACTCAATAGTAGATTAGAGATGAACTTGAATCTCAAGAGTGAACTTGATTGATTAATAGAAATCATCCAGTCTGAGCAAAACAAAGAAAAAGAGATTTAAATATAACCAAGCCTTAGGACGGGTGGGGTAATATCAAAGGTCTAATATTTGTGTCATCAAGAGTCCTAGAAGGAGAGGGGAAAGAGTGTGGTGTTTTAAACAATATTTGAATAAATAATGACCGAAAACTTTACATTTTTGGTTAAAGATAAAGATCTCCAGTTTGGGGGAGCTCGACAAACACCAGTCAGTGTAAACCGCCCAAAAATCCGAGCCTCCACATATCATAATCAAACTGTTGCAAGCTAAAGACAATACAGTCTTGAATGCAACCGGAGTAAATTGATGGATTACATGGAGGGGAACAATATTCAAATGAGAATGAATTTCTCATTAGAAACCATGGAGATGATGAACTGGCAAAATATCTTTAAAGTGCTAGCAGAAAGGAACTGTCAAGTCAGAATTCTACATCAGGAATGAAGGTGAAATAAAGATATAGCGTGGAGAAATTGTTTTGGATGATGGAACTGTTCTGTATCCTGATTATGACGGTGATTGCACAAACATATACGTATGTTAAAATTTGTAACGCTGTACATCAAGAAGTAAATTTTACTGTATGATAATTAAAAATAAAATTAATAAAGAAAAATAGTGAATAAGGACCTAAATCCAGAAATAAATGTGTCTGTAGAAGACTTGATTTTAATGTACTGTTTCCCTCTCACTACTGTATTTCTCTTCCTGACCCTTCACTGAGTTTAGAAAGAGTGACATCATAGAGAATATTTAGTGAGGAGGTAATATTATGGTTATTTTTACAATTAAGATAGCTTTTCCCCAAACAGTAAATTCCTAGTGGCAATTTGGAAACTGTATTCAGTATTTCAAGTCATTAAGATATCATTTGTTGAATACTCCACAAATGCAGTAACTTAAAATGTGACAACCAGTGGCTGATGAACCATGGAAGGCTTGTAAGAGGGATCTCATGGATCAGTAACTTGGAAGCCATTTTGAATTTCTCACCACGGAATGAATGGTGGGAGTGCCAGGGTCAGAGCTGCTAAGAACAGAATGGCAGCAGGAGTGAGTTAGGTAGGAACTGGTAGTAGAATTCAATTTATATAATCCTACACTTTGACGAATAATGTACTGGACTAATCCACGGTCATTTTGAGGTCCTTGGTAACATTTTTTAAACACTGTTCTGGAAGACCTACGGCTCAGTGTGGGTTGGGTGTCCAAGTAGCATCGCTGGTGAGGCTGTGAGGAGACCACGTAGGTGCCACCACCCCAGCCTCAACAATGTAGGCTACAGTGTTTGGTTTCCATGAATTTTTTTCTTGAAAATGGGGTTGTATTTCTAGAGGGGGAAGAAGCATTGTATGGGTCATATTAAACATTGGCCCACATAAAAGCATTCAGCCATATTTGTGAATCGCTTCTTAGAAGAATGTGTGAGAGACTTTTAGGAGCAGCTAATTTTTTCAGGAGCTTCAAGGACTGCTTTAAAAGAAGCTACTAAAATAGGAATAAAGAAAGAAAAAGAATGCTGAGGAAGCCTATTGGAGAATGATATATCCAGTGTTGAAAATCAGAGAGAACCATATAACAAGATTTTCAGATTTCCTAGTTGACCTGCATGCAAGTGAGCCCACAGTGCAGTATTACCTTTTGGCTTCTCAGCACGAGTGATTTCCAGCCACTTCACTGAGAATGTGAGAGAGGTTAAAAAGAATGTGGGGAAAGATAAGAAAGGAATAAGCATATCACGACAAGGAAAGAATAAGATGGGCCCGTGGAGGTGAACAGTTTTTAAATCACTAAAGAATACAAAGAAAAGCCAGAGAAGATTTTAGAAGGTATGATTTGATAGCTTAAAAAGGGAGAGGATGACTGAAGGGAAGAGAGATGATTCTCATACAGCCAGAAATGAGAGTCAGACATGACAAGGTGGGGTTGTCTAGGCCAAAGGAAAGTAGGTAGAATTTTAGCCTTATCCCATTCTCACAGGAGCAGGTCCATAACAGCCTGCCACAGGGTTAATAGATACTGCCACAGAACCACGGTTGGTCTGAGAGACTCCCACGGAATCAGGGCCACGACCTCTGAGTCCCACCTTTTCCAAGTGCTTTAAAGCATGAGGGCCAGGTGTGTAGCTAGGTTTAGGGGCAGTGTCAACTCACAAGAAAAAGTCCTTTGGTCTTGCTTTTGGTAGCAGAGAGAAAACATTATTTTAAGAATAGAAAAATGAGAGGTTAGGAAAAAAATGAGTTCTTTCTCAGGTCATGTTAACTTATGGCAAGGGAAATAGCAAGGAGTGCCAGAGAAGGGCATTGACTATTTGAGGACAGACCACTATAGATTACTCCCATCTCTAGCAAAAAATTCATTTAGCAAGTCAAATGGTAACAAGTTTTACTGAAGTTGAAAACTTCTAAAACTCTTTTTCCAAGAGTTGCTGGTTAAGGAGGATTTGTATTTTGGTTTACTTTTTGTCTTTGTTTATGTTTAAAAACAAGTTTTCTGAACCCAGTAATTTTCCTTGTGGTCTAGCAGATCAGTACATGTTTTAGCAATTTTAGAAAGCATGTTGTATTTCCCCAACCAACCAAAAAGCCCCTTAGAAACCATTGTAGTCTGTTGGTTAAGTATGTTTTCATTCATATGCTTCTTTAAAAGGTCTATTATTTACAAATAGACAGTAATGACTTTATCTAAGCTAATCCATTTCATCATGTCATTATATATTTAGGGCATGTCCTGCATTTAGAAAAATCCCTGTGAGATCCCTATACAGAGTGCCAAGAACCACAGTAGCATTCATTAAATTTCCTGATTGAAGAATTATGTGTTGTTGTTTTTTTTTTCCCAAGCAAAGATTAGCAATTCACTTCTTGCTTCAGCAGTACTTAAAAACAATTCAGATACCTGGTTTTGCAATAACCATCCAGAACTTGTTCCCAACTGGACAGGTAACAGTAGAGGTTCTTGGTCATTAAGGGGGTGTTGAGGGAGAATACAGACATATATTTGTCACTACTAAAGTAACTATCAACTAGTTAGTAGAGGATCTATGAAATATAGCACTTTTGGGGCCCCCAGATGGAGAAGAGCTAATAGGACTTGGGCAATGCTCATTTCCACTTAATCTCAACTGGACTTCTTCTGAAATTGTTAAAGTTAAAAAAAATGTTCTGGTTGAAAGAAATCTGATACTCATTAAACTTTTTCTGTTGTACCTGAAGGAAGGAGACTTTGGTAAAATGTTCATTGTATTGGCTAGATGTTAATCTTTTTCGTATATACATCTAGGCAAGATCACCACCCTGTGGGAAGTGAAATCTAAGGCAAACTTAGAAAAATGGTTATGAACCCATATGAAGGAGCCCTTAAACAGACATATGTAGATTATGGGGCAACAAGTAAGATGTACTCATTTAGCACTGATGCAGCCCTTTAAACCCTTGCCTATCACGGCAGTCCCCAGTGAGGGGCCCCTTCGGTTTTGGCTGCTTTGCTGGTCTCCATGCGCTGCTTTGTGACATTCTTCCTTAAATGATATGTGACATCTCCCATTATTTGTTGAATTTAGGGCATTGTCATTGGCCCTTTAAAGTGAATGAACTGAAGGAGAAGATAGAAAATGGAGAGATCTTAATCTTAACCTGAAGTGTGGTAAACAGACAAAAGCTGGTCAACAAAGCTCTGGTGAGAATGCCTTGAAGGAGGGAGTCATAATGAAACTTCCCAAGACAAAGACAGCAATAAGTTACTTGCACTGACTCTTCTGGCTTGCAGAGGGGAGGCGAGATGCTCTAACCTTTTAGGTCCTGACCCAATTCTTCAAAGCTACCCCAACATACATTCAAATACATATTTTGAATAACAACATCAAGGGGGCAAGAGCAAGTATGAAGGTCTTGAGGAGGATAGATGCTTAATTTTCCTTTTCTACAGTTTTTTTGTTGTTGTTGTTCCAGACAATTCCAGACTCCATTCCCAATTTTTTTCTCTCTATGTGTAAAAACGAAGGCTTTGTGCACTCTGTTTCTATGGAAACAGGAGAGAGAGAAACAGTTTATGTATTTCAAAAGCTGTCAGCCTATATGCTGTGGATTTTGATAACTAAACCTACACGCGAACCATCTTTACTCCCAACACCCAACACCATAACGTTTATTTTATTTTATACATGTGTGTGTGTTGCTTGAGAAAATTAAGGATCTGTTTATTTAGCTTTGGTGCAATCCATTTTATATTTAATGTCCAGGAGACAGAGAGAGGCTTTGGTGATGCAGTTAGAGAAATATAAAACTGTTCTTAATAAATGCTTACTAAATCAGAACGAAGACAGAGTTAGCAGGCATCACAACTCAATCTATTGGCAAAATAAAAAAGATTGAAGCTCTATTAATTTTAAAACAGATCTGAACGTTGCCTGGCTTATATTTCATATAAATGTAATGTCTGCTATACCCTCTTCAGCTGTCTAATAAAAGAGCTATTTTGAAATTACAAAATACACTGTGTTCTCCCCCAGAGAACCCAATTCAGTAGCTTATTGATTTTCCCTGGCATACTTAGTCTGGTATGAAGGGGTTTCTGGGCTCCTGGAAGGCGAGAGTTTGTTTGTGATTTATTCAGATTCTGTACAGCAGAGCACTTCCTACCCCTCCTAACAAACAAATAGTCTTTACGATAGTCCAGCCTATTAAGGGCTTGCCTTCCTGCTATTCTCAGTCGCTTTCCAGCACTTCCTAATATTTTCAAGAAAATGACTTCCGTTTTAAGGAGATTTTTATCAAGTTTAGATGATGCAGTTAAGTGGACCAGGAAAAATACATAAGAACTTCGACCTTCAAATCTAGAGCACACTCCAGTAGTTAAAGGGTCTATCGGGCTCTCTGTTTTAAGGCCTGCTTTCCCAGTCTTTATAACTAGCTGATTCACCTGAGCCTGAAAATCAGGTCCTTGTCTAAAAGTGTCTGGTTTTTTTCCCCTCCATGAAGACATAATAGCAGTAATTGATCTAAGTGTGTGTAAAGGGCAAGTGAAGGACGAGTGAGAAAATAATGAAGTTAGTGATGCTCCCCACTTTTTTTTTAAACAAGAAAATGGAATGTCCTTGATCTTAACACACACACACCCCCCCTAAAATTCCAAATCTGTTGGCCACAGTGTGAGTTTCAGAGTTGTAGTAGCTTAGTCTCCTTGTCCTATGTAGTCACTTACCCAGTAGATGATAATGAATACAGAAGGATTAGGACTCTCCACAGTAAATTAGTTTATTAATAATCATAGATATATAGCCCTTTTTCCTCCAAGGAACTTAAAGCATTCAATTGACCTTATCTCACAAATACTTACCCTGTTCCTGAGAGGTGAAGCATTTTAAATTTCCATTAAATTGATGGGGGTAAATAAAACCCAGAGATATCAAACAGCCCCATCAAGGCATTTTTCAAAGTGTCTGTGATAATTTTCAGGTAAAATGGAGAAACAAAATACGACTGATTGAATCTTAAGTATGCAGATTAAAATATCTCCATTAATTTGGAAAAAGTGTTTTACAAAGTGTCAAAGGATTCTGTTTCTGTGGTTTTGTCCTGCTCACAGATTCTGTCAGTACTTGGATGAGAATATCAAATGCATGATTATCAAATTTTCAAATGGTATATTATATGTCGTAAGAAATAGAAAATATATTGTACAATAGAATCAGATTCCAAAAAGATATAATATCTCAGGACAATGGCTACAGCCAACAAAATTAAGTTTAGTAGAAATGCAAGTGCCTGATCTTCGATTTTTTTAAAAAAGATTATAAACAGGGACTTCCCTGGTGGTGCAATGGTTAAGAATCTGCCTGCCAATGCGGGGAACATGGGTTCGATCCCTGGTCTGGGAAGATCCCACATGCCGCGGGGCAACTAAGCCCCTGTGCCACAACTACTGAGCCTGTGTTCTAGAGCGCACGAGCCACAACTACTGAGCCCACATGCTTAGAGCCCATGGTCTGCAACAAGGGAAGCTACCACAATGAGAAGCCCGCGTGCCGCAACAAAGAGTAGCCCCCACTCGCCGCAACTGGAGAGAGCCCACGTGCAGCAGCGAATACCCAATGCAACCAAAATTAAATAAAGATAAAATAAAAAATTTAAAACAAATTGAAACAGCTGTGAAAGAACAGCTTTGGAAAGATGTAAATATTATTTTTATAGATTTTTATAATAATAACATCAATATGAATTTGTCATATATTGTGTCTCATAAAAGAGCAAAATGGTCTTGGGCTGCATTCATATAATTATGATATTCTGAATAAAGAAAGTGTTGGTTTGGCTGTAATCTAGCTGGTCAGACATCCTCTAACAGGCTTACCTCACTGATCTTAAGAATCACCTACATCTCTTGATGTGGAATCTCCTGGGGAAGAGACTCAGACAAACTGGAGGAGTTTATTCCAGAAATGTGAGGTGAGTTTGGAAGGAATTAAACCCTATCCCATGGTGAATATATGATGGAGCTGGTGATGCTTAGCCTAGAGAAAGAAGACCAAGGGAAAACGTGATAGTTGTCTTCACTATTTTCTCAGAGGAAAATTAAGACTGATGTTTTGAAGTTACATAGGCCAGGTTTTTGTGTAACATAACTTTTTAAACAATCTTAGAAGTCAAAGAGAAATGTTCTGCCTCTGTGGGTAGTGGGTGCTCCATGGCTGGATCCAATTATCAGATGGGTCATTGAATTATTTAAATTCATTATTTAATTTTTATTTAAATTTATTAATTTATTTTATTATAAATTTATTAAAATATATAGCTTTTGAGGTCCCTTCTGAATTGGGTTTATAACTCTTGTGATTCTAGAACTTGCTCAGGAACACATAATACAATTATCCCTGGCCCAAAGTAATAAAATATATAATAGACTGATACATTAAAACATAAATTTGTTTTCTGAACAATTGAAAGTCTGGAGCTTCAAGTTTATCTACCTAGCATGTGTAACGGGAGATTTTATTAAACTCTTCTTCACTTCTAAAAAGTTGTAAGTATGTATCTACCAAGGAAGGGAGGTCTTCATACCTACCACTTTGATGGAGGTGTGCTCTGGTAGAATCATCCCGGTTACCACCATCTGCCACAGTCCTCCTGCAGGTTGAATGGCAGACAAAAGAGAAATTCAAGAGACGGTTGTCAAGGGCTGGGAAAAGGGATAATGAGGAGTTAGTGTTTAAGGGGTATAGAATTTCAGTTGGGGAAGATGAAAATCTTCTGGTAATGGATGGTGGTACAAAAGTGTGAATGTACTTAATGCCACAGAATTGTATGCTTAAAAGAGGTTAAAATGGGAAATTTCATTTTGTATATATTACCATAATAAAAAAAAAATCAAAGAAAAGAAAACCTCAGATATTCTCACTCTGAGAGACTGGATTTGTCCCCTGGGGCAGTGTCAATAATTTGGTCATTATATCCAAAATAAAATCATCATCCTAAAACCTGATTACCAGATCATCCTGGGTCTTCCCCTTTTTTATCCCGGAATGTGTCTCCTTCTGAAAGTATTCGTAGACACAGGGACACATATGTAAGTGCACTGAGGGTGTACGTGAGTGACGGAGTAAAGATCAGAATCTAGCTCTTAAATGCAGTTTTTGCATTCCATCTATGATAGGATAATATTTACCATTTATCTATGGGAAAGAAGTAGGATTACAGAGTAGCGAGATTGAGGGAAGAGTACTCAACAATGAGCTGTAATTGTTGTTAAATTAATTTACATATCTTGGAAAGTATGGACTTTCTCCTGTTTATAGTATAAGTCATGATACTTTATTATGCAAGAGAGTCACCCAGCAGAGCTTATTTGAGACTCAGATTTACTGGCCCCACCTAGTGATTTTGATCCAGTAGACCTTGGGCTGGGGAAATTATTATTTATTTATTTATTTGTTTGTTTATTTTTGGCAGCACACAGACTTTCTCTAGTTGCAGCAAGCAGGGGCTGCTCTTCATTGTGGTGCACGTGCTACTCATTGCAGTGGCTTCTCTTGTTGCGGAACACGGGCTCTAGGCGCACGGGCATCAGTAGTTGCAGCACGCAGGCTCAGTGGTTGTGGCTCTCGGGCTCTAGAGGGCAGGCTCAGTAGTTGTGGCGCACAGGCTTAGTTGCTCCGCGGCATGTGGGATCTTCTCAGACCAGGGCTCAAACCCATGTCCCCTGTATTGGCAGGCGATTCTTAACCACTGCACCACCAGGGAAGTCCCTGACATTAATTTTTTAAAAAGAAATCCAGATGTTTATGAAGAGTTTGCTGAAGAAGACATTTTGAGAAACACTAGAGTGTAGGTCAGTAGTTCTCAAATCTCTTTATCTCAGAATCCCTTTTTATTTTTAAAAATCATTGAGGACATCAAAGAACTTTTGTCCGTGTGAGTTATATTTTTCACTATTTACTGAATTAGAAATAAGTACTGAGAAAAATTTTAAGATTTTCACTTATTTAAAATAATACTAATAAACCATTAAAGGTTATAGTCAACTAATTTAATTTGAAAAGCAATATTTTTTAAAACAAAAACGTTAGTGAGAAGATTAACCTTGTTTTGCATTTTTGCACATCCTAATATCTGGCTTAATAGAAGACTTCTGAATTTTCATGTATACTTCTGCATTAAATTTGCTGAAATATGTTGTTTCTGTTGAAATATATGAAGAAGATTGGCCTTAAACAAGTATTTAATTGGACTAAAGAAGAGTAGGTTAATAACCTTTTCATATAGTTGTAGATATTGCTCTTTGGTGCTTACTGAAACTCAGCAAGTGGTCATTTCTAAAAGGTTAGTTGCAATGTGAAATCTGAAACCATGCCAAACATTTTGTGCTCTATTACCTTAGAATACATTAGCCTATCATCTTATAATTTGTGTGTATCTTTACCCATGTGTGATTTTGTAATGGCAGGCATTTATTATTTGTAAAATCTTATTTTTTAGTTATACAGACCTTCTAAATATTGATACATTTTTATCATATAACATCAAAGAATCATACCACATTTATTATTTTCGCCACCGGTCTTACGAGAAAAGTCTTAACATATTGAGAAACTGCCAGGTTTGTGATAGTGGATAAACTTTTTCCACAATTCTAATTATTACACAAAAGCTTGAACTTCATAGCTTGCAACAAATACTGTAAGTTGTTTTCCTTGAAGAAACAAACTCAATTAATTTTATAAAAATGAGTGCCAAATACTTAAGTCTGGTAACCGCAGTATGTCTGTCAGTCAATCTTTGAAGTGTAAAAAAAAAAGTATTCCATGAAAATGGTGGCTAGTTCAGCTTGCAACTCAAAAACCAGTGCTTTTTCTTGAGGCAGCCATTGTACTTTAGTGTGTAGTAAAGGTGCTTTATTCATATTTCTCGTTTCATGGTACAAATATTCAACAGATATGTATTCATAGATTGGGATTTAATAAAATTACTAATTTTTTAAAACTTTAAGAGTGTGGTGGTAAAGAATACAACAACTACTAGTGTATTTTGTCAACGCTGTGTTGATCCATCATTAGAAGAACTGACAGCAGTTCTTGCCGCCGCTGCTTTTGGTGACACTATGCCTCTGGACTGTGACTTTCACAGCTGTTTCTCAGTTTTTTCCTCCCCCCGCTTAGGTGAGACAGGATGGCTAGAGTGGGCTGGAGTTGGGTACTTCCTTTCCCCTAGGTCAGTCAGGCTCTAATAAAACCCCATCTGGTTAGGTCCTGGTTAGCCAGTTTCTCCTGAGGCCTTGTTAAGCAAAGAGTGCTCTGACCTATTTCAAAATGGTTCCTTTTCCCCTCCCCTCCTGCAGGAAGCGTAAAAGGATTTTTATTTACTGTGGGAACCTGGTTAAGGTAAAATTGAAACAACTGTGGAGGTGCCCCTATGACTTGGTCCTCTTGGAGTTTTAACTCTCAGACTGGTCCACCCTGAGCCCCCGGCAATTCATCAATTCCAGTCCAGGTTTTCCTACTCCAGCACTAGTTCCCGCTGCAGTTTCTGCTCTGAGTCTGCTCTGTGACTCCTTGTATTCGCCTGTCTCTTCAGTCTTGGGGCTTGTGTCCTGACCTCTCTTTCAGATCCAAGAAGAGTTGATATTTCAGTCTGTTCAGCTTTTTTTGTGTTGTCAGAATGAGTGGTGACTTGCAAGCTCCTTATATGTAGAAACAGAAAGTGGAAGTTCCCCATCACTGCTTTTGTATCATCTGTGCAAAACCAAGAAAGTGGAAAAGGCAAATAACATGTTAGTATTATTTTGAAAAAGTTTTGACCTCACAGACCTGAAAGGGCCCTGGAAATCTAGGAGTCTGCTGACTGTACCTTGAGAACCTCTGATGTACCCCATCCAGTGTTCATCTATGGAGGTGTTCAGGTTGAAGTTAATGCCGGTATTAACATGAAGAGAGCAGCTAACATCTTTGTACCACATATTTTTTGTTTCACATATATTTCATTCAAGCCTCACCAGAAGGTGAGGGTTATAATATATACTATTATCTCCATTTTACAAGTGAGGGATATAAGGTAGAAAGAGGTTAAGACACTTGCCCAAGACCACAAAGTTAGTGTCAAAGCAAGAATTGTCCTTCAGACCCTTTCCTGGAAGTTAGGGATACATGCACTGGGAAGGGGCATCACCGACGAACTGAAGCTCAGTTCATCTGAGATGGTCCACCAGCAGGAATAGTATACGAAAAGTTATCAAGGTTATGCTTCCTTGGATAAACACTATCAGCCTGTCCTAACAATACTTAGGTTTTAGTTATCTTAATATAGGAGATACCTGTTCTATTAACATGTTTCCTTACTTTCATCATTTTCATTTTACCTTAGTTTAGTAAACTTAACCAAAACCACTGCTTTAGCTTTCTTAGTTGTCTGCTTTGCAGATGATCTTTTACAACGAACTTTATCAACATTCACTGCCGACTCACTCAGATATGTAAAAAAATATAGGTACATTTATGGATCTGTTCAGTATAAACTAGAGGAGAGGCTTTGCCACTAGACATTAAAAGAAGAGATATACCATATCAGAAGCGTTTATGTGCATGTGTTCCCATCGTTAGAGGGACCTAGTCCACACATAAATGCCCATCTACAGCTAAAATTGTTTGCTTTTCCATATATTTTGATGTTTCATTTTCATAAGGAGACTAGTAGGATTCAAATAAAACTACCATTTGTTCAGTATCTATGCTCAAGCTAACTCCATCCTGTTTTTCTCCTTTCCTCTCTCACAAGCCTTTTGAGACTGTTCATGTATAGTGACTTCTTCTGTGACTTTATTGACATATTTTGTTTCATGTGTTCTTTCCATCAGCCTTCAGAGGAAGAAATTGAAGCTCAGAGAAGTTGAGGGACTAGCTCACAGCCATGCAATTTTAGCCTGCGTTTTAGCCCAAGACTTCTAACACCAAATCCAGAGAAATATGAGAACAGAACCAAAAAGAAAGCTGCATAGTATTCTAAATACTAGGTATGTCCTAATATGTTCAAACTGTATAGTATAGTCAGGACAGGCTGGTAGCACTTATTCAGGCAAGCTGCTTTGGTTTATCCAGTAAGCCCTGTATCTTCAAATAAGAAAACACCTATGAGTTGATCAGAGCTGGCTCTCTTTCAGCAGTTGGAGATTTTCTTTTCCTTCCAAACAGTAACGAATTACAGTTAGAATATGTATGAACGGTATAGAGAAAGCATGTAGTACAATGATGCCATACCCTTCTATGTAATTTATCGAAGTTTTCTGTGGAGCCCTGAGGTTGCTTCAATATTCTTCTCAATGCAGGACTCCAAGTACCACTGCCAATTGATCCCAGTTAAGAATTCAAGATGAAAGCAGTTTTCTCCTCTGGTTTGAAATAAGTCTTCATCATTGCAAAGGACTCAAGAACTATTTTCACTTTTAGAGAGATTTACATATTGAAAGATCACATTTGTGAGCTATGTATGTTTAAGATTACAGAGATGCTCATTATCATAAAAGAAATAGCCTGACACTACTTAAGAGGTAACTCTATACCTACTCACACGGGCTGCGTAAATTTTCCATTACCAAACAGCGTCTGTGCCCTCTTATCAGAGCCTAAATGGGGCCGCTTGTTTTTCTTCTATGCCCTTCAGTAAGTCAAAGAAGGTGAGAGTCAGAGCTCTGTACCACCGGGATCCAAAGAAAATGAGTCACACACCTGAGCACTATGAACTCCAGCCCAGACATGCTCTCTTGCTCACTCATCTGCCCTTGCCTGCATACTCAGAAAAGGACAGAGCTGAAATCTTGGATGAGCTCCCCGGAAGAAATCCCTTAGCTCTACTAACAGGACACTTAATCAACTGGCAAATTCCCTCAGGCTTTTCAGAAAAGTTAGGCAAGGTCTGCAGATAAACCTCTAATAAAAATTAAGGTGATTATTCATTGCAGTACAATAGGAGAATCACCATTTCCTGGTAGGCGGCAGGGAATGGTACGACCCAACAGCTGTGCGCTAACATTGAAGCTCTCCCCCGGGTGCTTTCAAGCCTCAGTCAGGACAGTGATGAGGGAACTATATTGGAAATGTGGAGCTTCTGATGGCTCAGGTGAGTCAGTCAAAACCAAAAAAGAATCACACATCAAAGGGTTGCCTGAATTAAGAAAAGCACAACAAAGGAGGAGAAGAGAGAGGGCAGCTCCACACCTCCAGCTCTATCATGAAGGTTCTTCTTATCATTCTGCTGCAGTCCCTGCGATTATGAGGAGGGAGTGAAAGCATCCACTAATCAGGGCAGTGTGGTGTGCTATTCACAAGCTCATAACTGGCAGTAAAACAGAAAGGCCTGTGTCTGCTCTGCTGAGTAATTTCCACACTGAGGCCCTGAGCAGAGATGTCATCTGCCCTGGTATCCAGGAGCCAAAGTAAGCTAGTTAGGGAGTTTCACTGCTTCTTTCTCCCTCCTCTTATGACAAGTCTAAAGGACTCAGAGTTATTTATAAAGAAAACTAGTCTGAGCTCTTCAGAGAGTTGTCAGTTTGATGCAGGTGAGACAGAGTATGTATTGAAAGCTAGGGAGACACTCTGGCCTCCTATTTACCTAGAAAGGAGGGGAGAATAGCATCTGGTATATATGGAGAAACCCTCAAGTATCAAAGCAGAAACAGGAAGATTAGAGGGTGTCGTCGAAACTGCACAGGAGGGAAGACCCAGTCTTTATGCTTCATCTGGCTCTTCATAATATCTTGGACAGCAAAAGTGAGCAATTTTTTAATATGAGACTGTGCCCCAGTAGTAATGATGGGATCCAATACTAACTGCTAACTGCAAGAGTACTTGGTTTTTAACTGTGATGTTAACCTTTCCTAATTATCCTAAAACCTGGGTCCTAGACCAGTGCTTCTCACTCTTAATGTGCGTACAAATGACCTGAAGATCTTGTTAGAACAAGGATTCTGATTCTGAAGCTCTGGGTGGGACTGTATACAGCTTCCAGGTGATATCTATGCTGGCGGTCTGCAACCCCCAAGCCTCCTCAGTAGCAAGGTACTGCATAACACATTTATGGGCCATGGCAGCGTTTATTAAACAGCCTTCACTTTTTCTTCCCTTCATTACTGTGACTTCTTTAAAAAAAAAAAAAATAGAGGGTCCAAAGTGCAGTCATAGCATATGAACCACATCTTATGGACAGCAAGTCTCATTTCTCACATGGATGGGAGAAACAAAGCTGTAAAAGGGGACTCCACCCAGGCCTGAACACGTGTGGATGGTCACTTTCTGATGAGTTTAAAGGTGAGGTAAAGTAGTGTTGGGTGTTTGCCCAAGCCATGCACCTATGCAACTGATTGCATACTTAGCCCGAAGAAATTGGAAAGTAGAACTATGGAACCTCTTAACAATTTGGCACTTAGGAATTCTTGCCAAGAAACACAAGGAAAATCAAAGCCATTAGCCATTCTACCCCAAAATTAAAAGTTAAGTCCCACTGACCTTTCATTATAGTTTCTCTTGGCCTTGAATCAGTGAATCATTTCATGATTAGTGATTCTCAACTGGTAGTTTCTTTGATGCAAAGCCCTGAAGTAGATACTATAGAACATGCAAAACATGAAGAAGACATAGAATATGGCCTTAAGAAGCCTGCGGAAAGCTGGGGAATGGAGGATCTAATGCACACTTTTTGTTTGACATATTTCCATTATTGTCCTACGAAATTTCCACAAAGCAGTTACTGCTTCAGCAGTTCCTAAAAGGCTGGCTACACATAACAGCCAATGCGATATTGAAGGCTTGCTGGACCAGTATGGCCAAACAGTAATAATTTTAATGGCATTTATACCAAATGATCTCACACTGAAATGGTTTTAAACTTTGCCCCTTGTGTGTGTTAATCATGGATGGGTTTTGCCTTACAGCTTCTCTGAGGATTTTATCAGTATTTCTCTTTCCATTTTACACATGGGGGGACAGGGCAGAGAGAGGTTAAGTGACTGCCCAAAGCAAGAGCTGGAATCAGTGACTGTGCTTGGGCCCTCTACTCTCATCCTTAACCACTGAGGATCCTGACTCTGTCACCCCGACTTCCTGCACACACCAGGCCTGCCAACCACTATAACAGCCAGTGACAGCC
The DNA here is from genome assembly GCF_964374135.1 of Grampus griseus. NCBI lineage: Eukaryota > Metazoa > Chordata > Mammalia > Artiodactyla > Delphinidae > Grampus > Grampus griseus. Next base: position 72,166,410 of record NC_139018.1, read on the forward strand.
GAGTCATGATGAGCCGCTAGTAGGAAAAAGAAAATATAAGCCAGATTTTCATCCTATATAACTCTAAGGGAACTTTAAATTGCCAGATGTCAATCTGGAACGTTTCCTGAGTGCTAAGCTCTCACGCACAGATGGAAAACACGGTTCCCTACAGAGGATTGGGCTTTAAGGACACACTCAAGGCAGACCTCAGTCCAGAACACAGGAATGGCACCTGGCTCTCCATGGCTCAGAAGTGTCCCTTTGCTGTATGTCGTTTAATCTTTCCAGACTCCAAATCTCATCTCTAGAGGGCGTTTATATTCTCACTTGCCTGTGAGTCAGAGCATTGTGTTGGAAAGATACTAGGCTTTGTTACTGTCAGACTTGGATTTGTACTTTGTCCCCGCCTCTCATTAACCGTATGTCATTGGACCAGCTAGTGAACCTTGCTGGACCCCACTGTTCTCATGTTTCAAAATTAAAGGCTTCCAGAAGCAATCTTCACAATGATACTGTGAGGGTTAAATATGATGACATAACTAATAAAACATTGCTGTTGTATAACGGGCACTCAGTGCATGCCCTCTTTCTCTCATTCTTCGTTGACATTCATGAGTAAAATATCTTGGAAATATTTGGTAAAGAGAAATAATGCTGATATATTAGTCCCATTTAATAAGCCTTCGCTCTGGGTCAAAAATGTATCAACAAGTTATCTCATAAAGAAGCAAGGTAATTGAGATAAATTAACTGGAAAAATAGAATACTATAAAGGGGTTAGTTAATTGTCCTCAAATAAATGAACTGTTTTCATTCAATAAATTATGGTTTCTTATTAGTTTTCACCTCTGCTGAAAGGCACAGTGAGATGTGTTCAGCATCAAGTAATGCATAAGGAAAAACCTCCTAATAATAATGGTTAAAATCTAGAATATTTTTCTAGGGGAGAATGCCCAGAGGTTTATGGAAAGACAGGTATATTCCCATTTTAGGGCAGCAGAATCAATGAAAACCTGCAGTTAACACTAACATTCCTCAAATAATATAAGACAAATATGGGGAATTATTTGATTAACTAGAAAACTATTAAGAAGAAGAAAGGATTCACAGAGACCGCCTAATACTGAGGGGAGAGTCTCAGAGTTATTATCTTATAACTATCCTTTTGACCTTATGTCCCCAAAAAGCGTATTTATAACTCCTCTCTTTACCTTAGATAAGTTACATGTTTAATTCTCAGTCTCCTCACATGTAAGTGGAATGGTTGAATTAATGTAGGATAATTTTAAGTAGCTGGTTTCTTTCTGATTTAAAATGTCTCTATAATTACAAAATAAAAGGATATTTTCATACTTTTTTTAGAACCAGACATACTTTGCAAGATGAAGTATGTCTGTAATATGAATTTTCATCTGTCTAAACATGACCAAACTACTCTTCAGTCCAGAGGCAGGATGATGGATTCGAGCCCACAGTGCACAGTACATTGCATCTATGCCTGCCACGCAGATGTTCAATGAAAATTTTTTGAGAAAAATAATGCACGACCAGATAATCTCAGACCGTAGCTCTACAATCTGTTCAAACACTCATTCAGCAAACCTACTGTGTGACAGGCAGTATATCTCTTATTTGCAGTGGTATTTGGGTATGACATGAGCACCAAATTTAATTCTTTAAGAGTTCCCCCACTCAATTTAAAAATTTCCCAATACTCTCAAAGGCAAATGAAATCGGGTGATTTTGTATTATAGAGTAAAAGCTGCAAAGGACGGTTTTCTGATCAAGTTTGTCTTCAGTGACAGAGGCTGTCAGAGAGCTGGAATAAACTGGAGGACTTGTAAAATTCTGAGGGTAAAGGAATCTTCTGTTAGTCTTTAGGGAATGGAGTGATGGAGCAGTAAAGCAGCGTTAACTTGGAGAGAAAAATGAGTTTTCTGCTACATGTGGACCTTCTTAATGAATAATCACTAAATTGTTATTAACTGTCTATGCTGAAAAAGGTGAAATAGACAAGGATGAACAGGAAAGATGTGCGCAAGTAGGTTTTCATGGGGATTCGACATGCAGACTGATTTTCAAAGGCTTTGACTCAGAAGACTCAGAAAATAAAGTCAAGAACAAGTAGGTGTATAGGGTGTCATTTTGGTGGGTGAACGAGTTGTACAATAGGTTCCTTTCCTGCAAATAGTATTGTCACAGTGTCTGCTTAAGTTATTTGATCCAAGCTTTAAAAAGAAACATAGCAAGTCTCCCTTTCAGAAAGGAGGCCCTAAGGAGTTTAACAGAAATTATGGTTTCTTTTCATCAACAGTGCTACAAGCCTTACTGCCACCAGCACGAATGACTGTAGCTCACAAACCCTGTACTCCTTCTTCAAGTTAAGCCCTCAAGAATACTCAAAGCTAAACAGTGGAATTCCAGCACTGATGTGGGCTTTTTGCTCTCATTTTAAAATGCGTTATGTAAGAGGGAGAATCCTTATCTGGGACTACAGGTTTGAACACACCATAAGTCTTAAATTAGACCTTTCTTTGAAGCTTACTTACAGAAAGGTAGATGGGAACACAGATAGAGCTGAAAGTCAGATTCTGGTGCCCATGCAGCAGTGCCTTTGGTGTGAGAGGGTTAGAAAAAGATGAACAAAAACCGAAAGACTATGGACACTAAACACCTGTGTTTATTTGAAGAAGAAACGTCCATTGCTGAGAACATTTCCTTGAAATTTATTCCCTGGAATTATGTTCATACGAGAAGTGAGGTTAACTCTTCCTGGGAGGAGAATATGTCCCCTCATGAGAGAAATTAACTATTTTAATCACAATGCTGTGGAAGGTAGAATTACAGTAAATAAATGAAAGAACTGTCCTTCATCTGAAATTTGCAGTGACGTTTAGCCTTTTCTTTCCTCTAGGACAGCATATCCCTCTCTCCATATAATTCTTATGCTTACCACATTCTGTACTCACCATCTCTTTACTGCTCTGCCCTCCCTCTTACTCATTATTTGTTACAACTTTATTATATAATACAGGGCATGATTTAGAAAATATGTCCAATATACATGTGTTGAATAGATACTTTGCTGCTTTTCATTTTTAAAATTCATTTTAATTCTTAAGATGGCAACGTACTACAGAGTTTATAACGTAGAGGGACTAAATCATCCATAACCTTACCACTCAAGCCAGCAAATATTATTTTGGGAAAGGAATACTTTTTGGAGGAAATACAAATCTAAAATTAAATATCATTTTACATCTTTAGGTAGAAAACATAAAATCATACTCAGAGTGTTCTTAAAAATATATTTCCTAAATTTAAATTTCCTTAAAAGCCATAACACTTCATCAAGATGTCTTAAGTGGGTGAAGATGATCTCATTTAGCAGATGAGGAGAAAGAAAGAGAGCTTCATACAACTATTTCAATGACAAAGAATGGATTAGATTTAAAATGATCCTCTCAGTTCAGGCTCAAATAGTGGTGACATACTTTCACTGCATGGACTGGGAATAGGTTTGGAATGGTTTCTTGTATCAAAAGGTTGTACTGAAAACTGCCTTGAAAATATTTTCTCAATTGTAGCGTGATGAAAATTCTTTGAGGAATGTGTCTTTTTTTTTTTTTTAATCAGACCCCAATTTTCCAAGGTGAATATAAGAACAAAGAATATCCAAGCAACTCCTAGACTATTGAGTTGAGATTCACATCCATGTCATTTTCTCTATATTGGCAGGTGGGATCACAGGGCTCTGCTTTATGGAGGCTCTAAGGAACCCTTCATGGACAGTATAGGCAAATGTAATTTGACTTTTCATTTTCTGTATAAAAATAGTGGATATTATAAAGCCAGTAGTAACCTAGGTATTTTAACACAAGATTTTTTTTTTTTTTTTTGCTCTTTTACTCCTAAATGAAAGCAAGATTTAATCACCAAAGTGAATTTTTAACGTAATTTGCCCGTATCATTGTGTTTACTATAAACACAACAGTTACATAGATTTGATTTCTACCCTCCTGGAGTTTGGTGAAGACACAGAGTTTGCGTTAGGATTCAAAATAACCCTTCCTCTTCACGGATCAGACGGTTGAGTCTCGTGTTGCCTGTTGGTGTCGGAATAGGGATGGGATATCAAACCAACACAGCGTGATTAACCCAAAAAGGGTCAGAGGAGAGAAACATTTCCTTTCCTCCCTTGAGTATTTAAAAAATTTGTTCTCCACATGACTCATGCAAATGTACTCAAAGTGAAAACAATTATTTAGCTAATCCATTTTGGGTAGGTTAAAAGGAAGTTGAGAGTAGGTCATTAACTGGTCCGAGAGATTTTTCAGAGCTAGAGTTACTTTTCACCAGATCTCTTTTCGAATAGTTTTTTGTCTTAATCATGCCAATACCCACACTCTGAGAAAACCACTCTATAGTCAGACAAAAGAGACTGACCACTGAAACCAATTCCTCAAACCACTGGAATCAATGAGACTGAACAAATTGGATGTCACTGATAAGTACAAGGAGGATTTTAGGATGAAGCTCAGATTTCTGGCTTGGGAACAGGATATAAAAAGTAGGTTTGATCATGAATTCCATTTTAGATGGATTAAACTTGACATGTCTATGAGATGTTCAGTTAGAGAAGTCTGTTAGGATATATTATATATGGGTCCGGAACTCAAAAATGAGGTCTAGTCCTGAAATAGATAATTGTGAGTCATCGGCATATAACCTAAATTGAAGAGTCTTTAACAGGTTAAATGCGATGGGGCCAGAAGAGACACTTTAATTATGGTGAGGGGAGGAGGTACAGAGCTGAAGATACCACCCCATTGTGAAGGTGGTCCATGACACTTCAGAGGTTGTTGCTGCAGTGGTTCTCTGGTCTTCATGCATTCATTCTCACAACTGAGGCACAGGCAGCAGACCTCTTTGAGTGGGGCAAAAATCCGAGAGAAAGGCTGCAGGAAGGCCACCCCCTTCCCTTAAAAATCACTCAAGCTTGTCAATAAATAGAGGTTCTGGTTATCATGGCATCTCAAGGAAATATCCCCCCCAGTCAGGTGTCCCTAGTCCGGGGACTGAACAGTGAAGATTATGGATAGATTGAGAAGGTAGTGAAGAACTCGCCCCTTCTATATGAATAGAGTATCTTGTACTGACCATTTACAGGGCTAAGATTATAATTAGGCAGTCTCTGTCCCAAACCTCAGTCTCAAAGTCTGCCTCTTTATTATTCTAACACTATTCTTTTAAATCTAACCCTGCTTTTAGTCTACAGGGGTATCTATTAAAAAAAACCCGTATACCTGAGAGACGCCACACTTTAAGAACCTACTGTGAATTACCTGGATGTTATAGTGGCAAAAGTATTGAATTTAAAGTCAGAACATCTCACTTTAGTTTTCTGTCCTGCCATTTATTAGATTTAGCACTTGGATAAGTCATTTTCCTTTTCTAGGCCTCTCTGTCTAAGCTTGTAATAAGTGATAGGGTTACATGAGATAATCTAAGATTTCTGCTCTAAACATTTCTGGATGGGATTTAGTTGATAGCCAAACACATGTAAATGTTTATTTGTATACTAACTCAGTTCTTCAGTTATTGATTCAGTGAACACACTAAACACACATTAGGTGCTCCAGGGATATACAGATAAATAAGGAGCTCAGAGACTAGTGGAACTGAGATATATTTTTCCCTAGGTGAAAATGTATTTTCTCAAGAACCAATTCTTCAGGTTGTAGGTCCTTTTTTTATGAGTCAGTCTTGGCATGTGGGGTTGGAGGTTGCTGGAGAGGGGGAAAATACATTTATTGTCCAAAGTGATGTCCTGAGAAACTAATCTTGAAACTGTAGATGCTGAGGGTCACAACATAACCACACTTCAGGGGACTTTTAACAAAGAGTAGTGCCAATAGATTGCAGTTAAATAGAAATCCTGGTAACAGAATCATCTAAAATAGCAAGACTCTACCTCTTAAGGTAGAAGATATATACTCAAAAGGTAGGAGAGAAGGCTAGCCATGTGGCTTTGGGGTCTTTCAGTGGGTATGGAGCTCTGTCTAGATATATGTGTCTAATGTGTTTGGATCTGTCTAGTTGATATGATTTCACATAGTATCTGGGGCCAGTATGTACCTGCTAGAGCATTCCTACTCTTTCCCAGACTTTCTTCTCTACTGTCCCATCAAACAGAATATGAGTCAAATTTCTGTGACTTATAAGGGCAACTTTACTTATTTTAGGAAAAGTACGATACAGGGGAGAGGAGCAAGTGCTAATAAGAGAGATAAACGTCAGCTTTTTAAACCAGAATGATCTGACTGGGAGGTTAAGCTTGCTTGCTAGTGGCATTATTTCTCTTTTCTTATATGTCCATTTCTTGCTGTTCAAGATCCCCACCTTCTTCTTTTGGTAACAGTAGTCTTTTTTTCTTTCAGAGAACTATGCCTTCACCATTCCACGTGGTCCTGATGGCTACGCCCTCTCCAACTTCATCCTCAGCCGGTGAGTGAGCTCATGAGTCATGTTAAGCCAGTTAGACTCTATTTCCTTGGCATTTAGAAGTATCAGAGAGGAGTGACACATGCTTTGACAACAGTTGTTGCAGAGTCATCCCGATTGCAAACCCCAGTGAGAATGCCTTGTTTTGACTATGTTGGGGCAACTTTGGATCCCACTTTCCCAGAGCCCATTCAGTCCCTCTCTTCAGTTCTCTTTTTTTAAAATATATTTATTTGTTTATTTTATTTTTGGCTGCATTGGGTCTTCGTTGCTGCCCACGGGCTTTCTCTAGCTGCAACAAGCAGGGGCTACTCTTCGTTGCGGTGCTCGAGCTTCTCACTGCGGTGGCTTCTCCTGTTGTGGAGCACGGGTTCTAGGTGCACAGGCTTCAGTAGTTGTGACATGCGGGCTCAGCAGCTGTGGCTTACAGGCTCTAGAGCGCAGGCTCAGTAGTTGTGGCACATGGGTTTAGTTGCTCCATGGCATGTGGAATCTTCCTGCACCAGGGCTTGAACCTGTGTCCCCTGCATTGGCAGGCAGATTCTTAACCACTGCACCACCAGGGAAGCCCTCTTCAGTTCTCTTATCTGCCCAGTATTCTGTCAATAAATTCCTCATTTGCTTATGCTAGACAGTCTAGGTTTCTCATACTCACATTGTTATGGACTGAATGTTTCTGTCCTCTCAAAATTCATATGTTAAAATTCTAACCTTCAGTGGGATGGTACTGTGAGGTGGGGCCTTTGGGAGGTGATTTGGTCATGAGGGTGAAACCCTCATGAATGGGATTAGTGCCCTAATAAAAGAGACCCTGGAGAGCTCTCTAGCCTCTTTCCACCCTGTGAGGATACAATGAGAAGTGTGCACATCAGAAGAAGGCTCTTATCAGAGCCCTATCATGTTGGCACCCTAATCTCAGGCTGCCAGCCTCCAGCACTGAGAAAAATATAATTCTGTTGGTAATAAGCCACCAGTCTATGGCGCTCTGTTAAGTATCCCAAACTGACAGAGATACATATTAAGTAGAGGAAGCCTTCTCTCTGTATTGCTCAATAAAATGAGCCCTTCCAATTCAGAGGAAGGTTAAGAAATATATTTGAAGTAGATTTGGGAGACAGAGTTAATGATCCTGGATCCTCCCCCTTGACTATGTGTAAGGAAGAACAATGAAATTCAGATTCTTGAGGGTCTCTTTTAATTGTAACCTTATTTATGACATCTCTGTTCTGAAGAGATTGGTCCTGAAAACAGAAGCCCCTCTTAACAACAGAGGGGCTTCTTTGAAGGTTTTGACAGGCCCCTGCTCATGTCCAAGAGCTACTGCCAGCAGATTGATTTCGTTTGCCCCAGCCCCTCTCTCTTTTCTGCGAGCTAAAGTGGAATGTCCAGAATTTTCCCTTAGCTTCTGCTTTGGTTCTTGAACAAAGGGATTCCATTATCTTCTACTCTTTCTTCAGGCTTGTCTACAAGTCATTTGTTATATTACAGCATTTCCAGAAATTTAGCAAATTCTTGAAAAGAAAGATTTAATCTTCTCAGCAGAAGCTGGAGAAGATTTATGTACGCCTATTCTTAACATGTCAAAATGTGGCTTGGCTGCTAAATTTACTGGGACCGCCTACACAGCTGAGGATTTCTGTGACTCTGCTGGAAATAATGGCTTTAGGAGGTAATCAAACAGCATTAGAGAAAAATATTTGAGAGAAAACAGATTTTTAGGTTGCAGAAGGATTTCTCATTTTATAAAAGAACATTACATTTTTAGGAGCTCATTAAGTTGTTTTCCCCTATGTTTGACCCCAAATTAGAGTTTGGATTTCTTAATTTTCTCTTCTGAAATTGTCTGCAAGGTATTGGGAAACTTGAGTTTCCAAGTCTTCAAATCCACACCAAATGAAAGCATTAATTCTTAAGTATTATTAGGGAATAAATTGAATTTTGTTAGGTTGCCTTTTGTAATCCTTATTTTTTTCTGTGCTTAATCATTATAGGTAATTTAAAAATAAATACTTCTGCAAGTGAACCAATAGAAATATTTCACTGTCATTGAACAGAAAGCTAAAAGCCTAATTACTGTATGTATTGAATATTCTTCTGTAGTAGTAATTTCTTCACTCTTTCAATATCTTAATTTTCTTTATTTAACATCCACAATTTCTCCCTTTATATATAGGGTTTTTGGGGGTTTTTTTTTCTCCATTTCGCGGAAGAAAATGGTACTCTGTTATACAAATGTGCTCCCTCTTTCCTTTGAAACTGTATTCAGTCAGTCCCCACAGAAAGAATAGGTAACGAAGTTCTATCTCTCAAGTGTGTGTAGACATATCAATCACTTTAAGTGGAAACAATCATTCCTCTGCCATTTGGAGCCAACATCTTTGAACACAGAAGCAGTACTGTAGCTTTCTGTTACCAAAAATAGTTTTTCCATATAATGCTTGGGTTTACATTCCATCCACATGCCGCAGAGGTCAAGAAAAGCAGATTTCCTGATAACATTTGATTTGAGCAAAGCGAGAGATAAAAGGTACATTCTGTAATCTGGGTTTAGAGCCGACTGAAGATGTGGAGTTCAGTGGAGGTAGTCCTGTGCTGTTTCCCTCCCACCAGTCCCAGATCGCTGACCAGGCTTGGTCAGGAAGTACAAAGAGTTGTAACTCTTTTCCGTGCCTTTGACACCCAGACCTCCCTACTCTAACGCCCCCTTCACAATCCAGCATTTTTTTTTCTCCCTCCTACATAAGCAAAAAGATTTCAGATTTGTGCTGCCACCTTTTTCCTTAAGAATCATCATACATGTTAAGCTTTTGTCTTGGTTTCAGTATTTTAGGAAGCTGACACCAGAGGATAAGGCATTCGACCTCTTTTATTGCAACTGTTCCCATCCTTCATGCCTGCTCTACCTACCGTAGACGTTAAAACCCACGCGTGTTTAGAATGCTGCTGGCTAAAAGCATGGTGCTGATGATGAACGGGAGAAATATCATGTTAGCACAGACCCTCTAGTTACTGTGAGGTGCTGCCATCTCTACCCAGGGCACTGTTGCTGTGAAGCAACGAGGCTGTCGCTCCCAATCCCCAGATACAGAGCAGTATCAATGCAGAAATATTAAAGAGAAAATTAATAATTTATTTCAAAAATTCATTTGCAGCTGCACTTCAGTGAATTAATTACTTTTTGTTTTTCTCTTTTTATTCGTTCCTCTCTCTTGCTAATGATCAAGTTAGAACTAGAAAGAGGAAGTAAGTGGGGTTGGAAGAGGTGGGAGTCTGGTACTGCCAGAGCAGAAAGCACAAAGGAGACCATGCTTTAATGTGGGTGCCCTAAGGGACCTGACAAGTGAATAGAGATAGGTTAAACTTAATCCTATCTTCTCTACCCCAAAAGCAATAGGAAACCATTTTACCATATTATAGATTCTACTTAGTATTTTAGAAGAGGGGACAATTAAAATCCAGCAAGCCAAAGTCCCAAGTTATTAAGAAGATGAATCTGTTGTTTATCACTACATCTTCTATGCAATTCACTTCCCTGTATGCTCATTAAAATAGTATAGCCACACAGGCAAAGCGATTGTATAATAGTGCTTAAGTGTTAGTGGAGCTTGTGTACTGACTTCCAGAAGGGTTAGGGTAGGCCCAGCCATTTTTACATAACACTGGCTTATCACAACTTGCCAGCCGACGCTAAGGTAATATATGGCAAGGTTCAAATTCATAGCCATTTTAGTCATTTTCTAAACTAGAATAGAAAAATCAATCAGAGAAATTGTATTTGCCAAATCCCAGACTGAGGCAAAGCAGATACTTTCTCCCTTGTTTAAGACATTCATGGAACGGGAAGACAGTTCCCATCATGCTACTCCGAGGTACGATTTTAAAGCAAGCAAAAAGATGTGCATCTTAATATGCCTTATTCTAAGTAGCCATTTGATAGGAGAAATAACCTTGTACTGAGGTTTTGAAAACGAATGTAAAGGCAAACACTGAATTTTCTCCAGTAATCTTATTGCTCCGGCCATTTACGTACCAAATGATCCCCTCAGGGATGAACAGTTTCCATCGGTGCAAATGAATGTTCTGGTATGTGTATCAGCAGAATGGGAGATAAAGTTAAGGAAGAAGATGGAGAGAATTCAGTGTTTAATTTTGTCCCAAAGATCAGAGACTAGGAAAGGAAAAGAAGGAGGTTCATAGAGGGAGAAGGACTTCAAGAGCCAGTGTGAATGACATCAAAGGCGGATATTCTTCTCTTCTGGTCAGTGCAAACTATCACCAGGGGAGCCTGTTGAGCCCTCTCTGGAAGGTTGTCTAGCTTGCATCATAATGCCGTGCCCCAGGCTGGTTATAGTCATTGGCCGCTGCTTTCACATGACCTAACATGATCAGGAGCTCATCAGCTAATTCCAAGTTTGCTTTCTGGAGATTGGAATGGGACATCACCATCTAAAAAGTGTTTCTTTGCTTAAATTTCTAAAGTGTGCCTAACAGATGACCAAAATCATGTATCCCAAGGGTCTTGGTAGAAAAGATTTCCTCTCCCAACACTGAAAACTCTTCAGATCACATGAATGCATAATTACACCAATGTTTGTTTATGTAACTGTTTAACATAAAGAGACCTATCTGAAGGAGACTTGTTCAATATCATTAAACCACCAATAACCTCCATGCAGTAAATATACTGGTAACATTCCACTAGCAATGAATGTACACTTACATTTCCATCTTCCCTAGAAATTCTTTATTTGAAAATTTATTAGAAAACAACTAATCACACCAGACAATAAGAAACTTAAAATCTATACCTAAGATATATCAATACCTTTACCGTTCCAAGCGAATATAGAATAGCATTTGATAATGTGATAAGAAATGTTCTGTTTGTCTCATGTTGTGTATCTTAAAAGTAGTGTTAAATGGAATAATCAGTCAAAACTTTCTCTAACATCTCCTGGCAAGTGATTATGCAGCAGCCGGAAATTTGGTAGACATCCTTCCTTCCTAATTCCTTCAGCAGGAACATTTAGAACAGTATAATGATTGGCTTTAAGGAATCTTGTGCTTATGAAAAACTAACCTGATTCTGCTTTATGCATTCAAAGTTCTGCTCCTGCCAGATTCTTCGCATACCCTGGAAGCTCCTGGAGGCTTTTGACTACCTAGTACTGCCCTCATGTGGGCCAATAGTGTCACTATTACAAGCAGCTACCTGCTTTTCATTTTTGACATTTGCAGAGGAAGTAAAAATTATGATTTTTAATAGTTTTTATCCTATACATTGGTCTAAATTTTCAACTGAAATAGACTGCTTTCCAGTCTCTGAATTAGCCAGAAAAAACTACTAGGTGGGTATGCTTGGAAATAAAGAACAGGGGAGAGGAGATAGGAAAATCTAGGCCAATGTTCTCTCTCACCTGGGATTCTTGTTTTTCTCCTCCCAGAAGGTCAAATCCCAGCTGAATCAGTATGCAGATCACACACACAGCAACCACAGTTCCAGACTAGGAAATGTGCTAATTGGCTCACCCGCTCAAAGAACCAGGGTACCAGGCATCTGACACACAGCCTCTGAGAGAAGCAGGGCTTAATGCAGGACAAAGTGTTCTTGCCACTCTGCACCGTCGCCTATCCTTGCTTCTTACAAGCAGTCTGGCCATACACAGTGGTGACTGGAGCACTTTCATAATTATTTGCCTCTTTGTAGACTAATGTGTACACTTGGGATTTTAGAATGCAATCTAATTCAGAAGAAATTAAAATTAAAGCCAGTACCCCTTCAGCCTTCTTTCCTCATACGTTTCTCCTGTAGTGTTCCAAATAGTGCTCTAAATAGTGTAATGCATTCGAAAGGTAGGTCAGAAACTTAATCTCAGTGGTGTTAACACCCTTTAGTCTGTTCTTAGCATTGAGAATATGGTTAAAGCTATAGTCCCCTACCAGACGGTACAGTACAAGAAACAATCCCGTTGGTTACTCCATATAATTTCCTCCACTATTCGCCTCATGATTCCAACTCACATACTGTTCAGTTGTTTTCTGAGATTGTATCTGGAAGAGATGGAGTGCATTCGAGAAGGAGCGTAGAATTTCATGCGAGAGTGCTTGCCCAGTTCCCGGAAGCCATAATATCCTTGGAGCGCTCTGAATCGGAAGCTATCTTCCTGAATCATGTGGCGTCCGTGGAGCTGATTCAATAGGAATAGGAACAAACCACAGGCATCAGTTGTTGATTAACTCTGATAACTTACCCTGCCTAATGAGGTGGAGGTCTTTCATGCTTCCACTGCCTAATGGAGCTAATAAGATGTACACTTATTAAATATTTAGATAATTGTGGTAGTCATAATAGTGGTAATGATAGCCACGTGATGGCATGATGAAGAAGAAAGCATCCTTGAACTGAAAAGGTTTCATTCTGCCAAAGCAAGTCAAAAGAGCTTAGAAGACTGCCATGACCCATGTGCAGAAGACATAAAGATTATTTAGTTGTTCCTTTGCTTTATAATGTTTTTATAAACTAAAAGTAATCATCTAGAAGATTTCCTGGGATCACCTGGCTACACAAAAATTCAACCAGTTCCCAGACAACATAGATAACTTTCTCTTGATTGGAGTTTGTATTTTGACCTGAAACTAGCAAAGAAAAGCTCTGTCTCTGCTGCTGAAAATTCTTTCTTGCTAGTATTTTTCAAATTTTCTGTTTCACAGAGCCTCCAAGTTTGGGGCAGGGTGAGATGTGAAGATGTCAGAAAATTCAAGAAAACTTCTATTTTGTAAGATGCAAAAGGATTTGATAAGAATATGAATTGTCAGTTTTGCTCATCACTCAGTTCTAAAAATCTATACTCAAAACCTTTCATGTCTGTCTAATCCCTCACTAGCATCAAACATAATAAAATCAAAATAAACTTCTGATAAAAATCAGGTTTCAAAATTTTACCATGGATTTCTTTTCTGTTTGATTCTTTTTGATCAGCACCAGATACACCAGAAACAAACAAGTTTCTCCTAAATCCCATTTTGTCTCAGCAGTACTCCTAGCAGGGAGAAAAAAAAAAAAAAGACAAATATGGAAATGATGCTAAGATATTTCTTCTGTCATCTCTTTTAACAAGTTCATAAAAGCAATACCCATATTGGCCTTATGAATTTTCCAAATTGAAAATAAGATGGAAATAATACAGTAAGGCTCAGCTTTTGAATCTGTAGTGATCTTTCTCTTGCATTAGGAAATTTTACATCCCTGACAATTCAGTAGCACTTTTTTCTCTTAAGTCTAATGTAAGTCTAATGGGCTCATTTAAGCCTGTAATGAACAGCTTAGGAGTTTTTACTTTCGGGTTCCCAATCCTGGTAGGTGACAATAGCTTGTTTGCATTTGCCTTACGTATTGGATGCTGCATGGTAGTGAAATGCAATCCTTTGCTGTCTATACAATTATTATGATGCTTCTGCAACGTGATATGCTCACTGACACTAGTTTACCTTTGGCAGCCCCAGGCTTGCAACCTGGTGGTATTTGAACGTACCTGCTCCAAAGAAAGCATAGGTCTAATGACAGCTTTGCGACGTGGAATGAGCTGAAAGAAGGCTCAACTGACCCGATTATAACAACATCCCTGAATCTGAAGATTCTTCTGGCTACTGATGATTACTTTTCTCATATTTGGCTAAAAAAAACAGAGAGAAACATCATGGTTAAAAAAACAGAGAGAAACATCTTTGACCAAGTCTCTGAACTATAGGAACTTTTCAGAGATCTTATTATTTTTTTCTTTTGTCCTGAGCAAGAGAACTAAGGATAGCAAACTCTCAGGAACATATTTACGACAGTTGACTCTTAATAGAGTTCCAGCTAATGTTGATGGAAGAGCAACAGTGGTACTTGCAAAATTTCTATTTTGTAGTGATCGTAGGTGGCAATCTGATCAAGACAGAGAGCAGAGGAATTGTGATTCTTCTGTTTTAACCGTAAGATTGTATGTCTATGAGGGGCATTCGATGGCCTAAAGGAGATTCTGGACAGTTGCAAAAGTCTCCCACTCTTACCCCTTGCCACTTCTAAAATCCACTGCTACTTTGGTGACCATTTTGGAAGTTTATGTTTAATTGTTTTTATATTTCATGGTATGTAATATTTAGAGTAACATAAACAAAAGAGAAACATCCTGAACAAGGGTGGATCAAAGTAACCTACCTGATGAAAACAAACCAAACAAAATATTTATTTTGTGCCAGTGGCTTTTGCTCCAGTTTCCTCCACGAGATCTAAATTAGTTCTATTAAGTCTATTTCCCAAAGAAGCTTTCATTTTCTGGGTCCATCTGCCAAAATGGATTGCCATTTGTATTGGACCCAGAAAGTGGTAAGCATGTTGAGCGAATTTGCTACAGATATGCCAACTACTGCTGATATAGCAGTAGAAATATTGCATAAGATTTCTTTGAAAGGAAGAACTAACTAAAAACTAGCTATTGAGTACAAAAATTTCTCATCACTGTTGAGGCACCATGAGGCCCCAGATTCTTCCTTACAAAGCCACCCACCAGATAGAAGAGAGAGAGAGAAAAAAAAAGAGTGACAATTCCAATGTTCAGAAATGAAGTCAAGAACTGACTCTAGTGCTTTCCTTATGTTCTCTCCAGAGCTCCCTGGAGCATGTTCTGTGCTGTTAATTGTTCCTAATCAACTGGATGAAAGAGAAAGCAAAAATAAGAACAACTCTTTGCTGTATATCTAGTATATGCTCAGTTCTCCTCCAAGATAGAGGACACCTAGGAGAATCTTAGAAAAGATCTTTCTAGACATTTCCTCCCACCTGTTACCCAGTTCTCCCACTTGCTCTTTTTTTAGAGTGCTTTTAATACCTTCCCTGAAAATGTATGCAGCATAATAATCTGATAATAAGGGTATAATCAGCATAATAATCTTTAATATTCACGTAGTTCAACCTTCACCAAGTTCTAGCCATGCTAGAAAATAGATTTTGAATGAGTAGAACAGCCCCATCTAAGTCACTCTACTTAGAAACAGAGAACTACTACCATGAGTGTGTGATAACACTTTGAGAGCTGGTTCTTTGAGCAAGGTAAGAGTTGAGTTCCATGATGTACACCAACAATCCCATATTTTATCTCTCTCAATTTGCTGCATTATAGTTGTCTTCTGACTTTGTCAGAATAAGATAGTCCAGTATTAATTACAGATAAAACCATGCTTCAAACAGTGCATAAATTGGACACTTGCGGAGATCTGACAGAACACGGTGCCCTCATTTTAAAATTTATTATGTCCCCTCCTTGCCCGAAGATAACACAATGTCCTAGACTTAGCACTTATGACAGACCCTACAATAGTACCAGGTAATTGTAGTTCAACTCTTAGTCCTTCAATTTTTCAAAAAAGTCATTCAGCTATAAGCTAGGTTTACTCATTCTGACTTCTTTCCGTATTGCTTGGATAAGTGAAGACGATGATCTTAGCAGCAAATTAATTTTAGTTTCCCACAAATAAATTCTGAGAGAAATTGAGCAAGAGGAGAATATACACAAAAGCTGCATCTTTGGCCCGTGGGCTATCCACTTATGTTTTTAGATGAAATGAATTTTGGGAGCATTTCCTTATATAGTTGTGACCACTAGATTGTAACCATCCTGAAGACATCAGCTATATTCTATGCATCTTTGCAACTCTCAGATTACAGAATATCTGACCAGTAGTAGGTGCTCAATAAATATCTGCTTAAAAAAATTAAGTCAATGAGCCAATGGACTCCTTGTTTTCTCTCTTACCGTAATACCATGATTTGCAGAAGAATGCAGAATGTAGCAATTAGTCACATCTACTGAGTATATAACAAGCTAGCAAGCTCTTCATCCCTGAGTTGGGAAAAGTTAACTTATTTCTTTCCTTTTTTCTCTAGACCTGCTTAACAGAGCTGCCCATTCATACCCCTTTCTAAGGGAAACCGACCTTCTCAAATTTCTGCAGAAATTCAAAGGTTACTTATGGAAGAAACAATTCTATACCCCAAGCCACGGAGAATGGAACCAGAACAAGACATTTGACCCAGGAAATGTTTTCATATACTAATATGCTACCTAGGAATCTGCCCAGGTGGACGCCTTGATTTCATGAGATTAGCCAATTATACTCTCAGTCTTTAGAGCTTGAGCGGGAAAAGGAAAAAAGTACTTTCCAGTCAAAAGAGGAAATAACAGAGGAACAGACAGGGTAACTTTAGTGATGGGGAGAGATGAGATTGGGTAGCTAAACTTCATTAGTGGTAAATCACTAGGAGAAGACCCCCAAACTCCTGCCCCTGAGATCTTTAAAGGACATAGAGTTCAGAAGCACCTCCATGAGGACCAAATCTATTACAGAGCATGTACTCAGATATCTGAGAGCCCACTACTTAATCTGTCCCACATGTGTTCCTAAGCCGCCCTTCTTTGTTGCTAACTTGAGTAGTACTTTATTCCTTACAATATAAGAATCCTAATGAGAAGCACTCAAAATATTTTCACATTTGTGAATAAGTGAAAGTTTTAACCAGCCCTCTTCTCTCAAAGAATGATTGAAGGAGGTGGAGAAACAAGGAAAGAAGGATGTCAGAAAATTAGGGAAGGTTCTACTATTCTTCTAGGATAGATATGCCCAAATCGGTAATTGCAGGCTTTCATCTGCTTATCGGTTGAATGTCACAATGAGCATCAATCTTCTATTTGTCTGCGATAAGCTGTATAAACTAGGAAGTTTTGAAAAAGCCAGGAACCATGGTAAACCTAGGATAAACTGCAGGTAATCGGTGCTCCTTTTTTTTTTTTTTTTTTAACATTTTTATTGGAGTATAATTGCTTTACAATGGTGTGTTAGTTTCTGCTTTATAACAAAGTGAATCAGTTATACATATACATATATCCCCATATCTCTTCCCTCTTGCATCTCCCTCCCTCCCACCCTCCCTCTCCCACCCTTCTAGCTGGTCACAAAGCACCGAGCTGATCTCCCTGTGCTATGAGGCTGCTTCCCACTAGCTATCTATTTTACATTTGGTAGTGTATATATGTCCATGCCACTCTCTCACTTTGTCCCAGCTTACCCTTCCCCCTCCCCATGTCCTCAAGTCCATTCTCTAGTAGGTCTGCGTTTTTATTCCCGTCTTGCCCCTAGCTTATTCATGACCTTTTTTTTTTTAAGAAATGGGTGCTTCTTAATCTTTAATGCCCATAAGAATAATTTGGGGATAGTGCTAATAATGCAAGTTCTGATTTCATAGGTGTATGTGGGACCTAGGGTTTTGCATTTCTTACAAGCATCCAGGTAATGCCAGTGGTGCTGATCTGTCAATCACATTTTGAGTAGCAAGGACGTAAAATGAAAAGACCCTGTGTGCAGCTACACAACCATTTTAATTTATTTTTTGTAGGATGGTAAATAGAAGATGACCATTAAAACCAGATCAGTTCACCATTTCTGATCTGTGTGGCTTTGAGCAACTCATTTAACCCATTTAGTTTCCTCGTTTGTAAAATGATGATATTTATCTTGCAGGATTATTCTGAAAATTAAACAATGTAACATATGTAAATTTCACAATAGCTCCTAAGCAAATGCTATTTATTTTTCATTAATTCACTGTGTTAATCAAAAAGCGTTTTTAACAACATGCAATTTCCAATAATAAGTGTTAGAGGGGAAGAAATACATGATCCCTGACCTAAAGAGTTTACAAACCAATAGGAGTAAAAACCAAAATGTCCATAAATTGCTATGATATAATGTCAAATAATAAATGCCGTAAGAGAGGTAAGAACAAAATGCTTTCGAGCTTAAAGAATGAAAGGTTTACTGAAGGGTGGAAGAAAGAGAAAAAGATGGAGAAATAAGGGAAGATTTCAACAAGGAGGTTGCATTTGAACTAAACCTTAAAGGATGAGTGTGAGTTCACCAGGCAGAGAAGATGGGGACTGTCGTTTAAAGCAGAAGGTAATAGCTTGTAGACACCATGATACCGTGAAAAACAGTGCCCTTGTAATGGCAATTCCGGATTTCCACCACGGCTAGAACTAAGTTGAATTGGGAGAAGAGTAGAGAGATGGAGCTAGCTGTACCCAGAAGGTAAAGACCTCATATGCCACGCTGAGTTCCTGGGACAGATGGCATCTCCTATTACAGATCCCATCACACATTATCATCATTATGCATTAGCTCAAACACGACTCTGTACCTCGACTACAAATGTCTGATCCATAACAAGTACTCAATGAATTCTTGTTGACAGCATAAATGTATAAATGTTTCAGGGAGAGAGTTTCTTGCAGTAGGGTAAAAGGCCTTAAATAATATTCCATAGATAGATCCCATACACAGTTGCCTGTTCTACTGTCTTGCAGTGACCCCAGCCCACATAGATGCTCCAGCATAAATATACTCCTTAGAGAGACACCAAGCATTTTTTTATTTGGAATGATTGTTACATTATATAACAAAACAACCATCCCATTATATGACCCATTGCATGCATTCCATTTGCCCTCCCTGTGATGATTCAATCTCTTCGTGGTATTTAAGATAGTAAAGGTTGAGAGCAACTATTACACTCTAAGTGGTTTGGGATCATCAGATGAAAACTATGGTGTGTCAGCATTGCATCCACCATCACTTGTAACACAAAGTTCAGTACTATAGCTTGCAGCTACTAGTTGATTAGTACAGCTTTCTGGGCTAGGACTGCTGCTCTCTTAAACAGAAGCATGGGGCAGCTTATCTCCCCACAGCAGCAGAATGATACAGTCTCCAGTGAATGATATGATTTCAATACAGAAAGTTTGCTTATATCTCACTTCATTTTTATTCCATCTATTGATTTCTTCAGGATTGTGCCCATGTATTGGAATACCTTTATTAAATCCCTCAGGCATTCCAAGTAAACACAAATAGAATAATTAGGAACAACTGTAAGAGAACAATTGTAAGTAGGTCTTGCCTTCGCATTATATTAGGAATAGAAACCTTGAATTTATCAGATGGAATCATTTAAGGGCTGGCTCTAGGCAGAATGCTGAAACAGGCAAAAGCTTCCTTTCTACAGAGGGAGGAGAGCACAGAGGTCAAGGTCATGGGCTGGAGGCAGGTTACTTGGATTTGAAACCTGACTTGAAGACTTCCTAGTTTTGTGATTTTGGATACATTGTTCAGTCTTTCCTGCTTCAGACTCATCATCTATAAAGTGGGGATTATAATATCCATAAAACTATGGAAAGTTAATCCATGAAATATTGATTAGAATAATGCTGACACACAGTAAGAGCCTAATAACTGTGAGGTATTCTTATAATCTCCGAGGTCTCCACCCCACTAATTCAATAAATATCCCCTACTTCCCTCATTCCACATTTCTAGTGCCCCCTATATCTTCCTTCTTCTCATTTCTAGCAAGAGTTTGAGTTATTTATGTTTGTTTAATTGTGTCCCCACAAAATGTTGCCCCTGACAGAAATCTTTTTATTTACCTTTTATCTCTTACTGTAGAAAGAAAAGTGCTTTTTTATTATTAGGGAATCCACAGCGTTAATAATCAAGTGGGAGGCCTATTTTCCCAGCCCATACCCCAAGCCCCTGAAGTTACAGCAATATATATCCGTTTGTGCAACAAATATTTATTGAAGAGTTTTGTGTGTCAGATACTCCTGGATGCTGGGGGTGGTGCAAAGATAAACAAGGCAATGGAGATGCTCAGTATTTACTGGGGAGCATGGGAGAACCAGGAAGCGGAATTTAATCCAGTCTTCTGGGGGGGAGGAGGGGGTGGCAGGAAAGGCTTCTCTCTGCATTATCAGTGGAGACTTTCCTAGGGTTGTTTAATGACAAGCATCAGTTTTCATTTGTTATTTGACATCTAACTGGTTAGAAGACAAAGTCTTCTTTCTCTTCTCTTTAAAAACCCTAAAAAATATCCCTCCACACATTTTTAATGCTCAGAGGACAGGAAAAAAAATCTGATTCCCCAGCTCAGACGTTGGAGACTTGGGTCACAGGAAGGAAAGCTTTCCTTCAGACATTCCTTACACTATGAAAACAGCCTGAGAGCATTCATTCATTCATGCACAGTCTTCCTGCGCAGTGCTTACTAAGCACACACGATCCATGTCAATAATGTTAAGTAAAATGGAGTTTATAAAAGACATTGTGGGACTTCTCTGGTGGCGCAGTGGTTAAGAATCCGCCTGCCAATGCAGGGGACACGGGTTCGATCCCTGGTCCGGGAAGATCCCACATGTCGCGGAGCAACTAAGCCCGTGCGCCACAACTACTGAGCCTGTGCTCTAGAGCCCATGAGCCACAACTAGAGAAAGGCCACACGCAGCAATGAAGACCCAACGCAGCCAAAAATAAATAAATAAAATAAAATAAAATAAAAAGACACTGTGTTTCTGTCCCTGTGGAAGTTAAAAGCTGTTGAAATATAAGATGTATCCTACAACAGAAATAGTTAAATAACAATGAAACGAAACATATGATTAATTCTCAATGAATTATTCTATCAATGATTCTTGATGTTCTGGAAAAGACACCAGCTAAGAGCAGACACTGAAAGGTTCATCTCAAGTGCCACTTCCTATCTACTGGAAAAATGTGTAGCCAGTGATGATGTTACTTTGTCAGACTCAGAAGGAAATAACTTAGGGACTAATGTTGCTCATGCCACAGGAATGGGAAGTGTGAGCACTTCGCCACTTCCTTTCCCTGGTGTGCTGGCTACATAGCATGACAGTTAAGAAAAGATTTTGCAGTCTAAGAGACCTGGATTCTGCTGTTTGCTAGCTCTGTGGACTTGGGCAATTTATTTAACTTGTCTGAGCCTTAATTTTTTTCAATTGAAAAGTGGAGATACTATTGTTTACCGACCCTCCCAGGTTTGTCCCCAGCAAGGGTCCCTCTGCCTGGTGTCACTTGTGCCAATAGAAGGAGACCGAGTTTCGTTTGGAAGCAAAAGGAAAGTTTTATTCTTTGACCAAAGGATGGAGAGATGCAAGATCACGCTCTAGAGTACATGCTTTCCCCAAAAGCCCCCCGGGACTGCCAGGCTGCTTTACAGGGTCCTTGTTGGCAGGGAGGGGGTAGGGTTCTCACGGGTTGTGCACAGGCGTGCTGTTGTTCACAGCTCTAGATCCCAGCGCCTGCCACCGCCATCTTGAATTGAGGTGTCGGGGGCACACAGCACTTCTCTCACAGACCCCCAGACTGAGGTGCCAAGCACAGCCATTTCACAGGAGGAACACCGGTCTGAAGAGCCGGGTGCAAGGCCTCTGCCTGCAGTTCCCTATGAGCAAGTGGCACCAAGTGAAGCACAAAGGAAAAGAAAAAAGTTAGACTTTAGCTCGTTACCCAGATTCTAATTTTATTCCCCAGGAATTGTTAATGGGCTTTGCCAGTGACAAATCCCTCCTCTGTCTTTTGTCCTTCTCCTCATTCCTCTCGTCTTCTGTAACTACCTTCTGCTGATATGGGGTGTTGTCATAACCCGGGTGGAGGAACAAAGCTTCTCCCCAGCTGCCTTTACATCTGTTGGATTGTGACCAGGTCCCGGCCCTGATGGTTCCTATCCCTGTGCAACCACCATTTGTGTAACCTTTTGGAGCAAAGGACGCCAAACAATTTAAGATACATGGCCCCAATATTAGCAAGAGAATCATTGTCACATGTCAAATTTTTCCTAAAAATCAAAGTGTCTAGGTCTTTTGCCTGTAGGCACAAGTGTGCCCTGATGGTGAGGCTCAATGCCATGACTGAATATCCCTGGTCACACTTTTATTGTTTTTTTGAAAGATAAGCTTCAGGTCGGAGAGAGGTTCACAGAGTAGTCAAGGGGTCCATTGCCTCAGGTTGTCTCTCCGGAGGTTGGGGCTCAGGGGCCCTCTTCATTCAAGTGTGATGTGCCCACAGGGTGATCCCTGCAGCTTCAGGGCAGAATGTGTGGTTAGAATCAGCAAGTCGGGCCCATTCCACTTAGGAGTGAACTGACCTTGTGGGCTGCTGCTTTTCCAGGTTTTCGGGTTCACCTGGTGTCCAGAAGAGACGGGGTGGAGGGCCAGGTGTGTGGGTGTGGCAGTTAATATTATCGCTCTACCTGGAAGGCATACTTGAGTTGTCCTATTTCAAGGGAGCTAAGGTGTTCCTTCTCTCAGGCCTGCGAATGGATCTACCATACATGAGTTCGAATGCTTTTAACTTTAACTTACCCCTTGGAGCTAACCACCGCAGAAGCAGGGCAATCAGAAGCAACTTAACCCAATTTTCTTGAGTTCCCTGACATAGCTTGACTAAGGCCCATTTCAAGGTCTGACTGGATCTCTCTACTTTCCCTGTCGGTTGGGGTCTTCAGGCTGAGTGCCCGGTCCATTTTATGCCCAGGGCACCTGTTAACCGCTTTGTCACTTGCGACACAAATGCTGGACCATTATGACTTTGTAGAAATCCTGGGAGCCCAAACCTGGGGATTATTTCTTTGAGTAATGCCTTAGCCACTGCAACTGCCATTTCAGTTCTAGCAGGGAATGCTTCTATCCACCCAGAAAATTGTGTCTACCAGCATCAAGGGATACCTGAAATTGCACAGTACACTTGGCATGACAGTGAAATCAATCTGCTAATCTTCTCCAGGATATGTCCCTCTGGTCTGAATGGGCCTTGTCTGGGGCCCGCTGGGAGGGAGGGGTGGTGTGGTGTTGGGGGTGTTCATTGTACAGATGAGGCATGTCTCAATTGTTCGATCGATTCTACCTTTCATTCCAGGAGTTACCATGACCTCAACCAACCAGTTACATGGGCTTCCGTCCTGTAGTGAGTTCCCTGATGAGCCTCCCTGATGGCTCGACAAGCCGCAGTTTGGGGAAAGTGGTATCACCCACGTTCATTAACTAGCCGCACATGGCCTCCTAGATGTCTATGAAACTCCATTTTCAGGCTTTGTTTAATTCTTCCTTTATGTAAATGGGGGAATAATTGGATGGATCTGCCTTTGAGGTATGAGGGGTAGTTTCCAAGTTACCAGTTCTGAGGCCACCCTTTTGGCTGTTGCGTCTGCCTTGTCGTTTCCCTTTATTACCTCTGCATCCCCTTTTTGGTGACCCCTACAATGAATCACTGCCACCTTTTTTGGAAGCTGAACTGCTTCTAAGAACTTCAATATGCTTAAGCCATGTTTCACCTGTTATTTTCTGCAGTAAGTATACCTCTTTCCCTCTAAATTGCCCCATGTACGTGTAGGATGGCACATGTGTAACAGGAATCTGTGTAAACATTTAAGATCCTCCCTGGCCTGAGCTCCAAGGCTCAGGTGAGGGCTATCCACTCCACCTTTAGTGCAGAATTCCCCAGGGGTAGCTTTCTAACTTCCATGACTTGGGTCTGGGAGGTCACTGTGTATCCCTCTAACTCCTTTTGCTCTCTCATAAAGCTGCTTCCATATGTGAACCATTCCTCTCTGGTGTTTGGGAGAGGCTCACTTCCTGGGCTGGGGTGACAGGAATAGATAGTGTCTATGGTTTCTATACAACGATGCACCAGGGGTTCTGTTTCTGTGGGTAGCAGGGTGACAGGATTTAGTGTGTGGCAGGTTTTTATGGTAGCCACTGGGTTGTCTAAAAGCATAGCCTGAACTTGAATCGACCTTCACGGGTATAGCCACTGTGTTCCCTTAGAACTTACTAAAACCTGAACCTGGTATGGAGTCTCTATAGTGATTGGCTGACCAACGGTTAACTTTTCAGACTCCTTAAGCAGTGTTGTAGGAGCTGCTACTGCCCATAGGCAAGGAAGCCATCCCTTAGCGTTTTGATGTTATTGTTCAGAGAAATAAGCAACCACTCCAGTAAAGGGTCCCAGTTTTTGAGCTAATACCCCAAGGGCGATTCCCCTTCTCTCATGAATGTAAAGGTAGGAGGGTTTAGCTAAATCTGGGAGGGCCAGGACAGGGGCCTAAAGTAATTGCTTTTTCAATTCTTGAAAGGCCTTTTCTCATTCTGAATTCCATTCAAAAGGAGTATCATTCTTTCCTTTCAACTTTTCATACAGAGGCCTGGCTATTAGACCATAGTTAGGGATCCAGATGGCAAAACCTACCCATCCCCGGGAAACCCCTAAACTGTCTTCTAGTTTTAGGAGGGGCAAGGTTGCAAATAGCTTCTTTCCTTTCCTGGAATAGGCTTCTCTGACCTGTGAGAATGAAGCCTTGGTGGGTCCCCCTAGTTTGTGATATTTGGACCTTTTTCTTGGATACCTTGTAGGCTGTATTGACTAGGTGGTTCAGGGTGGTTAGTATTTCTATCAGAGGTCTCTTTAGTTAGGGCTGGCAATCAGAATGTTTTCTCCATTCTAGGTTCCCTCCTCCAAATGTAGATCTTTTAGGTCTGTAGCTAAAGTTTCCCCAAAGATGGTGGGGGAATTTTTGAACCCTCGGAGCAGGACTGTTTAGCAGTATTGTTGTTTTTGTTGCATGTTTGGGTCCTGCCACTCAAAAGCAAAACTTTCCTGTGACTCTGGGGCTAATGGAGTACAGAAGAAGGCATCTTTTAAATCTAATACAGAATACCAGGTCCTGGTGGACAGTAGAATGGCCAGCAGGGTGTAGGGATTAGCTACTACTGGCTATACATCCTCGGTGGCTTCATTGACTGCCCTGAGGTTCTGTACCATCTGGTATTCCTCACTGGGTTTCTTAACAGGAAGAATGGGGTGATACAGGCTGATAGACATGGTCTAATAAGGCCTTCGTCAATTAGGCCCTGTATAACAGGGGCAATGCCCAATAACGCCTCCCAACGGAGAGGGTACTGCTTTCTATTGGGCCATGTATGTCCAGGTTTTAAATGGACTAACACGGGACTGGCTCCTGCAGCTCATTCCACCTGTCCCTGGGTCCAGACCTTGGAATTTATTCCAGGGAGATTGACTTGCTCTGCCAGGGAGGTTTGTCCTCAGACATTAACATTATCATGTTGTGCCCTTTGTCTAAGGGGATGCTAGTCTCCAAATTTGTCTCCCATTAGGTGGACAGTAGCCACCAATTTATCTCTTCCTAGCAGGGGTGTAGGGCATTTGGGGATACACAGAAGGAAGGAATGGGTGAACATGTGTTCATCCAGATTACATTCTAGTGGCTGTATGAATGCCTGTGCTTGGGATTTCCCTGTTAGTCCCATAATTTTACAACTTTCGTGACTGAATTTGCCTTTCGTGTTCAGAACTAAGTAAATGGCACCGGTGTCAGCTAAGAACTCGACAGCCTTCACTCTTATGTCCAATGTCAGCTGAGGCTACTTGGGGGTCAGTTGGAGTGCCAGGTTAGGAGCCCCCTGGCCCCTTCATTCTTCATCTGTTTGGACCATCTGCCTTCAAGGGTGGTGGGCAGGATTTGCCAGTTCCATCCCCCTTTGGGGGTGGCAAAGGCATTCTCTCTTCCAGTGTCCCTCTTGTTTACACATGGTGTGCTGATTGGCTCCAGTTTCCTTGACTTGCTATCCCTCGATGGGGGCTGGGGGCCATACACTGGCATCGAGAGTCTCCGTGGGCGGTTAGTCCAGATTCCCATGCCAACCAGTTGACGTGAGAGGGCAACAGTCCATTGGTGGGCTGGCTTCCAGACCTTTTTATTCTCTTGACTTCCTGTATATCTTGGTTATTAAACACCCGGTAAGCAACCTCGTCTAGGAAAGAGGTAAGGGGTATCTGGTTCTGTTTCCAGTTTCTGAAGTTTATGCCTGATGTCGGGGGCGCTTTGTGAAATAAAATATGACCTCAGGATTACATTCCCTTCCCAGAACTCAGGGTCAGTGTTAAGTATAGATTCAAAGGCATTCCCTGAGGCACTCTAGGAATGCCGAAGGCTTTCTGTTGACTGCTGATTGATTTCCTTTATCTTATTCCAGTTCCTTTCTCTTATTCCTTTTAGGATCTCAGGATCATATTTTTTATAATGGGTTAGCCTCTGTCTTTCACCCCCTTCTCCGTTGTCTCAGTGGTCCCAGTTGGGTTTGTTGTCTGGGACCTCCTGATTTCCCAGTCTGAAAAATAGCATGACCTGCATTGTTTCTGTTCTCTTTGTCTGCTTCATCTTAGGATTTTGAAAAGACCGTAGCCTTTTCTTTCCTCATTAGGAATACACTGAGGAGGCTCTAGATGTCAGCCCAGGTGGGGTCATGGACCTGAAAGATTCCCCTAATCAGATTCAGGAACACCTCTGGATCTTCCCTCAGCCCCTTACTGTGACTTTTCCAGTTATACAGATCAGAAGTGGTAAATGGAATATATATACGGGTGAGCCCTCCTTCTCCATCAGGGACCTGCCTCAAAGGGAGTGTTTTTCCTAGAGGGTTGTGGGCCCTGGCTGGTAATTAGTCCCACTTTGTGTACTTGCCAGATTGGGTTCTGGCGGAAGGGGCTTATATGGAGGGAACCCCTGGGGCCTGGGGCCCAAATCGGGACATATGAAGGAAGAGGGTCGGGCAGGAGCGGTAGGAGGAGGGTTAAGGAATAGATCAAGAAGGTCCTCAGGGGAGGGTCAAGGACTGGTAGAGAGCTCTTAGTCTCCTTTGGTATTTCCTCAGTGGAGGAGAGCCCACATCCCTTTTGAAGGTCTTTGTTCTGATATAAGGCCATAACAAACTAGACATAGGGAATTTCATCCCATTTTTTTGTCTCTGGCATAGCAGGTCCAGTTATAAGATGGTGTTGTAATTTAGAGACCCGTTGATGGGCCAGCTTTCCTCATCTCCTAGCCAGTGTTGGGGCCAGCCTGTATTACATAGAAGATTAAAATGTTTGGGGGTCAGGGGGTGATAACCGAAAAACTTCCATTTGTGCAGGATGCACCCTAATGGTTGGTCAGTCCTTCAGTATGGTGGACATTTGTTTCTCTGTCCCTTAGATGTTCTGTTATGGTTTTGTTTCCAGCTATCAAGGGGCATTGGTTAGAGTGATTTCTTGGCACGCAAGTGCCACAAGATTTGACCCAAATAAGATTTCTGGTTCAGGAAATTTGGAAACAGCACCAAACTGTTAATGCATTCCTCAAAAGACCAAAACAGGAGGCATCTATTTTGGTGTGGACTCTGATATAACTGGGGTTCACCTTGAATCTGTGATGGCCTGTGCTTGAGAGTGTTAGTCCTTCCCTAGTCAGAATGTCCCACAGGAAGTTAGACAGGACCACATCTGGGACAGAGCAGCTTAGCCACATTAATTCCTGACCAATTTGGTCTGTTAGGGAGTGTCATATCTGTCTGAGGTAGGGGTCTTCTCCTTCCTCCTTTCAGCTGAAAAGGAGTTTTCACACTTCCCGCCAGATGAAAGCTAAAATCAAAGGGATTCCCATGGGGTACTCAATAGATCGCTGGGGCGGCTGGTGTTTTGTGCTGATACTGGAAGGAGAGCCCGTGGAACCTCGGTCAGTAAAGCATCACCCAAGGTTCTCCTCACAAGCAGAGTGGGGAGGAGAGGTTGGGTGGTGGGTGTTTCCTGTTCTTGCCAGTAGCTCATGGGGCTTCCCAATAATGGCGTTTCTGATCTTATGAGTGGCTCGCAGGCTCCCCATCCCACTTCAGAGAAACTAGCGCTGACCAGAAGAGGTCACGTTACCGGTTGCCTACCTACCTCGAGACCCTTTCGCGCTCAGGCATCCCTCATGCCTTTTCCTGAACTCAGACTGCGCGTCCTCATTCTCTTTTGTCAGGCAGTCCTCATTACCTGGGCCTTTTCCCTATCTCGCCTCTTGGCTCACAGGGTTGACCACTTTCCTTTACCAACTTGAAAGGGACCATGGAGAGTGCTACTGTTGACGCCTGGACATTGGTGAGGAGGGCAAAAAGCCCTGGTGTGGCCACTACTGCCTTGTACAGGGGTCAAGAGGACAGCACTACTGGTGAGACAGTGGGCAAGACTGCTGCAGCTCCCTCTTGTCCACAGGTCCCGACCGTCCCCAGCATCTGGCGCCTTCGGAAAGCCAGCCAGATGCAGCAGGCAGGCACACGTGAGTTTCTGTCTCTGATCCCCAATGATGCCACAATATGATCCATTCAAGGGGATGCAGTCCAGATTGCTCTGCAGGCTATGCTGTGTGTGTGTACCATACCTGGGTATCAGGTTCCTGGGACGAGTTGCTCTGAATTTGTCCAAAGGCTGCTGCCCTTCTACCACATCTGAGTGAAGTCAAAGACTAGAGTCAATCATCCTCATGCAAACTTCCCAGAGCCTCTGCCATCCTCCATCTGAAGCTGGGGTGAGTCCAGAGCCTAGTGGGTACGTGCAGGTGGAAAAGGCCATGCTCTATCCCATCTGGGTCACCAGCAATTTTTTTACCAACCCTCCTGCGTCAGTCCCTAACAAGGGTCCTTCTGCCTAGTGTCATTCAAGCCAATAGAACGAGACCGTATTCAATTCAGAAGCAAAGGGAAGCTTTATTCTTTGGCCACAGAATAGAGACGTGCAAGCTTGTGCTCTAGAGTAAACACTCTCCCCAAAAGGCTGTCGGCAGGACTGCTTTTTAGGCTTCTTGTCAGTGGGGAGGGGGCAGAGTTCTTGCTGGCCAGGCACAGCTGTGCTGCTCACAGAGCTCCAAATTGAAGTGCCGAGAGCAGCATCTCTGCACACAGTCTGCCACTGCTATCTTGAATCGAGGTGTCACGCGCAACGCTTCTGCACATGGTCTGTGAGCGGAAGTGTTGGGTGCAGCCATTTCACACTAGAAATTCTGGTCTGAAGTGCCAGGTGCAAGGCCTCTGCACGTGGTACCCTATGAGCAAGTGAACCTAGACTGAGCACAAAGGAAGGAAAAGTTAGATTTTATTTGATTACCCGGATTCTATTTTTATTTCCCAAGAATTTTAGTGGGATTTGCCAGTGACGCTGTCATCTCAAAATATGTTAGCTATTGTCATGCAATTAAATTCAACGAAAGACAGAATCAAGTCTGTCTCATTCATCTTTATAACCCTGGCACATGGCCCAACACGTATCTTCCCTGCCCACCTGACCTTACACGCACACGTGCACACGTGCGTGCACGCACACACACACACACACAGATTGGGAAAGTTTATTGAAGGAATTGGGACTTGAGAAGAACTTTAAAGAATGGGTAGAACATTAATACATCAAGGAATATGAGAAAAGTTACTACCTGAGCAAAAAGACCTGGTAAAACATGGAAACCAAAATGTGTATGACAGGGACTGAAGAGGAGACAGGCAAGCCAGAAGGAAAAATAAATAGCATCCAAACAACTTTAATTTTGAAAGATGCTAAAATCACCTCATCTATATTTCATTTTGTGAAGCAAGAAGACTGAAGCTCAGAGGAGTTTAAATAACTCGTAGTGGTAGACATTGGCATTGCTGAGATTACAACCCAGATTGCCTGACACATTCTTCAATGCTCATTTGAAAAGGGACTGGAAGAAAATTCTGGGAAGCCAGTCGGGAGTCATATGGTAGAGTTCTCCATTTGAAAAATTCACTCCTTAAGTAATGAGGATCTCTCTTATCTGTTACCAGCAGTGTAAACAAGGTTAGAATGAAATTCCCTGGACAGTCTCTTTGGGAGGCATGACCAGGGAAAGTGGGACCACAAAGCAAAGCACCATGGATCAGCAAGCATGATTCCTGAGAGAGCATGGACTAAAAAATCCCAAACTAATTCAGAAGAAAACATCCCACTTGTGTTGGTAAGGGGAGACAGTGTGGGCCTATTGCTTGATTTAATCAGAGACTAAGAGAAGAGAAGAACTTCCTCCACCCTGAAAACACCATATTGTGTTTGTAGTGTGTCCGACACTAACAGAAGGTCAAAACTACACATAATACTACGATTGTTACTTTGGCTTTTTCATTTTTTGTTTTTTTGTTATTTTTATTACTCACAGAATCTATCCCTTTGTGTTTATGGCCAGATATGTTTTTAGTCTTATTTTATAATGGAGCAACACTTAGTTAAATATGAATAACACTCTGGTTTCTGGACACCCATTGCTTCATTTATTACACCTGATACTGTCCTACCCAAAAAAACGTGGAACCAGCACCTGACATCTTCCCCAGGAAGGTAAATGTTGCTCATTTTTTATTTGTCATCTAATAAGTAACAGCCAGATTTGGAGGTGGAAACTTCAAAGTGCAGTTGCTTCATCCTGACAAAATGCTGGTGTCTGTTTACGTTCATATATTAATGGAATAATTTCCAGATCAGTCCAAGTACTTGAGACACATCAACGATACATATGCCCCCATTGTTCTTAATTAGCTTCTGATTAAAATGTCTTCTCATGCTCTTCAAGCTTAATTGTTGTCATTGAGATCCACGGAAGTACTCTTGCAAAGATTTCTGCATCGAGAGTTAGAGGCAGGGGATCTGTAGTGAAGCACATGTCCCCAGGAATTTCTTCAGGAATTTCTTCTCTCTTTCCTAATTATAATCAGTCTCTGACTGCCATCATACAAAAATTGTAATACCCAGGTAATGGACACCCTGAAAACATACTGTGGCTGTGATATTTGAGCTCTTTAGGCAAAGGATCCCTGCAGGGCCAGTCACTGTGTTCAGCAGCGCTCAGCAGTTCCATCCGGAAGTTTCTTCCATCAGTGTATAGTGTTTACTCCTCTTCTCCACTGGGACGTAAGCATCACTGAGCTGAAGTTAGGCCTAAATTCCAACATGGTGTTCCTTGCGGTGGACCTTGGGATAGCCTCCTCAACATCAATTCCACCCCTTAACCCACTGTGTAACAGCACTAGTTTCCAACCCTGGATGCACATCACAATCTACCTGGGAGATATTTTTAAAAACACTGATCCCTAAGGGCTATCCTTGACCAGTTCAATCTGAATCTTTGTACAGAGGTTAAGAGCAAGTGCTGAGGAACCAGTAGCCTGAACTCGTATCCTGGCCCTACAATGCAAACTTGGGGCAGGTCTTTAAACTCTTAGTGCCTTAATTTTCTCAAGCATTAAATTTGATTATAACAGTACCCATCTCATGGGAGTATGGTGAAAAGTATATGAGTAAATATTTATAAAGTACTTAGAATAGTGGTTGGCACATATAAACATAACTATTTGTTATGATAGTGATAAAGATGATCTTGATTTTGATCATGAACATCATGATGGAGGAAATGGAGCTAGAGCTTGATCAAATTGTGTTTGAAGTCCACCCTACCTCTGATATTTTCATATTAAAGAACCAAAAAACTGCTTCTGTTTTTAAAGCCTTTTTGAGTTTATCTTTCCTATTATTTGCAACTGATATGCAACCCATTATTAGCAGCTTCTTAGACTAGGCTGAGAAGCCTGTGGGTGGTCCGTGAATACTATAGAAAGACCATCAGGCTGTGACTTAGAAGAAATGAGTTCTGGTCCAAGTGCTACTCTACCTAAGGAGCAGATGATTTCAGAAGGCTTTGGAGCATTAATTTTATAACATATGAGGGTCTGTGGAATTGATATCTGGTAACCCACCAGCTAAGACTTTTCACCCCTCAATTCTGTTTATCTAAGAAATGAGGAGGCTGAACAAGAAGAACTTGAAGGATGATCAGGCTTAAGGAGCCCATGTTTTTATTATCTCCTGGAGGCCAGGGGCTAAGTTAACTCTTAGTATAAGAACATTAGTGGACTGAACTTTGTAGTGACTTCCTTTGCAGAAGAGTTTCTTTCCACCCCCTCCCTGAAGATAAATAGGAGGGAGGTGTTCAATGCTTCTGATTTTCAGAATGGAAACCAAGGCAACAGGAGAAAACAATTCCAGAGAGGTGGCGATGAATACAGAAATTACCTGTCTTTGTTACATGTTTGGAACAGAGCCATTCTACAATTGATCTATGCATCTCAAGAGCCTATATACACAGCACTGAGATCTTTTCTTAAATAGAAGAGCCTTAAAAGCAACATTAAAAAAAAACAAATTGTCCCTTGCCTCTGGCTACCTCCCATGTAGCTCATCCAAGATTGGTTGAGGTAACCTGAGGGTGCACATCAGGATTTTAGGCCATGGCCGTGCAATATCCGAACATCCACATGAGAATTGAATTTTAAAGCAGAGAATACAAACTGACCACTTACACATTCAATGTGGCTGACAGGTAGGTTTTGTTCAGCCTATAGTTTACTTTTATTTGAATTTGGAGCCAACTTTTTAAATCAGTAGTTTACAAATAAAAATTCTGTTTTCTGGGCTCTCTGGAAAAAATTGGAAGATCTGGCAACACTGGGCTGACATTTCCCCTGGGAACAATAAGCTATAACTGACTGGCAGCTGCCCAGAGACTTACCCAGTTTGCTGCAGTCCTCACCCCGCCTAACATCAGTTGAACATGGAGGCTGACAGGGTTCATCATACGGCTTTTGCTTTATCTGCTCCACTCGCTTCTACCAACTGGTTGACCCTCACAGATATTTGAGTTTGCAGCCTTAGCTTGCCTTTAAGTTTTGTCCACATCCAAGTTGATACAGCTGAATTTAGCTTTTTAAAAACTGAACAAAGTGCAAATGATGCAGTGAGTAGGGGTGAGTAGTATTGGCTATAGGATGCCATGCAACTGGTTTAACTGTTTTACTTTCAAAAAATTTCCACTGATGTTCTCTAGACACAGAAATGTAGTTGGTTGTATTTGAACTTCAAATGTGGTCTCAGACCTCTATGGGTCACAGAGAAGTGACAGTTCTTCAGATCACCTACTGAGATGAATTGAGGAAGAGTTTCCTGGCATAGGCCTCAAATTACTTTACAGATTAGCCTGAAGCCTTCTCTGCATTTTCCTCATTTCCTTTATGGAGCCTAAGTCAGAAATAGCTTTTCTAGTACCATCTATTAGAAGCACATGAAATGTCAAGCCAGATTTATGGATTAAGAAATTGACATTGGATCATAATTCAGTTTAGAGTAGAAGGAATGAGAATGCCAAAAATGACTTGGAGCCAATTTTTTTTGTGGTCACAACAAGAACAACAATAAAAAGAGTGTGTTCGTTTCTAAGTCAAAGCCCCTCCTCCCTCCATCCCTGCCCCCAACTCTCTTTTGATGTATACCAGCTACACAAATACTGTATATACAACTAAAATGGAGACCTAAAATCTGCTTACTATTTAGCTTTTTTTCCCAGATATCTAACTCTGGGCTCCTTCTCTATGACCACCATTTCCTTCCTTATTTCCCAGTTCTTCACTTCTACTGAATCTCTCTGCCTTTGTACATAGCCATCTCTTTAACTAAATTATGGCTGCCAGGGTGGAAACCCATCTTGTTCAACATTGTTACCCCAATTCCTGAGCATGCTACTTGACACTGTAGAAGTTCAACCTATTTTTAGTTACATAAATAATCGGTGACCTCCAGTACCTCAAGCTGTTTCTCTAATTCCAAGATGCTAGCCTCCTTCTTGTTCTGTTTACCTCACTACCAAACCTGAACCCCATGGTCAGCCATGTTAGTGAATTCTTACATTTCACTATCTTCCATTTCCCTTGGCCAAGTTCCTAGACTGTCAATAGTTACTGGAAAGAGTTTTAAAGACATATTTATTACTTCTAAAGAAACATATGTTATAAAATAGTAACTGGTCCTTCACAGACATACAATGATGAGAGTATTCAGTCAATTCTTGTTGACTCTGTCACAACATATGTCCCCAAAATGTTCTAAGATCTTTAGTTTCCCCAACACTCCACACTCATCCTCCTCAGGCACATTAGATGACCTAACCCACCTGTGAAATTTAGATAACCCAACTCAAGCTCCCCTAATTCCCTATTTCCCTTTTCAAAATATCATTCCATTATTACTTCCCTTTATTTTTCTGTTTGTCCTTCTTTGTCATCTAATTGTTCTAATTGTTCATGAATTCCTTCCTATCCCATAATCTCTAGGACCTTTTTCTGGATCTTTCTTTCTCTCTATGTCTCTTTTATTTTTCTCTTCCCATTTTTCTCTTCTGTTTTTATTTGTTGTTTGTCTGTTGTGGTCTGACTTTCATCTGCTTCACATGTCTAAAGAAGCTCTTTTGAAAGTTCACAATGATGTCACGACTGTCAAAGCCAAACTTTCTAAATTCTGTTCCACTTAAACATTTGCATTTTAGCACTATGTTTATCACTTTCTTTTTAAATTCTTTGTAACAAAAACTTTCATGATACCATCACATTTTGGTTCCATTACTTTTTCAGGTACTTCTTACCTAAATCCTATTTTTGGCTTCTTGTCCTACATTCTTAATCATGCAGACCCGTAATGAATTTTGATTCTTCCCTTTGCCTTTGCACCCCTTGTGTAATCAGTGCCCAAGTCTTGAAGTGTTCTTTAGGAGGCGAGATACACATTTGACTAGCCACGTTGCCACGTGGTACTCAGTTTGAACATTTCAATCTCTTTTTAGGAGCCTAAGATGTTCTAGGTGGATACTCTGGAAAACCTCAAATAAGTAAGAGATTAAAATCAGGAATGTGGCTGAATCTGTAAAACAGAAAAGCAGTTTTGTATTTGACACACGACAAGTGAGATGATGCTTAAGCACATTTATCTTCTGCCTCTACTTCTGGATGAGCTCAGAGAATACTCATACCTTATGGTCAATCTTTCCTTCACTCCTTTCCCACTAAGAGGAGAGAAAGGAGAAGTGAACTCTGTGTATTAGAGGGGATCATTCTTCCTCGCAAGTGAGATAAATACAACTCAAACAAGCTCAGGCTAAAGTGGAGGATTTATTGGCAAAAATAAGTAAACCTGGGGAAGAGAAGTAGTGACTCTGGGACAACCAGAACACTTGACTCAGCACTGCTCCTTATCCTTGGCGCATACTTCTCTTTCACTTCAATTATATTTTCTCTGGTCAACTTTATCTATGATGCTTGAATCACGGCCACTGGAAGTCTGGGTTCACATATTCTCACTTTTTCCAGCAGAGAAAAGAGGATATTTTCCTCTGCTCCAATTAAAAAAAAATAGGAAACACTTTGATATACCAGCTAATATATTAATTCTTATATCATTTTGGTTGGTTGGGCATATAGGGTCATATATGAAGCTGGCAGCTCTCATTCACATATAATAAGATCCATAAGATATGGGCCTGTACAGCATCTCCCTCAAGCCAAAATCTGTCCAGATCCAGTACATGATCCCTATTTTAGCAGAATGATCATTTAGATTTGCTCTCAAAATTTAAGTATCTTTTCTTTCAACCAGGACAGTTTGATTTTAAGCTTTACTTTAGTTCAGAAAATTTGACTTTTCCTAGTTTAAAAAATTGGTGTTTCATGCATTGTGGCCACTGGGTTGAAAGTTAAGGTTTAAGTGCAGACTTTACTAATCTTAGAATCTCAGAAATCAAAATTACTTTGACAGAATTCACCAAATGGATTATATGGCAATGGTACTTGTGTGTACTTTACAGAGGGTAGAAAATTTCATGAAAACTCTTAGAACTGCCCATCAGAGCTGGACTGAGGTTGAATCCACATAGTGCCGGCACAGGCCTGACAAAAGGGCAGGTGTAGAGTCATGCCATTTCTCTGCTATCAGCACCACTGTTGTAGACATTGTCATTGCTGCCCTCTTCCATCATTCTTACTCCTGAAGACCACTAGGAACCCCTGTTCCTCTATCCCTGGATTTGAGCTCAGGAATATGAAATAGATGAAAGAATATCTTTGTCTCACAGTCTAAATCCCACATAAAGTTTTCATTCACAGATTACAGCTCACTCTATATAATATCTGAATAATTAAAAATTATGTCCAAGACCTGGATAATACACTGATAAATCTAAGGTCCTGTTTTGACAAGCCTTTGTCAGCAAGCCCCCAAAGGGAGAGAAAAAAATTCAGCATAACAGATTATAAGTAACTACATGTGTCTGAGAATAGATGTAGTGGAAACTTCAGACAGTCAAACAATCAAATACAGAGATGCTCTTCCCAAACAGAAATCTTCTTTTTTGGCTGCTGTGATTGAAAACAATTTTCTATGTAAGACTTTTACCGCAGTTGAGAATAATAATAAAGGGTTACAGAATCAGAAAATTCTTTCCAAGCCATCTAAAAAAACAAACTGACAAAAATCAAAGCTTGGAACAAGCCGACACAGACGCTAATTCATGAATTCAGCTTGCCTCAGCTTCTGCTGCAGCTTTTTTTTTTTTTTTAATTGGATACTCAAGGTCAGTCGTTGCAAATCAGTAATTGGTGATCTATTGTGTTAAACTCACGTGAGCGACAGTCAATTCTGTAACAGCAACTGCTTTAGGAAGTAAGAAATCGTTAGTGCCTTCAGTATCCCAAACAAAAATAATATACTAATGAATGTGCTACGTACTGATGAGAAGGATCTAATATGCATTTCCACAGAAATGTCTTGTAATTTAGGATTAATTAATGTCCAATTATTGTAAGCTGTAAGTAATAAATTTTAAAAGCTCTACACTTCCATTTTGTAATGTTTTTAGAAAATGGAACATTAGATGTTTTTAATCTTGTCTGTTCTTGCAAAATACCCCAGATAACATGCTGTTTTGCATTTCGAATAATATAAACTCATCTAAATGCAAAACCAGGGTCCAATCAGAATAAGATGGTAATCAAATTACAATATTCAATGATGAGTTTTCCAAGCTGACTTCTATCATGAATTTCAAGATCTTACAAGGTTTCTATTTGTTTGTACAACTGCAAAGGGCTCAATTATAGAGCTTAGAGAGAGTCTAAAAATAACGTCAGACTAATTAAAAGATTCAACGGGATTTGGGCTAGCACTGTTTTGAAACTCTTTTTAATCTGTTTGGCTTTCCAAATGGACTTTGGAAGCTAAGGCTCCCTTTTAAATACGTTGAAGTAAAAACACCTGGCAAAGGAAATAAAAAGGAATTTGTAGCCTTCCTCTTCCTGGTACCTAAAATGACAGAGACCAGTGTGCAGCTCTGTGTAAGAAGATGAGGCCAGCAGTGAGGGTGCTGCCTCCAAATCCTCCTGGACTCTTACGGGGACTCAGCTCATTTTCTGGCATTATTGTGCATGTTGAAAACAAGCCGGAGGGTCTGTAGCTTCAAGTTGCTGAATCTTTGAAAAACTCAGGCAAGAGTTTCAGTCTTTGAAGTCATTTTCCCTTTGGGAGGTAAGATCCAGGTAATCAGGAAAAACTCAGGAGGTCGGGCTATTATGATAATGTTCTGCCAGTGCAGTTTTGGCTCACAATGTTACATCACTTGGATCATCAAACTTGTGGGAACTCCCAGCAGGGCTTCCACCTCAACAGTTGGTTGCTTTGTTTGACAAACACGGCAGTGACAGGGTGGGGGATTAAAAGCACCTAGAGGGCTGAAACTTTTCCCCATTCATCAGATGGTACAGTATTGTGGTTCATTGAAAGTGGTTTTTATTTTGTTCTTCTCTTTTACATTTCTCTGTTTGGACTGTCTTTTTTCTTTTCTTTTCTTTTCTTTCTTTCTTTTTTTTTTTAAATAACAGGGAGTTCTGAGATTTTCCATAAGATATGAGGTAAAATGTTAGGAAATTATTGTCTTTGCAGAAATGCTAATTTCTCACTCGAAGGAATCACAGAAATGAATTTCACTGATTTCAAGGCTTCCAAAGTTGTATAAATACTATATTCATTAAACTCCTATTCTGGAGGTTATATAGGTACCAGGGCATCTGTCACTGTCACGGAAGAATATTAGAGTGAGCTAACAGCTTGAGGAAGAGTACAGCCTTGTAATTTGGTCTTATGTTGTGCTTATTAATGTGCAAACCACCATGGCAAATACTGTTTATGCTCCTGTGCCATTTAAATGAACAAAAGAGAGATTGCGACCAAGGCAATGACATCATCATTAAACTGAAGGAGGCAAGTTGAGCCTCTCAGATCTTCAATGTAATAGTTGTAAACCTCATTTCAGAGGTTGCATTTCCTTTAGAAGACTTCCTTTAATGGTTAAGTATTTTTAAGGGCAGTAACCCACGAATAAAATATCTGTGAGTGAGGGAACTCTAAACTCTTATAAAGCTAACTCAATTATCTATGCAAATGGAAGCACGGGTTCCATAAATCAACAATTTCCAAAGCGAATCCCCTAGTTTAAATTGAGCCAATAATTTCTACATTTCATCTTCTGTCTTCAACAGAACCTCTTTTTTCTCCCTAACCAGAGCTGCAGTTAAACAACAAAACAAACCAGCTCGAATTTCATCTCACCTTCTTTTTCCACCCCTAGAGCATCTGATCAATGGAAGAGGTCAAAGGATAGAAGCAAAAGGACGGAAACCCCACCAAATAATCAATCCTTGAAGAATCCAGTATCAGGTGAATTCATATTATTATTTTCATCAGACTCATATCAACAGTTAGCAAATCCCAATCTTAAGGCTATCCAGAATGCCGACAACAATTAGTGGTCAGATTCACTTGAATAGGGTTTTCTCTGTGGCTGTTTGTGCTGAGTACAATCTAGATGAGACTTTACAAAAGAAAGTATCTTGAAGGTAAGAAAAAGGACTAGGTAATGAAAGAAAGTCATAGAGTCCCATGAAAAACACAGAGGCCCTTTAAAAAATAGCTAAATCCCGTGGAGATTGTTTGTAGTAGTGGGAGGAAAAGATAACATAAAGTTCAATAGGTGGACAGAGGTGATGAAGGAAAAAGATGCCAGACTATTTCTATCAAAGGGAAATCAGAAAGCATGTGAGAAACACCATCACTTTGTGAAAGTGTTAGACATGGGATAATGTATGAGCCCATCTGGAAATATAACATAACAATCCTGTTCTATGTTACCCACATACCATATTCCTTTATGCTACCTACAACTTGAGACTACCTTATATATCAGTGTATGCAGTAATATCCTTAGGGGTTATAAAAAGTACTATTTTATCAAATAATTTCTATTTTTATAGTAAGTTTACCTTTAACTTTTGAACATCTTAAATCTTCTGACCATAAGCAGAGAACAGATTTTAAACATGGTTACATAGCAGTTTTCTCATTGGGGGTACACCTCTACTTTTCTAAGAAAAATAACTATCCAGATGAAATTGGGATCATAGATGAAGGCAATTCATACTTTTAGAAGAGAAGTGGTGAGTAGAGAAGCTGACCCAGCTTGTCAACAGAAAATGTGGAATAGGTGCCTCTTCTTAGAAATAGCTTTGGGACTTCCCTGGTGGCACCGTGGTTAAGAATCCGCCTACCGGGCTTCCCTGGTGGCACAGTGGTTGAGAGTCCGCCTGCCGATGCAGGGTACACAGGTTCGTGCCCCGGTCCGGGAAGATCCCACATGCCGCGGAGCAGCTGGGCCCGTGAGCCATGGCTGCTGAGCCTGCGTGTCCGGAGCCTGTGCTCCGCAACGGGAGAGGCCACAACAGTGAGAGGCCTGCGTACCGCAAAAAAAAAAAAAAAAAAAAAAAAAAAGAATCCACCTGCCAATGCAGGGGACACGGTTCGAGCCCTGGTCCGGGAAGATCGTACATGCCACAGAGCAACTAAGCCCATGTGCCACAACTACTGAGCCTGCGCTCTAGAGCCCGCGAGCCACAACTACTGAGCCCACGTGCCACAACTACTGAAGCCTACATGCCTAGAGCCCATGCTCTGCAACAAGAGAAGACACCACGATAAGAAACCCGTGCACCGCAACAAAGAGTAGCCCCCACTTGCTGCAACTAGAGAAAGCCCGCGTGCAGCAACAAAGACCCAACACAGTGAAAAATAAATAAATAAATAAAAGAATAAATTATTAAAAAAACCCAGCTTTGCCATAACTAGGAGAGAGATACACATATGAACATACATGAGCATTTGTCCTTTTAGTATCTGCTTAGCATTTACATGCCTTTCCTAACAGAACTCCTGGATCCTTTCCGGGAATTATCTTTTTCCCCATGAATACTGGAAGAACCTCTCTCCTTTACCCAATAGATGGGTATATGAGCCTAGCTAGGCCAAAAGAATGTTCACTCCCTGGAATCTAATCGGAGCAACATTATAAAGAGACAGAAAATGTTTGGAGTTCTCTTCTATCTGAGAGCCAGCCTCCTGATCCAAGTCTCTTGCTATTACAGTTGACGCTCTTGCTATCACAGTTGGCCTTCCATATCCACAGGTTCCCCATTGGTGGATGTGACGGGCCAATTGTACTGTGCCATTTTATATAAGGGACCTGAGCATCCGTGGATTTTGGTACCCACGGGGGTCCTGGAACCAATCCCCCATGGTGCTGAGGGACAACTGTATTGTGGTTCCTGCTCTTTTTTTCTAGCACTGCATTGGTTCCTGTCCATTCAAAGCCCAGGTCTTCAGGCTCCTATACATTCTCTGAGCTCACTACATCTGTCCCATCAATTTCCTTTTGCTAAAGTTAGCCAGACTCCATTTTTGTTGCTTTCAGCAAAAGAATTATGATATATGGAATCTTTAAAGCAGCTTAGAAACTGAGAGGACATAAAATGTAGAGTGAAAAAGAAAGGATCAATGTCAATAACACAGAATTTTAAATCAGACCATTAAAAAAAGAAAGCTGTTGGAAGTCGGTCCTCAGACTTGCTGCAGGAGTCATGGGAGGTAAAAGTGATGCTGAGAAGACAACATCTCCCTGAAGGGATGCTTCCTTTAACGCATATGCCTGACAAGCACTTCTATCCTCAGAGAACACTCTCTGAAGGAGTTAGACCAATGGTCCTCAATCTTTTTCCACCCCAGCACACCTGGGGGAGGAGAAAGAGTCTCATCAACACTACATCCCCAGGCAGCAGTGATTCTGAGTTCTGGAGGCAGATCAGAAAGGGCGAGGGGGCTGGAAAAGCCCTTTGGGTGATCGGAATTCATCTCCCCTGCACACCTGTCAGCTTTAAAAGACAACTGCTTTTTCGTCTCCCCCCGACACCTGTCAGCTTTAAAAGACAACTGCTTTTGATGTTAGGAGACAAGTTGGAATAAATTTGAAAAGTAGGATTAATTACTGATAAAGAAAAGAAGACCCCAAAAATATACCAGCAATAAAACGTAGGGTAATAAATTTTAAAAACAATTTACTGTTAAGTTTTTTCAGCCTCCTTATTTTGTTTGAAGACAATGTGGCAGAGAACTAGAACTTTCCCAGGGTTATATAGCCAGTCTGGTAAGGCAGGACTTAGGGTTCTTGTTTCTCCAACCATGGCTCATTTGACTAAGACAACCTGCAGACCGATTTTTAAAATCTTTCTCCAAATAATATTGGTTCTTACTGTATAAGAGTGGTTACCCGTCAAAGATTCATCACGACATATTAATAAAAAATATATAGCAAAAGTTCAAATTGATTTATATATCTATCAGAGGCTCAGATTCATTTTACATTAAAAAAAAATCACCACCAAGCTTTTTATGTGATAATTACTGACAAAACATTCAGGAGCACATCTGGGTGTAAATTGAGGTACTTTAATATAAAAAATGAACACCAATCCACATTAAAGAATATCACTTCAAATATACTTCAGATGCCCTTTGAGATAAGAAAATATTGTGAAAAATCTGCATTCGAAATTGACTTCGGTAGACGCTAGACCGACCACTATTTTATTTTCCACAAAAACATTCTTCCTTTTCCTTTTTCAGAGTGAAAGTAGTTGTGCCATTTTGGACAGTCTTTGGAATTTTATGTGCAGTAATCTTTTGTTCTGTGTTTTTTAAGCATAGAGACG
Organism: Grampus griseus; assembly: GCF_964374135.1. Lineage (NCBI taxonomy): Eukaryota > Metazoa > Chordata > Mammalia > Artiodactyla > Delphinidae > Grampus > Grampus griseus. Next base: position 72,208,619 of record NC_139018.1, read on the forward strand.
GCTGATAGAGTTATCAAGCAGTTATCATTCTATCCATTCCTATTTGGTTTTTTGTCTTTCTATTTCTTATCCTTCACTGATAATACAGACTTGTCTTTTGACTGCAATTCCTTTTTTTATGGTTCATAGTTTCTGAATAACATGGCCTTCTGTGATAAAGACCCATCGAAAGCATCATTATTCTGCATTTATCTGCATTGAACTGCCTGTTTCATCTATTAGTATTTAAAAGGTTCTGCCTTTTTTTTTTTCTTTCTGTATCTGGCTGTAGTCCTTCAATTCATCTCATCTCTATTATCTGCTGGGATGAGGCTTTGACTTAGATTGTGGGTCAAAAAAAATCACATTATTCAAATTCTCTTTGACAATCAAAAAAAATTCCCATGCAGTCTTATTATTTTGGTGAAGATGGCAAATGAATATCGTTTAGCATTTCTGATGTTTCATCCTATCTTTCATACCCATTGCCCCTGGTAATGCGTTGCTATACAAGATGTACTGAAATAAACGATTTGTCCTTCGGTTCTTTCAGTCCTGTGTTCTTTGTCTGCTAATGGGGTTCCACATGCTTTGCTTTTCAGAACTTCTGGAATTGCTACGTAGAATGATAACTGTTGAGCTGTTCTCACCCGTCTGAACACTGGCCATTGTAATCTGCAATACAACAAATGAGTAAAAATAGTTGAAAAGGAGGTTGAGATTTTACAATGAAGTTATGTTCAGTGTGGGGAAAACACAACTTGGATTAGAGATTGACGAAAGTGAACAACCAAGACTTTTCCAGGTTCCCTGAGACCTCCACAAACTCCTATTCATCGGGGTTTAATATCTGGAATATGCCAGAGTGCTTTCAAAATCCTGTGCCCAAGCATGAAGAGGAATATTGTGTATTTTTATTCCTTCTCATTCCATTAATAGTGGTGCATGTATACTGAGCTCTTCTGGCTCGCTTGATTCTGCCTTCCCTGACCTCCCAACTTTGACTCATCAGTGCTAATTTCACCTTGGTACTCGCATATTATTTACACAATGCCCAGGGAAAGATAGAACTCAGAGTTTGAAAAGTATTTTAAATCTTACTTCAATTTAGAAGAGTACAGAACTAAAAGGAATCTTGAGAAACATTTAGTTAATTTCTCTACTTCTGCAGAGCAATGCCTAGACCATGCCTGAAAGGCAGATATCAGTCTTCCTTGTAAAAATCATAAAGGGAAGGTAAAGGACACAACATGCTTTGGTGACCTGTTCAAGGATATCTCAATCCTATTAGAAAAAAATCCTGTCAGACCTAACACCTTCATGTCAAACATGCTAACTTTTTAAAAACAGACCTTATTTATCATGCTGTAATGGAAACAGCCCTGTAATCAGAATCTGAAGATTTAAGTCGTTGCCTCTTCCTAGCTGTGGGCCTATTTCAAGCCATTAAACTTGAATGAGTCTGGATTTCTTCTTCTAAGAGAATTATATCAGCATAATTTGTTAAAGAATTGTGTTCACTTGTTTAAATTTACTGTTATCACTATCTTCATCAAGGACAATAACACGCTCAACACCTACTAAGTAAAGGGCCTTTTGCTAGGTAATCTGAAAAACAGGTATATGTGGTTTCTGTCAAGAAGAAGCTGAGCACTTAGTAGAGAGAAAAGACATATCCACAAAACATGCCCTAAATCAATAAGGTAACAGATGCCACGTGTTAAGTCGTGAGTGCAAAAAGCAAGTTCTACTGAAATTCAGAGGAGAAAAAATATGTTCGCTGGAGTAGCCAGAAAGTCAGCATATTCCTAAAGACGGTCACATGAGGCTTCTGAAAAGAAGTTAAGGGCAAATTGAGGCTCATTCCTTAAACACGGTATTCTGACTGAACAGAACTTAATTGGGAGTAAAAAGAACTCTTCTGTTGCCTTTCATTGAAAGAAATGACATCACCCATTTATTCATCCAACAAATAATGACAATTCCTCTGCTGTGTGCCAGATTAAAGAATATAAATAAAATGAAATGTACTTGTATTCGGAAAGAATCTTGTAGTTATGTGGAAGGAAACTGACTGAAACTGAAATAAATCAAATGATTTTCTCTCTGGACCCAGATGAGAAATACCATAGCCAGGATTCCAAATAAGTTGTGACTGGTTTCACATACAATTCTCTTTCTATCCTGTACCTCACATTCATTCCCAAATTCCACTTTGTTTCTCTTTCACACACACACACACACACACACAAACTACATGCACACACATGTACTATGCTACTACATGTAGCATAGTAATATCCAATAATTAGTTATGTGTTTTTTAAAAACCCTTTTCGCCAATCTGTTTTCTCACCATTCAAGCAGAAGGAAGAGCTTACCGTATACAGTGAACTGAAAGAAGAGCTAATGTAAAAGAACAAAGGTTCAATTTATTAGATTTAAATTTTTTAGATAGATTTTGAAAATCTCTAGCAAAATAATGATCTTGAAAGTCGTGGCTTTTATTATCAAGAGCCAAGCACTTAAGAAAGAAAATATTTCTTTTTTCATTTTCTTATTTCAAACGCTTAGTTTTATATATTAAGAAATAATATTCAGAGCATGAGTTTATAACTAAAATCAATGTTTCTCAAAGCATGGTCTGCACACCATGTATATCAGAAGCACCTAGGATATGTCATAAAAATGCAGGTTGTGGAGCCCTGCACTGAGTCTTCAAGGACGAGGACAGAAATATGAATTTTAACAAGTAGCCTGATTTTCCTTGTCCATAATAAATTTTGAGTAGCTCTGCATATATTACAGAGAAGACACAATAAAATAGTCATTCTTTTTCCTGCTCAAACAGAGATAAGAGTTTCCCCAGCAGAAAAGCGACAATTGGAGGCACATGACTGGTGTAGAGATGATTTTGGGTCCCTGAGCAGGGTGTAGAACTTCACCTGTCTTAACCTGGGGGAGGTGGTGGGATAACAGAAATACCACTGGAAACCTGGGTACCTTTGGGAAAGCTCCAGAGCAGAAGAGCAGAGAGGACCAAACTATGATCTGATTTCCATATTGTCTCACCTCCAGGGTACTGCAAACCTCATTAGAAAACAGCAGTTTCACCGTCACTCCAGAGTAATAGAAGACCAATAGCCAGGGAAGGCATAGTTAGGGATGTGCCTTACAGAAGCCTCACAATCCTGTGTACACCAGGAGGGTGTAGTAGTTCCTGAGAGGGTGAGCAGTCAGTATGAAGAACATGCAGTTAGAGTAACCAAATGGTATGGGTTGAATTGTGTTCCCCCTCCCAAAAAAGATATATTGGAGTCTTAAACCCTAGTTAGGACTTTACATGTAGATAGACCTGACTTATAGATAGGTCTTTACAAAGGCAATGAAGTTAAAATGAAGTTATTAGCCTGCGCACTAATCCGATATAATTGTTGTCCTTATAAAAAATGGGAAATTTGGACGTGGAGACAGACACACGTAGAGGGAAAACAATGTGAAGGGACACAAAGGGAAAACAGCTATCTACCAGCCGAGGAGAGAGATCTGAAATAAATCCTTCCCTCACAGCCTTCAAGCCTGACACCTTGATTTCAGACTTCTAGCCTCCAGCATTCATGTGGAAATGGGACTTAGTTTGCAGTCTTCCAGGGGAAATACAGCCTGGAAAGTCAGACTATGATTCTTTCTGTTCTGAGATCCTCTCAAATTTACTCAGGGTTTCCACTGATCTTTCTGTCATCTAAGTACATCAGTAGTGAATATAACAGGACCAGAGACTAAAGTCCAAGTCCAGGTAAGAAGTGCTACACCTCAACTAAAGGCAGACAGAAGCACAAAAGGCATACAAATTCAATATCTCTCAGATGCCTGGAGAGTACATAAATCCTTCTGCTCTGCCCTGAGGGGAGGGAAAGTGGATCAGGTAGAAAATCCTGCATAGACTGAGTAGTTTCCAAAATACTACTTCTCATACGAGAAAGTCGCTGAGTTATCACAACAGTCACCATCAGCAGAAATTGGAACTTGAGAGGTTAGCCAGGCATAAAGAAACAAAAGAAGATATATTTTTTACATAGCCAAGTTTATAAAGAGTAAATACATACGTTATTTTCATTTCAGGAAATAGGCTTGGCACTTAAAGGTTGAGAATACACGGATGAACATCTCAGTTTATTGATTGATAAATGGTGCTGACGCAGTGTGAAGCACTTTGCGTACATCATTGCCATTTCTTACATCAGACCCATATGTGGGTATTATTATCAACCTTCAGCAAATCAACAAACTGGATCATCAAGATTGTATCAAGTCATCGTCACTGGCTGGTGAGTAGGCATCAAACTCAGTTCTATTTGCCTCTGTTACCTGCCTTTTATTTGTTAGGCCCTAATATGTTTTAAATAGAATAATGTAAGAGAGGTATTAAATTGCAGTAAATAATTCCATAAATGTCATAAGAAATGCATGAACAGAGTGAGGTAGGAGCAGGGAGTCACTACTGCCAAAGGTCTCAGGAAATGTCATAGAAAAGTAATTTTTTTTAGCTGTGTTTCAGCTAGGATAAGAGTTTTGGAAGCAATGAATGGGACGGAAGGTGTTCCAGGAGAAGGAAGTCATAAGCCAGGCCTGGGGTTATGAGAGGTTATGGCTTATGCAGAGAAGTTGAGAAGGTGGGCTATTCAGCCACAGCATGGGTCTGCCAGGAAGCAGGTCTACCCTGGGGAGGTGGGTTGAGCCAGAACGTGAAGGCATTGCAGAGTCATGCAGTTTTATAAGTACAGAAATGGTTGTGATCAGATTTGTTTTTAGGAAGAACTAAGGGAAAAATGAAGAGTCGATTAAGGGAGACCAGCATGTGATGGGAAGGCCCAAGGTGGGGGCAGGGGTCCCTTTGCCAAGATCCGGGAGAAAGATGATAAGGCCATAGAGGGCAAGGCCCAGATTTTGGAGTCCTTTTTTTTTTTTTAATAAATTTATTATTTTTTTTCTTTTATTTGTTTTTGGCTGAGTTGTGCCTTTGTTACTGCACGTGGGCTTTCTCTAGTTGCAGCAAGGGGGGCCTACTCTTTGTTGTGGTGCACGGGCTTCACACTGTGGTGGCTTCTCTTGTGGAGCACGGGCTCTAGGCGCCTGGCCTTCAGTAGTTGTGGCTCGTGGGCTCTAGAGGGCATCCTCAGTAGTTGTGGCGCACGGGCTTAGTTGCTCCGCGACATGTGGGATCTTCCCGGCCCAGGGCTTGAACCCATGTCCCCTGCATTGGTAGGCGGATTCTTAACCACTGCGCCACCAGGGAAGCCCTGGAGTCCTTCTTGAAGTGGAATTAGCAGACATTGGTGGTTCGTGGTATGTTTGGAGTGCAGATGAGTGCATATTTAGGTCCTTATTTTGCAAGATGGGTGTATTGGGATGACTGTAAACATTGCAGGAAATAGGGGCACAGCCTCAGTGTGGTCACCAGTATTTGTATGAGATCTTACAGGGAGAATTGTATACAGGGAGAAGAGAAGGAGCAGAGGCCAAAAGATGAACAACATTCAAAAGCTTAAGTATAATGGAACTCTTGGCATGTCTTCACTCAGACTTTAAGCCATTTTTTCCTTAAAATAAATGCTCTAAATATTCAAGAAATGTAAGATTTTAGTGGAAAGAGTTCTGACGTACGTAGTAAGGTTCCAGTGCCAAATTTGCCACTACTTAATTTTGTGACCTCTGGCACGTCACTTAATGTAAGTCAGACTTGGCATCCTCCTCTGTAAAACTAGATCTCCAAGGTCCCTCTTTCTTGCTTTCAAATGCAATGATTCTCATTTGATTAGTTCCTTTGATTAGAGAATTTTAATTGGAGCATACCAAAGGCTATTGTGCCATGTGCTTTCCAAATGTTAGTGATGGGAAAAAACATTTTAATAATAATCCTGACTTCATGACTATAGACCTTTCAGACTTTTGCACCTCCAAGTCATCAGTAATTAGACCCTGGCATTTCTGTCTCTTTCTACCACTACTGAGAACAAATTCTATAGACTAGAAAGATGATGCAACACACTGGGAATACAAGAAAAGTAGTCAGAACTAGGTGGAAGCTTTCCCAAATTGTCATTGTAATTTATTGACATAATGGTCATCATTAATAGTGTCTGTGAACAGAGATGCTACATAATGTAAAAATTTCTTCCTCATTTGAAGAGCTTATGTTCTAAATAGGAAATGACATTTGGACATTGAGTTCATACAACAACAATCTAAAATCTTACAACAATCCTACAAAAGCAATCTAAAATCACTCAGTATGTGGGCTCTGCAGTGAGGGAGAGAGATGCTTAATCCCACAGCCTTGCCTCTGAGCTCTAGATCCTCCCATTCCAAGTATCATACATAATTTTACAAAGCCCACCATCTTATACCAAATGTTCCTCAAAGAGAGAAACTGTTGTGGAGTTTGTCTTATGACTTATCATAATAAAATGACCCACTTTTTAAAAGATGCCCCACTCTTTCAGAACCCAGAGGAATTCAACTGAAGCCTTTGCAAGGTGAATTAACAGCCCAAAGCATAGCCTTATGCCAAGCTAGTGAGTCAGAGAAAATCATTTCAACCTTCATCCAGAAATTAAATGGTTATTGATTAATGTGGAAGATACTGTAACCTTTCAGATTAAATTAAGAAATGTTGCTGAGCACAATTAAAGTTTTTCTAATGTAAAGCTGTTTGCAGAGTACATTTTTGACTAAGTTCCATCTCTGAGGTTAATTACCATGTCTGGGGTCCCGGAATAATAGAGTAAGTGGAAAGTTGGCTCCAAAAGTTAAAGAATAGGAAGAAGCAAGAAGTATCCAGAAGTGATTTATGTCCTACTGATGAATTTGAGGGAGGAAAGCCAAATAACCACACCACTCTTCTTTGCTAAAGGTTTGAGGCCAAAGGAATGGTATAAAATTAAAGGGTTTCCATTTCCTCTAGTGGGGCAGGTGCAGCTCTACATTTTGCTCACAATTAGAAACTATCTCATTCGTGCTAGTTAGGCTGAAGGCAGAATGTCTTATTGAGTGTGCTGGAGACATCCTAGGCGGTATGAACAGCTTTTGTTTCTAAGGAGCTCACAATTCTTTATGGAAATCAATGTGGAAGTGATGCTGAAAACTCAGTCCCTGTACACCGGTGCTAAATCAAATCTTGGAGACAGACTTTTGGGTGAAGTAGAAAAGAATAGCTTTATTGCTTTGCCCGGCAAAGGGGGACATAGCCCTTGAAACTGTATGTCCCAACCCAGGGGAGTTTGGTGAAGAGTATTAAGGCAAGGGTGGCATTGCTGATAAGATTAGGGTATGTGCAGGCTGGTGCTCCTCTAACCTGGTCTCAGATAATCTTCTTGATGAGCTTCTCTGGTTCCTTTAGTCTGGCCTCAGGTGGTCTTCTCTGGTATGAAGAATGCTGACATGTTCCATTTGCTGGGTTTTTAATTCTATAAAGGGCTTAAAGACATTGTCATGTGTATCCCTTGAGTCGGAGCCAGGACCCTGCCCCAAGGCTGCACTATTGTTTCTTGGCTGTTCCTCCCTTGACTCTGCATCCCTTCCCTTCCCTGATTAGCAACTGTTCAGAATCTGCCCTTTGGAACTCAGGGAAGTCATGGAGGCTGGAGTCTGTTCCCCACAAGAAACAGGGGACACTGAAAGGCTTTTGTGCCCAGGAGCCCCTCAGGATCCTGCTTGGTTTCAGAAGCCAAGTTAACTACTCTGTGAAAGTGAGCAAGAAAGGATTATAACCTCTCACCACAAAATCTGTTTCAAAGTGACAAGAGTAGGGTGATATTCTAGAGAAGCTAAAAGGACCTGAGTTTTTGTCTTGAATGTACTATTAACTGGCTGGTTTTAGGTAAGATATCCAACTTAACTCTGCCCCTTTCTTCTCATCTGTAAAGTGAGTTGGGCTAAATGATTTCTAAAGTTGTTACGCTTCTATAATAAATAATAAATATTTTTAAGTTAGAAAAAGTAAAAGGTAAATATACACCTTTAAGCTCAGCTGTGAGGGTCGCTGCTATGACCTTGCCTCACTAGAACCATTCTAGATAGAGAACATGCACTTTTGGGAAACTCCAGCTAAACTTGTTTTCATATAAAGCAGGCTTCCAAAGAGAAAAGCCAAGAAAGGCCCCTTTAAAAGCGTAGCTCACTGCAAAAACAGCAAAGAATATATACTAAAAAAAAAAAAGACTAAAAGGCCTTCATGACACATACAGTAAAGAGATGCCCTCATAACTTTTACCAGTTAATTGATGCATAAAAGGTTGTGAAGATTAATGTACATCAAAATCAAAACTAAATTGAATTTTTGACATTTTTTGCAAATAAAAACCCCAAAGAATACATAGGTGCCTTTTGATTTGTCACAGCTGGAAGACTCTGAATCATGAAGCGCTCTAGGAAAGGCCATTAAATAGCGTTAGATGGTTTGTCATTGTGGAAGAAAAGTAATTGAAGAACCAAACTCTGTGTATGGGCATTGCATTTTAAAATATTTACCAAACAGAGATAAAAGTGAGTCTTTTTCTTCCACGACTAAAGCACAAAGTGTTGATTACATAGTCAACAGGAAAATTTTATAATTTAAATCCTTTTTTAAAAAAATTCAGTCAGATTAAGTAATCTTTGTTTAAAGATATTTCTGGGCTACATTTTAAAAAATATTGAATACTTGCCATATAAGCTATTGTTTTTCTTTAATTTTTATGAGGAGAGAAAGATTTAAAAGCCAACCACTGGTCTATGAGAACAACGTTTGAAAACAGCAGTGTGGTATGGGAGAAGGTAAAATGAGAACCAAAATTCTTAGTACTAGTTCAATAAGACTGTGAATTTGAAAACAATTTCAGATGACCTTATTCTGATACTCTTAGCGTCAGTCATAAGGGCAATCTTTTTTTTTCTTTTTTTTTTAAGAAACAACACTGAAATAAGCAAGTGCTAGGATATCCTTGTCAATGAGGTTCCCAATTTTATTCTTTGAAAAAGAATACTAATAATTAGATAAGTGAAATGCCTTTTGTAGTACATATAAAATGAGGAACATGTAGGTCAACACAAGGGCTATACTGGAATTCAAACACACAGGGCCCACGAGGGACCTAATCATGGGGTCCATGGGTTTCCACATGGTCTGAGGAGCCCCAGGAAGAGGTCCATTGCAGCGTATGAAAGCGTATGAAAGCAATTCTGCCATCCAGATAATTGGTTCTACTCATAAGAACTTAAGGTGTGTTTTTCTTCTTAGGTAGGATTCTTTTTTTAAACTATGCCATTAGTAGTGGACATGGCTGACAAAAACAAGCCAGAAAGGGTCTTGCATTTAATAATTCCAAAAAGCTCTTGTGACTATCTCCATTGTCTTTATTTCCAATGATTATTTTAGCAGTTGGCAAAGTACAACTGTTCACAAGATACACATGTCAACAACAAAAAAAACAGACCTGGTCTTGAAAAGCTGACTTCCACATGGAACAGAAGGAAGGAACCGTTTCTATGCTTGGAAGAACAACAGTATTTTGTTTTAATCAGTTGCGAAGGATCTAAAACCCTAAAATTCTAAATGAGGTTAATAAATCAAGAAGAGTTAATATGAAAACAAGCTTCATAATCAGCTTGCAGATAAACACTGTTGCATATTCTGTTAAGGCTAGTCCTAGGGCCGAGGCAGGTCAGAACAGATTTTTCATGTATTCCCACAGTTCAAAGCTTTTAGGTGGAAATAGGTCATGAGAAAACATTTTAATAAACAGCACCACTATTTAGTAAGAATGATCATAGCAGCAAGTAGTCAAAAGCTATCTAACAGAAAGCCTCCTTCTCCCTGTATAGAGTTTTCCTCACTCTCCAGAATAACTGTATTTTCAGAATCACCTGCAAAAGAAGTCTAAAACCCCTAGTCATTACCCACTGAAGCCACTCCTACTTCTCACTGAGCATGAATGAAGTACTCACATCCCAGCTCTTGCAATTAAGAGTCTGACTAAGCTTAGGCTTCTCTGATGACTCCCCACCTTTCCCCTAAAGCTGATCATCTTTAGGAATATGGACAGTCTGAAATAAGCTTTCCTACATACCTCAATAAAGATTCCACGTTTCTACTTTTAGTAGGTAGATGGCTGAGTTAAAAGAGAAAACATTAACTATTTAAAGTTTAAATACAAATTGTAGGAAATTCAGGTAAAATTTTGGTTCTTGTAAATGCTGGTCAAGAGGTCTATGTAAGGTAGTAGCTGCAGCCACCCAAAGAGAGATTATAAAGTGAAAAGAAAGTGGAGGACTAAAACTTATAATCACAATATTTAAATTTGGGGTGGAGGGAGACATAAAAAAGACCATGAACAAACAGTAAAGTCATCAGTCAGGAGAAACTCAGAAGGAGATAAGGGACTTACCAACTTTATCAAACAGGAAGACTTTTGAGTAACATAAGAATGAATAGTATCCATTGGATTTGGACAATATTGGTGACCCTAGAATATGCTGTTTCAATGGGAAGTCGTTGTAATAAGTTGAAAAGAATGAGAAGTGAGCAATTGAAAGCCGTAGCCATGATCCTTAGACAACCCTGATATGCATACTCCAGGGGCAGAGAGACCTAACTTTCAATCCCTCATCAAACATTGAAGCTATGGCCTTGAGCAAGCTAATTAACATCAAAGAACTACAGCTTTTTCTCTGTACATTTGAGTATAATAATAGTACCACCTAGAGTTTTGTGAAAATAAAATGAGATATTGCACGTCATTTGCTAGAATAGCACCTGGCGTGTGGTAAGCACTCGATAAATGTCAGCTGTTACTTTGAGAAGAAGAAAGGTATAAAGTCAAGTGTGTAGTTTTCGTGTCCTTTGTGACTTTGTTTTGTTTTGTCTTGGAATTTTTGTGTCTGCGTATATGGGCATATGGATGTTTTTAGATGGGATTAAATTGAGCCCATTTATAGGCTAAAGGAAATCAGCTAGTAAAGAAAGAAAAGGAAGTACTTGAATTCTGCTTAGTTAGGGAAGGAAATGTCTCCATTTGGAAAATATACTTTCACAAGCCTTCTAGGGATAAATGAGATAATTCTGGGCAGAGAGTTTAGCTGGTGTCAAGACCTTAGAAGAGGGAGGAAGCTTCTTTGAATGAAACAAGCAGAAGAAGGTGTGCTTTTATACTGAAATCGACAGATTGAATGTAGAATCTGTATCAGACTTGGGTACAAGTAGTTTACTGAAAGGTGGTCCCAGGGAGCAGGGGTGAGTGACCGTGGAGATTGAAACTGGAAAGGGAGAAAACCCAATACACTACTGTGCCTGAAAGAAATTTCTACCTGAGAATTGGGAAAAAACAATTAGCATTTCCTGATCATTTTCCAAACCCCATTAGTTCAAGGTTGCCCCAGTGGGCATGAACTCAACTCCCTTACATTTCAGGTTGTGCTTGCATCTCTCCTGAATGACCTCCCACCAGCATCCCCATGCAACAGTGTCAGAGAGGGCTTGAAAGATTATGGTGCATGTTTGAGACAAGTTTACCTGTCAGTTCCAGATAAACTGAAGCCTATACAGAATTAATTTGCTGTAGCCATGACTGGAATCAGAGATGAGGCCAAGAAAATGTGAGCTGGTGAACAAGAGTCATCTGACACAGTTCACCCATTACAGTGTTTCTGTCTTTCATTAAGTCCAATCCTTCAAAAGACTTAGTAGGGGAAGGGTTTGTGAAACAAGATACAACCATCCCCTTTTTCTGCTATTTTGGTCATAAGACGTTAATTGGTAGTTATCATCTCCTATCTTCCATCACCTATTCTAAATTTCCTCAAGTTAAACCATAACTTCAGGTACTCTGGCTGCTTCCATATGGGGTGACATAAACATTTACCCCTGAAAGGTATGATCCCTCAATAGCTTCGCCACTATTGAATGGCAATTAAAGCAGTTGCCCATTCACCATCATTAATTGGGGACAAAAGTACTGGGAAATGTTCCAGTTAATGCCTTGGGTTCCAGATATCCTCCTTCCTATTCCTGTATGTAGCAGCATAACTAGTTATCTCCTGGTAATCAGGAGCTCCTTTCTTTGTCTGCTGGCATGGATACTGGCATGGAGATCCTAAAGTGACCTGGAAATAGTCATAGGTTCAGGTGAGTGGAAACTTAAATCTAGCAGAAAATCTGAACTATGGCATGAGATTCCAGGGGAAGCCCACTAGACCCACACACGTGCAAAGCCTATAAGTGCAGGAAAGTTAACACAATCTTCAACCAACAGGGAAAGTATGGATAAATGTTACTCTTTGTCAGTTCTCTGTTCCCTGACAGAAGGAGTCGCCTCTGGGAATGAAGACCTCTAGATCTACTTAAGGTTGAAAACACAAATTCTGCAAAAGGATTCCTGGAAATGGTGGTGAGGGGGGCCCATCTTATATCTAAGGCTTATTTTTCAACCTGGATATTCTGGGTTTTGAGGACACAACACCACGTATTGGCTGTTGATTTAGCACCCCAGCACTCCAGGGTTTTGTTTGTAAACTAGCACCCAGATGATATTTGAATAGGCTATTCTCATTCTATTAAAATGACTGCTTCTGTGGAATACAAATATTTATGCTAGGACCAGTCTACTCCACGGTCAACATAGTCATTGCTATCAATTGGGTCCCTTATTTGGAGACAGTATTGTAGAAAAGCATCATGCCGATAAATAAGGCACTGTGTAAGCTCTTACATGATGATGGAGTGGAGGAACTTTTGGCAGAGAAGGTAAAAGCAGATCTGGAGCAGATGTCAATCCTCTATAAACTCTTGCTGCCGCTTCCAGGGTTGAAAGGTTTTGGCGAAATCTGCAAGCCACCCAAATGGGTGGCTGGTTTTCTCAAGGATGATATCGTATAGCAGAATCACCATCAGTCTTTGATGTTGACAGTTCAGGTATTCAGACGTGTAGTAGCTAGGTCAGCCTTGGGAAGAGAGTTCGTGTTTCTCAAACCGTATGTAGTTTGCACTCTGCCACCTTGGCCTTTTCTTCCGTGGCCTACTGTGTAAGCACTGTGATGAATAGAGAGAAAAGCTATAGCTCCACAAAACAAAGCGTAGGAAACCTTTCAAGGCTAGACTTATACTTTCTTTTGAAACTCCGAAACTCCTGAGTCTGGTTTTGAGCAACGTCAGCCCTGCAGCTTCAGGAAATGAGTGTCCTTCTAGATGCTGCCTTGGAAGTCCTCCTGTGTTTCACAGCATGCCCTGAGGTGGTAGCTGTCTGATCTAACATTGTCATTTTCTTTGCTCAATTCTTCCAAAGTATAAAACAGCAGCCAGTCAATTTCATAGTTATTAAACTCACCATTGCCCACTGATGTGTTAGAGGCACAGAGTAATCCAGCGCCCCACCTTCCATTTGGCCTATTCCACTGCGGGTGGGAGACTCAGTCATTGTGATGCTATAGCATACCTGGACTTCCTCATCATCCCTCTTCCCATGACCAGTGGGTTTTCTGTTTGCATCAGACTGGTAAGTGATTCAGTTCTGGAATCCTATCCTATACGTCTGCTTTCTAGGTACCAACTGTTTTAGACATTGTCCCCCCAGAAAGCAAAGCCTCAAAGACTTCTGCGCAGGTGGTTTATTTGGAAGATAATCACAGTGAGCAGGAGAGTTAGCAATCCATGACAGTAAACGTGCAAGGAGAAAAGGGGGTATGTTATCAAGTTGGTCACAGCACTCCAGGAACTTTTCTGAGCATATAGAAGACCTTTTACAGTTGTCCACTTGAAACTGACAAAAAGTAGCATTTACCCATCAGCTTTCTATTGGTCAAAGATTGTGCCAGAAGGTGTTAAATTTATTTCACTTTCAGGGTTTGCCTGTGCATGGGCTTCCCCTGCATCCCCACAGGTTTGGAAGGGCCTCATACAACTTTCGGTGTATGATCTCAGAATGAAGTGAGTCAAAACACACGTGGAACTGCTCTCCACAGCTGGAGTCAGGAATGTTGTAGAGACTGGAGAAGGTGCACAAGGGACAGCTGATTCAGAGGACGGGAGGAGAATACACAGGAGAAAAGATTGCATGAGAGATATGGGGTGAATCTGGAACTGGATTCCATAGTGGTGGGGTGGACGGAGAACATGTTCTTGAACAATGATGCTTATTGTGTTTAAAGCTATATACACTCCTACAGTGTAAACCACTTTTCCACGTACTTCCTAACTCTCTAAAAGCACAAAGGCAGAAGGCCTGGAGAAAGCGAAAATCAAAAGAATGTTATCACACCTCTCCCTAGAAATTTAAAGAAATATCAGGAGAGAATTATGGAATTCTAACAAGCCACGGGATTTTTTTTAAGTATAATATCCATACCAAAAAGTGTACAAATCATAGGTTTATTTTCACAAAGTGAGGGACCCCATATAATCAGCACCCATATTAAGAAACTGAGTCTGACCAACATCACAGAAGCCTGCTTCGTGCTCCCTTCTAATCACCACCTCCTGCTCCTATGAGGGTTGTCACTTATTTCTAACACCATAGCTTGGTTTTGCCTCATTTTGAACCTTACTTGCATGCAGACACGAAGCTGGGGCCTGGTGTCTCTCACTCAACACTTTGTGAGATTCTGCAAGCCATGGAGTTTTCTGAAAATTAAGCTAAAGATCCTTGACAGCTGTGGATTTGTTTCGCACTTGGCTCTGAGGACCTAGACTGTGTTTTATTCATCTTTGTCTCCCCAACACCTGGTGCAGTGCTTAAGAGCATGATAAAATAGAGATATCTCTTTTTATCCACCGTAGGATTGACTAGTACAAAGCCTGCCTTTTATCAGCACGTAATAAATGTGTGTTGATTCTTAGATGGCAACATTATTTTAAATATCCATTGCTTATATCTCTCATATTGCTATTGACATTTCAATCCATAAATACCAATCTTCAGTATATAATCTATACATGCCTGTTTTTACTTCTTTATCTATTTAGCTTTTATGGAGAGAGAAGATTCTTAGTTTTGCAACCAAGACTCTGAAAATAGTATTAAGTAATGAAAGGGACCTAGTAATGATGTGATGGAGAAGGAAGATTCTCTGATTTCTAATAGGAATGAAGCAAACTGTGAGAAGGAATGAACATTCCAGAAGGACTGAATTTCTTATAGTTTCAATCTCTATTTACCAGTGTACTTGTACCTGCATTTTTTTTTTTTTTTTGATAGAGTTACTTAGTTACAACTGTAGCCCACACTGAAATTATAGATTTGGAAATTTTGGTATCATGTTTCTCAAAGATAAAAGCAAATTTTATAAATTTAAGCAAAGAATACAAAAGCTAATCAAGACTTTGCAGTGACTGATTATAATTACTAATTAAAATTATAGTTTGTTTTGTCTTAGTAGAATCTATATATGGGCTTAAAGATCAAGGAGACATTGTTTATAAGTTTTTTATTTTTCTGTAATAGAGAATATAGTCTAGCATGATTTTCCATGAAATTGCATTCTCTTCATTATTGTAAGTTTAATAGTGTTGGCTAAAATGTATATAGCTATAACTTAGATATAGGACTAGCAGTAGCATAATAGCATGCAAATGATTACGTAGTAGTAGCATAACTAGCACTCATTCTGTGCCAAGGATTATTCTAAGTACTTTATCTAGTACAACTAAGTATTTTATATTAACTTAAAAATAACATATTTAATCCTTATACAGCCCTATGAGGTAGGAACTTTATCTCCATTTTACAATTAAGAAAACTGAGCCTCTTAGAAATTAAGAAACAAAATCACATACTAGAAACAAAGCCAGAATATGAACTCAAGCTTTAGATTCTATGGTTTTAACCGCTATGTTATCCTGCTGCTGATTAAACTAAAAATAAGATTTTTCTCATTTGTGTCTAGTTTTTTATGAGAGGACTTCACTTATATATTCTCCCAGTCAGGTGTCTCTTTTACATGAACCTTATGGAATCCCGGTAGGAGAAGTATAGAAAGTCTGCAAGAGAGGCAGAAAGAAGAGGAGAGACAAAGAGAACAGGCAGAGTTGGTAGAGTCTGGCTTAGGAGGCAGGGTGAAAGAGATGGGGAGTGCAGGTAAGCCACGTAAGTGTCTTAACACAGTGTGACTCTGGGTACCTGCCACAGCAGTAAGAAAATAATTCTGAACATATCTCCCAAAAGAAGGAGTGTGAAAAAAATCACATGATCATTAATAATCTATTCTAAAATATGTTTCCAAAACAACCCAGATATTAAATCTTTGCTTGGCTATCAGATCGTTAGAATGAATATTAAAGTATTAAAAATTAATACAACCACATTAATTTTTTTAAACAGGAGATTAAGGCATTCTAATGTTCTTAAGCATTAGAGTGAAAACTGAAGGAAATTAATAAAACTAAGTGACCAATTCTGGGGTGATCAAATGATGAACAAAATATTAATCAAGAGAAGTAAAGAAATCTAGTTACAAAAAAGAAAAAGAGACATATGTTCCAAAGTGCTAGTCAATATATACCAATTATAATTCTGTCCCTCCATCTCTCCCAACTCTTCTTTTCCTTTCTGCTTTAGAAACAAAGCTGGTGAAGAATTTAATTTCTCATACGGTACCTCTTGGAGTTAACTTGTCTGAATGACTCTCATCAGGGCCTATCAGACTCATATATATAATAAGATCATTAATTGATATTTTATCATTAAAGAAAAGATATATTATTAATTAAACCAAACTAGATGTTACAATGAAATCCCAGAGCTCCCAAATCCTATGTGGAATTAATAATACATTAACACTTTTAGGTAATAAACACAAATTGGAAAAGTGACTCCACGTCCCAAGACACATATGTGGAATCACTTATGCAACATTAATGAGCATGTAATTTATTCAAGACAAGAATTCTTAGATATTATTCTGAATCTTTATGTAGTTTTCCATTATGTGATTGACCCGGAGCATGCACACAACATATTTTCTGAGGGTTTTAACCTTCAGAATTTGAGTGAAATGTGTACAATTTGTACACACCTCAAAAAATGTCTGGCCGATTTTATAAAAAATGTTTCAGAGCAAGATTGTGAGAAATCAAGTTTCTTAGAAAAGCATATTATGAGTTTCATATTAACGGGTCTTATAAATTTAGCAAAATTTGATCTTATATTTGAGGGAAATATTTTAAAGATGGTTGAATCGAAGATTTATCAATCATTGTTAAAGAAATTTCAAATTAAATTTAACAACATCTTTTGGACACTGTCTATATGACAATTGGAGATTACAAAAAATAGCATGGTATGATTATTGTCAAAAAGCTTATAAGTTTGTTGGAAAGACAATATCTAGAGCTATACAGTACAAATACCACAAAAGTATAATGTGATATTTTATCTGAAGTTAGAATGTATATTGGTAAAAATGGGAGAGATTTCCATTTGGCTAGAGTCTTTATAGAAGATTGAAGTATTATATAAAAGGCAGTTAGGCTCCTGAGCAGGGAAGAGGAGTAATAATGTGAAAGTAAATTAGGTTGTGGTGAGGTTGGATGAGAAAGTCTCTAGGAAGAGTGAAAAGCCCCAGTGGACCTAAATGGAAAACTCCTTGGCCCTGAAGCAAAGGTGGGGATAAAAGGAGTTTGCCCCCAGGGCTTAGATGTTCATTTAACAATTACTTATCATACTTGTACTGTGTACCAGGGAGAGTAGTAGGCAAAGATCCCTGACCTCCTGGAACTTACTTTCTAACTAGGAGAAACAAAGTTACAGTCAGTGAATATATTATTAAGTACATAGTTCGATAATCCGGTAGTTTAGAAGTGATAAAAGCTACGAAAAAAAGAAAAATAGAGATCAATAAGGGGGATTGAGGATAAAGGGGAGAGAGTGGGTTGTAAGTTTAAAAAGGTTAAGCAGGATAAGTTTCATTAATAAAGTGACAGGTAAGCAAAGGTTTGCAGATGTCTGGGGGATGAGGGTTCCAGGCAGAACAGTCAACACGATGGCCCTAGGGCAAGAGAAGTGTACTAGCTTGTAGGAGGAACAGCAAGAAAGCCACTGGGAAAGTGAGTCTGGGATGGAGCGAGCTAGGGGACGCTAACAGGAGATAAGATCACCAAAGTAAAGGGGCCAGATCATGTAGGGCCTTGTAGAAAACTGAGAGCTTTAACTTTTACTTTAAGTGAAATGCAGATCCCTTAAAGGGTTTGGAACAGATTAATATGTGGTGTTATCTTAGATCTTAGAAAGGTCACTCTGACTGCTATGTTGAGGATAGACTGTGAGTGAAGTTGGGAAGGTACAGGCTGAAATAAATGATGAGACCATTGCAAACATCCATGTGAGTTATGATGCCTGGACCAGGGTGGTTCCAGCAGAGGTGGAAAAAAGTAGCCAGAATTGTTTAAAAGGTGTGTGTGTGGGGAAACCCTGCAGATAGTGGAGTGACCTGGTGCTAATACAGTCTCTAGACTTGATGAGACAAGCAGGGGAACATTTATTGTAGAGTCTACTCTGTGAGAGAAGACAAACAACCAGTTCAAAGCAGCCTTGGTGGCAGGGAGCCAGGGCATATGTACTTTGACCTCTGCTCCTTCCCTTCTCACTAGATGCCACAGGAAGGCAGAGGGCACAACAACCTACCGATGTAATCCATACAGGTCAGCCTCATTGTGCCAAAAGCAGGAATGGAGAAAGGTAAAGAGAGACTCTGGAAGAGCAAATGAAATGTAAAGGTACCCATATCCTGGAAGCTAAATGAAGACAGTATATCAAGGGGGATGGAGTGATATGTTGTGCTGAAATGTGCAGGTACCACAAATAATATGTGGACAGAGTCCTGCCATGAGAGTTGGCAACGTGGAGTTCATTGAAGATCATGAAAAGCGGACTTCTGATAGAACACTGGGGACCAAAGCTAGATTAGAGTGAGTTTAAGAGTGAATGGGAAAAAAATCGGGGACAGTGTAGAGACATCTCCTCCAAAGCACAGCAAGAATTTCAAAGCCCTGTGCTTAAATATTAAAGTTACTGAGTAGCAGAACTATCGTTTTACATGATGAAGTAAGTTGCTTCTGGGTGCTGATGTGGCTGGGATATAAATGACAGTGCTATCATCATTCTTGGCCTCTTTCACCAAATGAACATCTCAAACTATGAGAGCTGCCAAGTTTATGCTTCCACAAGATACGAAGGAAAGCTGGTAACTGCAACCACATATTTTCATTGTTATCTTTTTAATACACTTTACCCTGCTTTATACCTACTTCAAGAGTAAATCAAAATAATGAACCTGAATTGCTCATTCTTTCCTCTCCTTGAATCTAAAACTGTACCCTATGTTCTGGTTAATCTCAGGTAAGTATTAAAGGCTATTGTGATAATACAGGCATAAGGCAATATAAGCCTGGTCAGGGTAGTGGACACAGAAATTAAAAAGATAAGATTGTAGAGATAGAATAATTAACAGAACTGCTTTGGACTGAATGGTTGTCTCCTTAAAATTCATATGTTGAAATTCTAGCCCTCAGTGGGATGGTATTAGGAGGTAGGGCCTTTGGGAGGTAATAAGGTTTAGATGAGGTCATGAAGAAAAATCCTCAAGATGAGATTAGTGTCTTTATAAGGAAAGAGACCAGAGTTTTCTCTCTCTATGCCATATAACATATCGAGAAAATGGCCATGTTCAGAAAAGGAAAAAGGTCCTTGTTAGATACCCAGTATGCTGGTACCTTGATCTTGGACTTTCTAAACACCAGAACTGTGAGAAATAAGTGCATGTTGTCTAAGTCACTCAGTCTGTGGAATGTATTATACCAGCCTGAACTGACTAATACAATAAGCTGGCTAAATGACTGGTTATGGGGACGAAAGATAAGGAGGAACCAACGTGTCTTCCAGATTTCTTCAACAGCAAAGAAAAATTGTGATTCCACAGACAGAAGCTCAAAATTTTTAGAAAGAAAGCATGGGAAGGACATAGGAGAGCAATCAGAGAATACTTGGTTTGAAATGAAGAAGCTTCTGTTTGTTGAGTGTCTAATCTGTGACAAGCACTGTAATACACACACCCATGAACATCATCTGATAGAAGAGCTTAAACATCATAATGAGAGAGAGGAAGTGAACCTGCACCTAGGCATTACAGGTGGGGTCCTTGGGAAGACGCATATGGGGAGAGAAGCAATGCAGAGAGGCTGGAATCCACATCATAAAGCTTGTGCAATTAGTCTTCAGAACCTAAATACTTGTCTTTGTGTTTGCTACTCCTTATTGTTTTTCAACCAGTTCATGAAATTTTGATTCCTGATTTTTGTCTTTTATCTCACTAGTTTTCACTTTCAAACTTTGGGTTCTCTATAAATTTGACAAGTTTTCTTTCTACAGCGTCACGTAGGCCACAGTTAAGACTACTGAAAGGCACAAGGCTAAGAACAGACCCCTGTGACAATTGCTATTGAGTGGTCAGAGCAAAAGGCAGATTGAAGGAGTTAAGGGTAAGGCTATGAAGGATGAAAATTCCAAAAAAACATAGTGAACACTGTATTCAAAGAGCATAATCCTCAAAGTAGAAAATCTTTAAAAAAGAACCAAAAAAGAAAAAGAAAAAAACTTGATCTAAGAAGTTTTTAAAAAATCACAAGATGAAAGATCAGTATAAAAAAAAATCAATGCTATTTCTGTGTACTAGCAATGAACAATCTGAATATCAAATTAAGAAAACAATTTTATTCATAATAAAATAAAAACAAATCAAATACTTAAGA
Source organism: Grampus griseus (assembly GCF_964374135.1). Taxonomy (NCBI): domain Eukaryota; kingdom Metazoa; phylum Chordata; class Mammalia; order Artiodactyla; family Delphinidae; genus Grampus; species Grampus griseus. Next base: position 72,229,368 of record NC_139018.1, read on the forward strand.
ATAAATTTAACAAAAGAAGTGCAAGACCTGTGCACTATAAACTAGAAAATATTGCTAAGAGAAATTAAAGAAGATCCATGGAGAGACACTTCAGATTCATGAATTGAAAGACTCAATATTGTTTTTTTTTTTTAATTTTTATTGGAATGTAGTTGATTTACAATGTTGTGTTAGTTTCTGCTGTGCATCAAATTGAATCAGTTATACATATACATATATCCACTCTTTTTTAGATTCTTTTCCCATGTAGGTCATTATAGAGTATTGAGAAGAGTTCCCTGTGCTATACAGTAGATCCTTATTAGTTATCTATTTTATATATAGTAGTGTGTATATGTCAATCCCAATCTCCCAATTTATCCCTCCCCGCCCTTTCCCCCCAGTAACAATAAGTTTGTTTCCTACATCTGTGACTCAATTTCTGTTCTGTAAATAGGTTCGTTTGTAACATTTTTTTATATTCTACATATAAGCGATATCATATAATATTTGTTTTTCTCTGTCTGATGTACTTCACTCAGTATGACAATCTCTAGGTCCATACATGTTGCTGCAAATTACATTATTTCATTATTTTTATGGCTGAGTAATATTCCATTGTGTATGTATATATATATGTATAGATAGATAGATAGATAGATAGATAGATAGATACAGATATATACCACATCTTCTTTATCCATTCCTCTGTCGACGGAGATTTAGTTTGCTTCCATGTCCTGGCCATTGTAAATAGTGCTGCAATGAACATTGGGGTGCATGTATCTTTTTGAATTATGGTTTTCTCTGGGTATATGCCCAGGAGTGGGATTGCAGAATCATATGGTAGTTCTATTTTTAGTTTTTTAAGGAAGCTCCATACTGTTCTCCATAATGGTTGTACCAATTTACATTCCCACCAACAGTGTAGGAGGATTAAGATAGCCCTTCTCCCCAAATTTGTCTATGGATTCAACACAAAAGACCTGGAACAGTCAAAACAAATTCTTAAAAGGAGAAGAACATAGAACTTATACCATCCACTTTCAAAACTTACTGTAAAGATTCAGGAATCAAAACTGTGGGGTTGGCATAAGGATAGAAAAATACATCAATGAAATAGGCTAGAAAATCCAGAAATAAACCCTTAAATTATGGTCAATTGATTTTTGACAAAGGTGTCAAATGATGCTAGGACAATTAAATATTCATATGCCAAAAAATTAACTTGGACCCTTATATCTTACTGTATATAAAAATCAACTAACAATGTGTTGTTGACATAAATATAAGAGCTAAAGTTATAAAATTTTCAGAGGAAAACAGGAGAAAACTCTTTGTGGTCTTAGGTGAGGCAAAGATTTCTTAGGTAGGACATACAAAGTACATTCCATAAAGAAAAAAATGGAAAACTTTTGATCTTTAAAAGACACCATTAAAAACAAAATGGTAGGGCTTCCCTGGTGGCGCAGTGGTTGAGAGTCCGCCTGACGATGCAGGGGACACGGGTTCGTGCCTCGGTCTGGGAAGATCCCACATGCCGTGGAGCGGCTGGGCCCGTGAGCCATGGCCGCTGAGCCTGCGCGTCCGGAGCCTGTGCTCCGCAATGGGAGAGGCCACAACAGTGAGAGGCCCGCGTACCAGAAGAAAAAAAAAAAAGGTAAGCTGTAGACTGAGAGAAAATATTTGCAAATAATATACCTAATAAAGAACTTAATCTGAAATATATAGAAACTCTTACAGCTCATTAATAAGAACACAAACAACCCAATTTAAAAAATGGCAAACTATTTCACCAAAGAAGATATACAAAGGCTAGCAATCACATGAAAAGGTGCTCAACGTTATTACCCGTTAGGGAAATCCATATAAAAATTTCAATGAGATACTGCTACACAACCATTAGAAGAGCTGTAATCAAGAAAACGGACAATACCAAGCGTTGTTAAGGATGTGGAGGAACGGGGATGCTTACACATTGCAATGGTAATGTAAAATGGTATTGATATTTTAGAAGACAGTGGTAGTTTCTTAATAAGCTAAACACAAACTTAGTACATGACCCATAAATTCCACTCCTCTAGATTCCTGTATGTATCCAAAGTGAAAACTTTTGTCCATTCAAAGACCTGAATATGAATATTCATAACTGTATTCTTTATAATAGCCAAAAACTAGAAACACTTAAAATGTCCCTCAACTGGTGAATTCATAAACACAACATGTATGTTCACACAATGGACTACTATGCAGCAATAAAACGAAATGATTTGCTGATACATGCCACAACAGCGATGAACCTCAAATTATTACATTAACTGAAAGAAGCCAGAAACATATTGTATGATTCTGTTCACATGAAATTTCTAGAAAAGGAAAAAAAAGAACAGAGAAAGAACAGTAATTGCCTGGACTTCAGAGTGAGAGCAGAGATTGACTGTAAAAAGGCACAAAGGACAATTATGGTGTGATGAAAATGTTCTAAAACTGGATTGTGGCCGGTCAGAATGGCCATCGTTAAAAAGTCTACAAGTAGCAAATGCTGGAGAGGGTGTGGAGAAAAGGGAACCCTCCTACACTGTTGGTGGGAATGTAAGTTGGTGCAGCCACTATGGAAAACAGTATGGAGTTTCCTCAGAAAACTAAAAATAGAATTACCATATGATCCGGCAATCCCACTCCTGGGAATATACCTGGACAAAACTATAATTCAAAAAGATACATGCACCCCTATGTTCATAGCAGCACTGTTCACAATAGCCAAAACATGGAAACAACCTAAATGTTCATTGACAGATGAATGGATAAAGAAGATGTGGTACATATGTATTATACAGTACATTTATACAATGGAATACTACTCAGCCATAAAATAGAATGAAATAATGCCATTTACAGCAAAATGGATGCAACTAGAGATTATCACACTGAGTGAAGTAAGTCAGAAAGAGAAAGACAGTTACTATATGATATCACTTATATGTGGAATCTAAAATATGGCACAAATCAGCCTGTCTGCAAAACAGAAACAGACTCACAGACATAGAGAACAGACTTGTGGTTGCCGACGGGAGGGGGGAGCGGGAGGGATGGACTGGGTGTTTGGGGTTGGTAGGTACAAGCTATTACATTTAGAATGGATAAACAACAAGGTCCTAATGTATAGCCCAAGGAATTATATTAAATATCTTGTGATAAACCATAATGGAAAAGAATATTAAAAAAAAGAATGTAAAAGAAAAAAACTGGATTGTGGTGTTGGCTGCAGAATTGTTTACATTTACTATAATTCATTAAGTTGTACACTTAAAATTCTTGAATATTTATAGTATGCAAATTACATCTCAATAAATCTATTTAAAAATTTAAATAGATTTTCAACAAAGTTCTGCTTTGAGTTGCCTTGTTAAAAATTTTTTTTACTCCCTTCTTTACAGCAAGAATTGAGAACCTACAGCAACAATAAAAAGATGTAATTTTTTAATATTTTGACAAATACGTATCTGATTAAATATTTAAAATATCTCATTAAAGCCAATTAATCAGATATTTTTTACATGACATCAGCATCTATGATGTTAAAAGTGAATTACTTTTTTAAAAATGAAGTAGCCAGTTGATTGAGTCAAATACACAAAGCTTTAATATTTTCCTAGAAAATTCTTTTTTCATGCTATCTTAGAAAGTATTTTAAGATAATGATAAATACAAATAAAATATGGTACTAAAATTTCTTCTATAATTTCACCAGAAGAGCAATTTATTCTTTTCAATTTCAATTGTGGTAAAATGCACACAACATAAAATTTGCTATCTTAGCCTTTTCTTAACCTGTGCTGTTCAGTGGCATCAGGTATATTCATGTTATTGTGCACCTTCCATCCACAGAACTTTTTCATCTTGCAGAACTGAAACTCTGTACGTTTTAAACAACAGCTCTCCATTCCTCCTCCCCCAGCCCCTAGCAACCACCATTCTACTTTCTATCTCTATGGATTTGATTACTCTGGGTCCTTCCTATAAGTAATATCATACAGTATTACTCTTTCTGTGACTGGCTTATTTCACTTAGTATAATGTTTTCAGGGTTCATCTGTGTTGTAGCAAGTGTCAGAATTTTCTTCCTTTTTAAGGCTGAATAATATTCCATTGTATGTATTTACCACATTTTCTTTCCCCATTGATCTGTGAATGGACACTTGGGTGGCTTCTACCTTTTGGCTATTGTGAATAGTGCTGCTATAAGCATGGATGTACAAATATCTCTTCAAGTCTCTGCTTTCAGTTCTTTCGGGTATACACCCAGAAGTGGAATTGCCAAATCATAGGGTAGTTCTATTTTTAATGTTTTGAGGAGCCACCATACTGTTTTCCATAGTGGCTGCAGCATTCCATAGTCGCATCATCAGTGCACAAGAATTCCAACTTCTCTATATCCTCACCAACAGTTGTCATTTCTGCTTTTTTTTTTTTAATAGTAGCCACCCTCAATGGATACAAGGTAGAGCAACTTATCTTTGAATATGGCATTCCCAATCCATTTTCAGTATTACTATACCTGACTGATAGTAAAACATTGCTGATCAAACTTTATGTACTTGACCTAATGGAATATAATTAAAAGATTCAATTGTTCACATTCAGAGTAGTGTGTTAGGTCCTCCCATTATCCCTGTGGGATCTGCTATGCGCCAACTTGGAAACAGTATATTGGAGCAATACTTCACCTGGAAAAAACTTGAACTCTAAATCGCATCAACATGAAAGACTTGTTGAAACCAAATTAAAATAAAATCCAAATACTATTCAGTGTTTTAACCATGAACTATTTCTAATCCCATATACAAATGAAGCAGACCAAGTCAGAACCAAATCCACACAACTCACAATATCTTTCTTTAAAACACGGAGGCATTTGAAACATTTTTTTGAAATAAATAAGAACTTAAGTAATATTTCATTCAGATCAAGTGTCTGAATGAAAGTCATATTGGCACTTAGAGTTCCTACTGCAAACCTTCTCATATTCCATCCCATTCAAGCAGAGCTACATGAACTAGTGTGTTTTCAGTTTTTTGCTGATTATGGTACATTTTCATTGAATTCCAGGGATTCTCAGTAAACATTCATCTTCTTTGTCAGCTAGTTTCCCCATATCGTTTCAATTGATCTTTATCTCCTTCAGGAATAGCTTCTCACCTAAATTTAATTTTGAGGGTTTCTGTTCTTTGTTTCCTGGTGCTCTGTATCTTTAAGATTTCTACTTTTTTTTTTCCTTACCAAAATAGAGGTACTTGTTTTTGGGTGGCAGGCAACAGATTCATACTAATTCATGTCACTGTCAACTGTCCTACCAACCTATGGTCTAACAAAAAGTTAGCAATAAGACTGATCCTGATGCCTAATTAACAGGTCACTCCCTAGTGCACAAGGCAAGCATCAGCAGCAGACCCACTTCTCCCAGGAGAGTATGAACATGACAGTAAACGGTCTACATCAAAGACATTTCAATTCTGCAACAAGCCTTTTTGCTTCGGGTAAGTGATATACACCCAAACAAAACATTAATCAGAAGACCCATTTCATGCCCCTTGGTGAATCAGAGCTATAGCAGACTAATCCTGCTCTCTGTGATTTTGAACATTAAAAGAGTACCGTTAAGGAAAGGTAAAGGCTGAGAGAAGCAACGTAAATTGAGTAGGGATTTCATGATAATATAAAAAGTCTTGCTGCAAGTAAACATGTGAACACTGGAAAAATTGAACTCTTCCTTTTAAATAATTAGGCCCATCAACTCAGACTGTATTTGAGGCCATCTCTGACAGGTCTCAGTTAACAAAGAGTTGAGAATGGTAGAGAATATGGCATTTACATTGTCTACATAAGGACCTTTTGACCTGTTTGAGTGGAGTAGTTTGTTTATTCATTTGTTTTTTCCTGCTATAATATGGAATTAAAAAGAAGAACCAGCAATGAAGTCTGAAAGTAGGACATGCAGAAATAATATTTGCTTTCCAGGCATGTAGAGAGGGCTAATGTGGAATTTTCCACCTTCTCCACTCATGTTTGGAAATGTGGATTTTGAGAGCGTTCATGGAGGCCACCTAAAATTGACAGTGCCTGGTCTTTGGTCTGTATGTTCATCCTAATTTTTACTCTTGTGAAAAACAATGACTTCAATCCATCCTGTATCCCACCCTTTATTTTTCTCTTCTACTGTTATCCCTCAATCTCAAAACCTTCATACACAGTATAGGTCCCAAGCTGGGTAGAGGCTGTAAAGATTTTGGTACGTTGTAATGATTTGGCCATATGCTTTCCTGACTCTTATATAAAAGGTGAGAATAAGAGAGTAGCATTTGGAGTAGCCATGTTTTTCCTTGACCAAATTAGAGGAGAGACCAGTTCCTGCTGAGGTTCTGAGAACCCATGAAGAAGCTAAACCCTTAAATGCAAGTTCATTTTCCTGCTTTGCTTACAACAAGATGATAATCTTGTCCTAAGTGTTATTTAAAATTTTAATATTTGTGCTAAACTAGTACATAGGGGGTAGATTGTTTTTTTAAAAAGGGATGGAATATTATTTCCTCACCTCTTTTGTAATTTGAAAATGAATGAACATATTTTACTCTAAATCTTAAAACAGATTCAAGTATGAAGTTGACCAGCTATGGAAGCAATCAGTTATCTTTGGAAATCATGTGTTAATAGAAACATAATAATGACAGGTGTCATATAAGACCATGAGATACGTCTTACAAAGCTAATAAATGTCTTTTCTTAAAAACCAAAACCAAAATCAAAACAGAAGTCTTTCTGGGGAGGTGAATCCTTATTCTCAGTAATTATATAATCTTCCTTTTCAACCATTTTCATAAAGAAGGTGCTCTTTTCATCCCATAGCAGTGTCCTTTACTTAGGATATACTTGAGCACCCAGAGCCCTTCTTTTCTTCCAACCAAACAAATAATCAAGAAACAATTTGTGTTTTTGTTTGTCTATTTTGTTGTATGAGGAGGAATTTCATGAAAGGAGAGGAAAAAATAATCTCTTCAATTTTTGCTTACCAAGGAAAGTAGACAGGCCCCTGACTTAGCGAACAACTTTCATGTTATGAGTTCTGTAAATATTAAATGTATCGTAAAAGTCTGTATGTATGCATTTATATCTTTATTGAATCCTTAATAGTGGATCATTGTACCGTATTTTCTTAATCTTATTTTTTATCTTTAATATAGTAGGAAATTGATTACTGAAGTCTATAGTATGACATTTTTCTTTTATGAACAGTCCATGTTTCCAAAAAATGCAAATTTGATTAATTTATTTTTTTACTAGCTTATTCTAGCTTATTGCAGAAAGTGGTGATTACATTATATTCAGAGCTGGGCAGATACTCCTTATAATGTAGTGGCCAAGTTTATTTTTCATAGCTAAACATTTTTAGTGACAGTTTTTAAATAACTCAAAAGAAAAACAGGAGAAGATGTAAAGAGTCTGTTAATCAGATTTTAAAGAAACATAGGGTGACCTGCATCTTTTAATCTTGAAAGTAAAGAGCTAAGGGAGATTTAATGTCTTTTCACTGTTCTAAAACAACTGATAAAATGTGTCCACTCTATGAAATACAACTGAGCTAAATCAATTGTGTCATTGAATCAGGTTAGTACAAATGATTAATCTAGTAACTATACACAGATAATCTTAAAATGGTTTAAAGGACAATGAAATGAAGCAAGATTACTATTTACACTGAGAACAGAAAATGGGACACTAAGTTTACTTTAATAGTATGGGAAATGACACTGGACAAATTATTCAAGATTTCACCTTGTTTGTAGAAAAAAAAGTAGAGTATCTGTAAGAGAAAGAAAGAATGTCTCATATGTTTGTTAGAACCCTTGATCAAAATCAGATAATACAGTTATGTATATCATTAACTCTTCTCATTATTGTAGAGATAAAAATATCCATTACAGTATTTGACATGGTATATTGATATGTCCATAGGTCTAGGAAATGCTTGGTTTTGATAGACAGTAGTGTGTATAGTCCCTGGGGGAAAAAAAAGCTATAAATAAGTTGTGATACGTTGTGGTATCCAGTGTTCCTGGCTCTTAGGAAATGGTATGCATTCACCTTTTCTCTAATGTCATCTAATATGCTTCTTTACATCTTATGGGAGAATACAGAGAATAACAGAGTTGGAGGAATTAATTTTCCTTAAGATAAAATCCAAAGAATATCTACCTAACCATTTCAGTATTTCAATATGTTTCCTGAGCAACTCAATTTCTTTTCATTGCCTCTACTAAGCCACATAATAAGAAAAAGTAGAACAGGATGAACAATATTGAATTCAATAGTATTGGAGACAAATTATAAAATATATTAGCCCTGGCATATGCCTACAGTATTGATGGGAGTATGTATTACTATAATATTTCAATGGGGAAATTTGACAATATGAAAATGAAGTTTCTAAAAAGTTCACATTTTTTGAAATAGTTATTTCACTTGAAAAAATATTTCTAAGGATATATAATATACAAGTATGTACTGTAATTGACAACACATTTTAGTAGCCAAACAAAAAGCCAAGTGTCCCGAATATTCAACAATAGGAAGATGGCTTTTTAAATTATGGTGTTTCCACCTGATAATGTTATACATACCTTAAAATTATTTTTCAAAAAAGATTAAATGTGTTGAGTAATACTTACAGAGTGATATAAATTGAAACACCAAATACAAAATTATATAAACTGCATAAATTTATAAAAATATAGTTAGAAGTAGCTATATCTGTAGAGTGGGATTTGGGTTTTGGTTTGTTCTTAATGTGTTTCTGTATTTTGGCAATGAACACATATTAGTTTCTGGTCAGAAAAAAAATTATTAAAAAATATTTCCTCCATCAAATGGAATAATAAGCAAGTAATCTCACCTGTGATAACATAAACATCATTTCAGGTAAGGAACTCTGAAAAATTGTTTTAAGATCTGGTTATGACTACAGGCATGCCAGGTCAGGTTGGAGGCAAGCACAGGATTTCTGGATATGGACAGATATGAAAGAGGGCAGGCAAGAAATCTAAAACCAAATAACAAAAAAATAGCAAAGACACACACACGATTAAAAACTTCCCTTAAAAATGAATTTCAAAAAAAAAGAACCTCCAATCTAGACAGACAAAACAAAATGCCTTCAAAGGAAATATTGAAAACTTTTCTCAATAGAACAGAAGGCAGAAGTAAAAAGAAGCAGAAAAAGAATGGTATATAAAAAACCCACAAAATATAATGATGGTCATAACAAATATGTCCAATGGTCTGCTAAAAAATGTTTAACAACTGTTTTCTTTGGAAGGAAAAAAGGCCCTGATTTGTAGAATTTGCAAATTTCTGGGGTGTAAATAATCCTACCGTGCTACAGTGGCCTATTTCAAGTGACTGCTGTGATGTCACTGAAAGCAGAGAGATGTGCACCATCAGTTTTTGTGCAGTGGTATAATCTAGTTCCTGAAACTGTTGAATATATAACAGTCAATCACAGTGTAATAAAAAGAAATGGAAATGGAGAAAATTTACCTATTCAAAGGTATAAAATATTACCAGGTATCTGCTTCCAATAATTTTTCATACACCAAATTTGAAAATTAAGAGTTAATATATATCATAAAATACTAATTAGAAAAAAATAGACAAAACACACACTGAGGGCTTCCCTGGTGGCGCAGTGGTTGAGAGTCCGCCTGCCGATGCAGGGGACATGGGTTCGTGCCCCTGTCTGGGAAGATCCCACATGCCGCGGAGCGGCTGGGCACGTGAGCCATGGCCGCTGAGCCTGTGCATCCGGAGCCTGTGCTCCACAACGGGAGAGGCCACAACAGTGAGAGGCCCGCGTACCACAAAAAAACAAACAAAAAACACACACACACACTGAGTTTGAAAAAAACAAATATATCAGAAAAAGAAAATCCCAAAATTCTACTGCAAAATACACCAAGGTATAAAGGCATTAATAGAAAAAAAAAGAAACATTACATAATAAAAGAAACAGTTCCCAGGATATCAATATCATGAGTCTGTATACACCTAATAACACAGCCTCAAAATATACAAAGCCAACTCCATGGAAACTAAAAGGAGATTTTAACACATTTCTATCAGAAACTTATAGATCAATCATGTAAAACAGCATCAATGAACTTTAATAAATATTTATAGATTCTTGAGCTAACAGAACATACAAATGTTTTGAAGTTCACATAAAATATTTACAAATTTGACCAAGTAATAGCTCAGAAAAAGAAGTCTTAGCATACTGCAAAGAGTCAATAATATACAGAACATATTTATCATAATGCAATTAAATTAGGAATCAACAACTAAAATGTGGTAGCATTTTTATGTTTAGAAATTAATAGTGATCTTCTAAAAGAAAATGAATTAAAGAGCAAACCATAATATTACACGTTTTAAACTTAACAACAATAAAATAATTATAAATCAGAACTTGTGGGAAGGGCTTCCCTGGTGGTGCAGTGGTTAAGAATCTGCCTGCCAATGCCGGGGACACGGGTTTGAGCCCTGATCCGGGAAGATCCCACATGCCTCAGAGCAGCTAAGCCTGTGCACCACAACTGCTGAGCCTGAGCTCTAGAGCCCACAAGCCACAACTACTGAGCCTGCGTGCCACAACTACTGAAGCCTGTGCACCTAGAGCCCATGCTCCGCAGCAAGAGAAGCCACCACAATGAGAAGCCCGTGCACCGCAACGAAGAGTAGCCCCTGCTCGCCACAACTAGAGAAAGCCTGGGCGCAGCAATGGGGACCCAACGCAGCCAAAAATAAATAAATTAATTAAAAAAAAACTTGTGGGAAGCATCTATTAAAATTTATTTAAAAGAATTACACTATAGGAAATTACTTATTGGAAATAAAAGTTTTATAAAGATAGAAAAGCATAGTGAGAAAAAGTAGGGATTAGAAAAATGCTTTAAAGAGAAGTTGACATTTGAGCTGCATTTTGAAGGATAAATAGAAATTTGTCAAGATAATTTTGGGGAGGACAGCATTTCAAGTGAAGGGAGCAACATAAGTAGTCAGCAAAATATTAAAGAATGTGATGTATTTGGGGAAGCACAAGTAATCTGGTATCATAAGATGTTGTGTCAGGGGATAAACTTGGAAAATAAGTTGGTGATCACGTTGTTGAACCTACGTTTCTGTGTCTGACCCACAGTAAGGCCAAACAAACTGAAACATAGGAGTTGGGAGCAGAGAAAGGTTTATTGCAGGGCCTAGCAATGAGAACAGGTGACTCATGCTCAAAAGACTCGAACTCCCCAATGGTTTTCAGGGAAGAGTTTTTAAAGGCAGAATTTGGGGTGAGGGCTGCAGGGTGTGTGACTTTCTTCTGATTGGTTGGTGGTGAGGCAACAGGCAGGTGCTCCAGGACACTTGTGTTTAGCCTGAAGTTATCATCCTACACCTGGGCAGGGGGCCTTAGTCCCTGTAGAAGAACTCAAAGATACATAGTTACGTATATTCCTTGAGGAGGGACTGGGGCTCTGCTGTATCACTGAACTATTGTTTTTTGACTGCCTTTCCTTTGTTTCTGCATTCCCTTACCTCCCTAATCAGGAACTGATTGAATCTACCCTTTGCAACTCAGAGAAGGTCTAGGAGGCTGAAGCCTTTTTCCTACAAACAAGAAATGGGGGACATGGAAGGGCCCTTGTACCCAGGAGGTGGGGCTGGCCCATAGGGTTCTGCTTGCTTTCAATCAGACAATGAAGTCTTGTAGAAAATACTGAATTACTCAGATTTTACCCTAAAGCTGTCGGTAAGACATTAGAGTTATAAACAGGTGCATAACATGGTCAAATTTGTATTTTGGAAGGATCCCGATGGTACCGCTATGGAGAAGCGGTAGTTGTGGGGATGGGAGCATTAAGGAGGTGGGCAGGCTAAAAGCACAGAGATCATGAATCAGAAGGCTATTTCAGTAGTCGAGATAAGATATGGTATGGCCTGAATTAGAGGAGAGGCAGTGGAATTAGAGAAAGGAGGACATATTTGAAAGTCAGAGAGAAATAACAGTGAAAGAGAATGTCAAAACTCGATTAAATATGAAAGGTAGGTGAGAAGAAAGGGCCTGGAATTAATATTTGGTCTCTGTCTTGGGTGATTGGATAAATGGCATATTAGTCTCCTTGGGCTGCCATAACAAAATGCCATACACTGTGTGACTTAAACAACATAAATTTATTTCTCACAGTTCTGGAGGCTGGGAAGTCCAAGATCAAGGGGCCAGTGAGGTAGGATTCTTTCTGAGGTCTCTTCTCTTGGCTTGTAGGTGGCTGCTATGTGCTCACATGACCCCTTTTGTGTACATGAAAGAGAGAGAGAGCAAGCTCCCTGGAGTCTCTTCTTTTAAAGGCATTAAACCCATCATGAGGGCCACACCCTCATGAGCTCATCTAACCCTAATTATCTCCCAGAGGCTCCACCTCCAAATACCATCACTTTGAGGTTAGAACTTCAACGTATGAATTTTTAGGAGGACACAGTTCACTCCTTAGCAGATGTTAATGTGAAAAATGTGAAGAAAAATAAGGAGAAAGGCAATTTGCCCAGGAGGAATGGCAGAAAGGCTGAAGAGTATGAGTTTAATTTTAGATATGATGGTGTTTAATTTCGAGTGCCTTTAGGAAATACAGGTGAAGATTTCTGGCAGACACTTGGTTATGTAACTGTAGTTTTCAGAAGGAGGGGGGAGAAATGTGATTTGGAAGTATTTATTTATTGCTTGTATACATATAAAGGAGTGGAGCAAGTGTGATGGAAAGAGCACCACAGATGGATCCCATGGGAACACTGAGACATGGCCCATACATAAAGATAGAGAGAAGGCGACTGAGAAGAGGCAGAGGGATGGGAAGAGAAACAAATCTGTGTTGTCATAGAAACAAAAGATGTTATTGTCATCAGACATAGAATGTTCAAATAAAGATTCTATTCATTCGATTTGGGCATTAGAATGTTATTGGCGAATTGTTCTTGTGACAGTACCTCCACCTTTTATTAGCTTGCATTAGTTTCATTCTGCCCATCCCTTGTTTCACCAGGCCTAAGAATGACCCAGAATAATTTGCTGGCTACTAGTTCTGGTGCTGCAGAGAAAGGCCCTGTTTGCTCTCATTGGTTAGCCCGGATAGTAGAATCCCACACTAAATCAGTACCTTTTCAGATGCCCTCCGTGACCCGAGGTTGATTCTCCCTGGTCCAGACCACGTCTTTGAACAAACCTCCTATGACCATCTGCTTCAGATGCCTGCCCCCATTTCTCTAATTCCCCAGTGCTGTCCCCTCTGCGTCTGATATATCCTACTGCTTCTGGAAGGAGATTCCAGCTCCTTTCTGGATGCATTATATGTTTGATACATTTTGTTTTCTGATCTGCTCCTTAATCCCTCTGTTCCCTACAGCTTTTGAAGAGCATTCTTTCAGCAGAGCCTCCTGACTCCTTAGAATTGCTTTTTTAAGGCAGTCATTGCTAGTGTTTGCAAGTCCAACTTTACTTTTTTAAAAACCAAAAGGGAAAAAAAAGATAAAAGAATTTGCTTAAGCTCAGAGGAAGCATTATGGGAAGAGAACGCAGGCTGTCCTGTGACTCTGCATTTTAACTAGGAGCCTCTCCTCATGATGAGAATTACCTTGGCCCGGGCTGAGCCTTCCCAACGGACCCTTTCCACTTAAGCTTTTTATTAAAAAAGTAAATTGGGATTATTGTATTCCCTCACTTTACTTTGGAAGTAAAATTTTTAAATTAATTGTGGCCTAACTGATAGCAAACTGAGAGGTTCTGATAGCAGTCTGGCGGCCTCTTGTTTAGCCAGCAGAGATTTCGGTTGTTGCTTCTGGGAATGGCTTGGCTGAGATATTTTTAATTTACATTTTTTCTTCCTTCTAATGAAGGATTGAATTATGACTTACGAGAAAATCCCCAGTGTCTTGGAGAGAGAGATGTTGACTAACTTCCTCTGACTTGATTGGAGTGGAGCTATTTATTTGAAGCTAGGTTTTAAGTCACAGGGATGGCATTCTGAAGGATTTCTGCATTTAGGGCAGCGCTGTCCAGAAAATGCTGTTAGCTCCTTTCAGGAGCCCTAACTTCAGCACAGTGGGCAGGGTTGTAAAAGACAGAAATGGCATTTCTGTACTAGTTGCTTGCACAACTGGGATGTCCATCCCGGTAGGATCAGTCACCACGGTTCAAAGGCAGAAACATCTCTGACCCCTGTGAGTCTGCCTCTGCCTTAGCAGGTAGGGAATTCCAAATGTCAGCCTCTCTCTATAGCCACCACCTGCTAAGGGAACAATTGTAATGGATAGAACAGATTTGTAAACGGTAATCTCCGTGCTATAACAGTAGTTCTCTGCCTGCTACATAGTGGGAATGGTCAAAATGTGGTTCTTGGAAAACATAATCACTGGCCTGGAAATGCTCCTTCTGTGGCAGATGGTATATGATCAAGAGCAAAGACAGACATGTCCTTGCACAGGCCAAGGGTAATGGTTACACAATAGGCTTAGGTAATGCCACTAGCGGAGACAGCTTTAGGTAAAACTCAGTGATGTATATTAAAAGAACTTTGAATCCAGACAGCTCAAGGGAAATGTCTGTAGAGGACACTGGGCTTGAATCCCACTACAAGCATGGGATATCCAGTTCATACTTCAAGGAACAGAGTGGATGTGTCAGGTTTGCCTGTGTCCTAAGACAGTGGCATGCTGGGCATTTTCATATTTCAGGGAAAGAATTTAAAAAGAAAGCAGCACCGGAACTGAGAGCGGAACTCAAGCATAACAACCTTGGAATAACATTTAGTCTGTGCCTCCAGTTTTCTGAAAACAGCTTTCAACTGCAAAAATATTTTTGAAGTTGCCTATTAGAGAAATCTGTCCTGAAGCTTATTTCACAGTTTCCTTATTGCTGCAATGCCAACCAGTATATGGTATCTCAAGGTGCATGTTCATTTGTTTAATCCACCTTATATATAACTGCTGCACTCCCCAGCCCTTACTGCAAGGGTAGAGCATTTTCCTGAGGATTGGATGAGACATACTGTGGAGTTCAGTTAATGCATTTTTTTCTAAATGCAAGGATTTTTTCCCAAGCACTAAGCTAAGTAACACATGGAAAAGAGCCTTTAATGTTTTGTAGAAAATAGTCCCCATTTGGTAATGTACACTGCAAGTTGAAAGACGGTGTTCTAGCTTTTCCAATAGCTTCAAAAAGACACACTGTTTCCTATTTACTGTTTCTGTTTGGTAAACCTCAGATTCTTAAAAGCTAGAGGGAGATAATTTCCTAAAGAAATTGACTATTCTTTCTGATAATTAAGGCCTTGAGAGTCCAATATTTAGAAAAACTCCAACCAAAATAAGAAGAGTACAAAATAGGAAAATTAAAAAGAAACATTTTATTATTTGATGTCCTACAATTCAAGCCTAAACGACAATTGGAAATTGTCTCTTTTCTCATATTGGTACAGCCATCCAATTATTTAGATCACATGGTACGTAAACAGATTTGTTCTTAGAATTTCCTGTTTCTTCAGCGGGACATGTTGGTAGACAATAACTACCCATGAGAACTATTACAGGTTCCTCAACATTATAAACTCTACAGATGATTTGCCAACAAATGACAAAGCGTTGATAATCACGGCTGTATACATTCAAGGACTAAATATAAAACCACTGAAGGGGCAGTTGTTCTTGCTCTAGTCCTAAGTGAAAGACGTATGAATAAGAGCAGAGCTGAGGGACATGGGTCCACCATACTCCAAACGCCACACAAGAGATGCCTCCTTGGGGACCAGGAAGTGGTGATAAGCATGAACCTATGTCCCACTGATATCACTCAATGGTTGCTGTCAAGTGTGCACATTTATGAGAATATCCATACTTAGTAATCATGTTTTATGCCATTTTTTAATGAATTGAGGGCCCTATATTCTTACTTTGTTTTGTTAAAAGTATTCTGCTGAGGATAACCCCACACAAAATAGATAACTATTTCCAAGGCTTAAGAAGGCAGTAGATTTTAGATAAGAAGGTACTGTTCTCAGGAACAGTCTGATTTCCTCAAATGTTGTGTCTTTCTGATATTTGTAGAGGGAAAACTAGTAATAAAGTAATAAGCATATTTTGTTTTAATAGTGTTTTACCTAATAATACTAAGATTCTTTGGACCATTCATGCCTAAATGACGGGAGAGGAAATGGCTGTCATTAAACCTGTAGTATGAAGCATGGTCAGGGTCACATATCATTTGGAAACAAAGATGTGCACTGGTATCTATACAGCCCCTTCACCTGTTCTATTATTTTTTCAAAGGTGGAAAGCATGCCTTTCTCTTTGTTCCTATAAATCTGCGATGTATTCTGAGAGCCTGATCTCACTCTCATTCCTTTTGTTCCTTACAAACTTTATTTTGTGTGCTGAGCTATCCTTTTATATTATTAATGATATTTTAAAGACTAAACTCGGGACAGTGTGCTATATCGTACTCATCATGACAGCCCCAGAAGCAGGGTGATTGTGGGTGGGGCGTAGAAGAGGGTTGAGTGAATTTCTGCCTGGATAAATGAGCATGAAAAAGGAAAAAGGCCTTTTCAAAACATAGCTGAAATACTGTCATCAAACTACCAAATTTAAATTTACACTGTGTAATACCTGTGACTGACCCACTGTCTAACTGCTTGCACATGGTTTCTCCTCCAAGCAGAAGTAGGTAATGAGAATTTCTAGCAGTTCTCTATTTCAAACAGAATTCTGTAGGAGGTGCCGGTCTCTTTATACATTATTAAATCACTAACTGATGGTTATTTCCCCTGAAATCTGACCTAAGGTTTTCATTGGAAGCTATTGAATTCTGAGTTGATTTGGAATGCTTAGCAACTTAGATGAGCTGCATCACTTTGAATTAGATTTCATGTTCCAAGTACCGAAGTGTGTTTCCAATATCTGCAGAAGAATCTGGGACCTTCTGTCCTCTGCCAGCCCCACCTCACTGTGCCACGGCCATGCCTTCTTCAGCACCATCTAATGGGTGCCCTTGTTTCCAGCAGAAGTGAGTACTAAGTAGGAAGCCCTCTCTTTCCTACTTCATGATTCCTGCCGGAATATACATGAACCTAAAGAAGCTTGTGATTTTCCTTGCTCCATCTCGTCCTTCTCTGTCCCAGCTTACACCTGCTCTACAAGGAATGTGCTGCCAGTCGCCTAAATGCAGTAGGAGAACTAAATAGGGATGTTAATAAATAGGGAAAACAGATGGAGGCTAGAAGCTTTTGCGAAGTTAAAAAAACTGTGTGCTTAATAGACTAAATGCTTAATAGCAGTAAGAGCTGCCGAGTCACTACATAACTCACTAATATGCATGAACTGTAGCAGCAAGAAAGTGACTGCTTTCAGTCTCAAGGACTTTCCTAAAAATTCAAGGTTGTAAGAACCTAACCTAGAGAATAATTACTTGTCCAGACGTGATAACAGACTCTGGCAGAACAAAAATGACAGCTTGATTCACAGACAAATATAAGTCGGTCTTGGATGTCTGGCTTCCATTTTTCTGTGGAGAGATAGATGTCTTTAAAAAGCCTCAGCAGTGAACATCCTGTCAGTTTAAAAGGTCAGACACTGAAGTGTATCAGAAGAGATGATGCTGCACAGACCATTGAGAGAAAAGAAAATGATTTCATTATCCTCGTTCATCTGCTACGGATTAATTCAGTTCCCATCATCGTGGCAATTAAGGCACTTTTGTATGCTGTCCTGACCGAGTTGAGGAACCAGGTAATAAAAAGCAACACCAGGCATGAGGGCAACTATGGTTGGGTTAATATTCCTTAGAAACAGATGCTGTTTGGAACAGAGTTCGGAGTTGATACATTCAACTGCAATTGATTGAGACAAAAGTGCACAAACTAAAAACAACCCCTAGAAAAAATTTAAAAAAATAAAAACAACACCTAGAAACATTTCTTTGTATGTCAGAAAGTGAATTTGCATCTTGGGTAGCCAGTGAGCCACATTAGGGCTTGAAAACTGTCCTGTAAGAGATATTTTGCTATTCACAGGGGACACTATAGAAGTGGCTGGGAGGATAGAAGAATGCTGGAGGACTGCTACCCTCCCACGTCAGAGGGCTAATTTTTCTGCCAATCCAAACTTCTCAGTAGTTACATGCAGCATCTAGAAAGAGAACACAGCAGATCCTCCTAAACTAGCTCCTTCCGATTTTCTATTTGCAAAATCACTTCAGCTCAGAACCTTTGCCATCATATTAAACTATTTGTCTATGACCCCTCAATTACTTGCCAGTTTATATTCATTCTACTTCCACTGCCTTCATGATGTCTTCTTTATCTCTTCCCTTCTTTCCACTCCCGCTTACACGATCCTTGCAGAAGCCCTCATTATTCCTCAGATGGACAACCATATTAGCTTTCTAATTGTCTCCTCACCTACCCTTTCCAAACCCTAATGCATTCTACTCACAACTGACATATTAATCTTCCTAAAGTCTATCTTTAATCATGTCAACCCCGTGTTCTAAAATGTCAAATGGCTTCCCGGTGACTACTAAATTAATACTAAGTTTTCACCCTAGCATTCAAGGCCTAGCATTCAAAGCCTTAGCAGCTCATTTGTGCCTCATTTCCCATTAATCTTCCCTGCCCCTTATGTTCTGGTCAATCCAGACTGTGGATCGATCCTAAGCCACATTTCCTGAGCAGCTCCATTTGTGTTTCTGCTCATTCTTTTCCTTCTTCTTGGAATGTCCTTTTCCCTTAATTTAGCTCAGAATCCAACCCATTCTGCAAGGTGAGTCATGAAACGCTTCATAGAGCACTTCTTGACTTTACTGAATGTAATTATCTCTGTTGTTTATACCTCTCTTAAGGCACTCATCATAATCCCATAGAATAGTTAAAGGATTGCAAGGACTTAGAATAAGAAGATCTGTTCAACTTTTGTCTCCTATGAACTGGGGCAAGATGTGTAATCTTTTGAAAATCTCAGTTTAGATAATCAAATTCAACAAATATTTATTAAGAGTCAACCCTATGCTTGGAATGTGTCAATGAACAAAACAAATACCTCACATTCTGGGGGGAGGAGACAGACTTGCAGACATTTTAAAATGTACAAAGTAAGTAAATAAGTTGTATAGCATGTTGTAAGATTTTAAGTGTGATTTTTTTTAAGTATAAAAGAATACAGAAGATGGGAGAGGCAGGGGCAGGTTGAAATTTTAACTTGGGTTATCAGGGTAGGCCTCATTACAGATATTGAAGCAAAGTGTTAAAGGAGGTAAAGGAGTTCACCATATGTCTATCTGGGAAAATGCAAGTGCAGCAAAGGAAACAGCTGGTGCAAAGGCCCTGAGGTCTGTGATATTCAATGAAGAGCAAAGAATTAGCTGTGTTTGGAGTGGAATGAGTAAGGAAGAGAGTAGGAAGGGAAAAGTTTAGAGAGATAATAAGAACAGAGAACAGACCTTGAAGGGCCTTGTAGTCCACTGTAAGACTTTATTTTCCACTCGAGTGACATGGGAACCACTGCAGGTTTCTGGCATATCCAAGTAACCTGACTTGCATTTTAAAAGAATCACTCTGACTGCTCTGTTGCGATTGTGGCAGACAAAGTGGAAGCAGGGAGACCTGTTAGGAGTATATTATATGAATATGGCAAGAAGTGATAATGGCATAGGTGAGAGTGATAGCAATGGAAGTAAGGAAACGTAGAAGAACATGTGGATATATTTTCGAGGTAGAACCAATGAGGTCTCCTTAGGGACTGAATGTGATATGAAAATAAAGACAGGAGTCAAGAATGATTCTAAGATTTCTGGCAAAATGGCACAAGGGAGTCACCCTCAGTTGAGAAGGGGAAGACTGGGTAAAACCGTTTGGAGAGGGAGGCAAACATCAGGGGTCAGTTCTGAACCTACTTCGACTTTGAGATTTCATCTGAGCATCCAAGTTGAAAACATGTGTAGGCAGTTGGATGCATACAACCATAAAGTGGGAATAATAAGTCTTACAATACCCAACAGAGTTGACCTAAAGATGAAATATGATTATGTGTGCAAATTTCATATTATTTATATATGCTATCCTGTGTTTCCTTTCTATTATTATTTAGTGTTTGTGTATATGATTTGTGTCTAATTGTATTCGGAATCTTCTTGAAGCCCAAACTATGATCATTTTGATTATTTTTCATTCATTTTGAAAAAATCATGTGGTGTTTGTCTCTTGTTATAAACGAATACATCTCCATTGGAGAAAATAGTAACAGATGTTAACTGAACTTACTGTGGTGATCATTTTGCAATATATACAGATATCAAATCAGTAACTTATATAGATGAAACTAACATGTTATGTCAATTATACCTCAGTAGAAAAATGAAAATGTAGAAAATAGCAAAAATCATAAAAAGCAAGTTAAAAATAACTACCTGTTATCACATCACTCAGAGATAAAAACTTAACATTTTGGAGTATATACTTGAACTTTACTTGATTATTCCTTGGTGGTTTCTTACTGTAAGTGTATCCCTCCCTCATAATATTTATTATAACCTGTTACACTAATATGTTTAAAAATGTTTACTCAATTGAATTAAAATATATGTTTCAGGTTTTCAAAGAATAAGCCTGTTTAAAAGAGACATACAGAAATATGTACTTTCCTGATTTCTTTACAACTTTCTCTATTTCCTTGGTTAGTTACACTGAAACTTAAATGTAAGATTTTCAAGTACAGACAATGTTTCTTGACATCATATCTTCAATATTGAAAAAAATACATTTTTTTCCAAAAACCCCTGCAAAGGGTCAGAAACTGCTACATACATACTGATATCAACTGTGTGATTGTTTTTGTCATGAATTTTTAACCTCACTCCTGACTCTATTTTATGCTTCAATTCTCATTTTTCTTTGTTCTTTTGTTCCTATACTATCTAACTGCATTTTTGTGCCTTCTAAAATTTTAAAACAATCTCTTCTGGGACAAGGCTTCAACCAGCCAACCAACAAACAAGCATGTTTATACCATGTAAGCACACGCTAGATATGAATGACTGCTAATGGTCTCTGGCTCCCAAATGAGAAGGAGGAAGGAATATGTATGCATGATTTTAAGTACTCTTTTAGGTCTATTTAGGTTGCATAGGTTTCAGAAATCATATAATTTTGCTTTCTTAGATTTGTATTTCTTATATTGACTCGTTATAGGAAAAAATGTATTCCACAATTCCTCTATTCTTTTCTTTTCTAGTGGGAAGGGTAAAAATAACGATTAATCAAATGTTGCTATAAAAACCAGCACCTATGTTTGCCCAAGATGCAATGTACATATTTATTGCCATTATTAATATGATCACATTTGTATTTTTGGTAGTCATTTTGCTCAGTATTAATATTTTAAGATAAAAGTGTCTCCAGTACTTTTATCCAATTTCTGTCTTCTGGCAGAAATTCTATTTTTAATACTGGGAATTTACTTCTAATAGTTTGGTTATCCAAATATTTTATACCGATAAAAGCAGGTGGTGCATTAGTGAAAAAATTAATTATCTTCAATCCTCCTGGGTTCTTTCTGTTCAGATATAAATAATTAATATTTATGAGGAAAATAATAAATAGGTGTGAACATCTGCACAAAATATCGTATATGCTTAGGTAAAAGAAAATGTAATTCTAAGCCTAGGGTAGCAGTAGATAAGAAATAAGCAAAGGAAATATGCATACAGAACACATCGTCACAGAGCATTAAGGAAACTTTAATCTAAATGTGGGTCCATAGTTCTTGAAATTAACTCTATCTGTGTAGTCTTAAACTACCCATCTTTTTGGTGCAGAGAAAATGGTCTTGATAAGGCAGCAAAATGTAATAAAAAAGTATCCTGTGATGAAGATTGTCATATTGGGTTTTATATTATTTTAACATGAGGAGTAAAAAAAGATTAAAGAGTGACATTTGGGAAACAAAGTCATAAGAAGTCCATATTTTAAAGAGCAATGTGACCAGATCCAGTGTAAAGTGACAGTGTTATTATTTTTTGTCATTAAGATTATTACAGCAGTTGCTCTATGTTTTGACTCACTGTTTTTATTCATACTGAAGCCTTACTCTTTTGAGCACTAGAAATGGCAAGATCAGAGGACAAAAGAGACAACAGTGCCTGAACCTAAATCATTGGCACTGAACTAATGGAGACCACTAATGGAACAGACAATTCATTCTCATTTCTAGTCGGCTAAATTACCTGTGGTCCACACAAGGAAAAAAATGAAAAGATATAACAAATACCATCACTTGTAATTTGGGGTCTGGAAAACAAAGAGTTCTGAGTGTCAAAGTAGCTGCATTCTGGCAACAGGCAACAACAGTAATGTGCTCCAGGTTTAAGAAGTTCCAGCTATTAATTCAGTTGACAACTCCCTTTGGCCAATGTGTACAGTCAACATTGAGTAGGACTGCTGGTGAAAAATTTCCTCATCATCCTTGAGACAAGTAAAAAAGAATCTCTCTAACCTGCTACCATCCTCACCTAGTATCCAAGACCTTCTTCCATCAAGTTTGATTCTAATTCCCACCACAACTTTTAGAAACATTTCAAATAAAGCAGTCTAAATATGCTTAACTGTATCTTCAATTTGGATTCAAAAGCACGTTACTTAAAGGACAAGGTCTTCAGGGACAATGTCTTCAGGGACATACAAAGAAGTAGAACTAAATGGCTTTTCCAGTAGATTAAATGCCAAAACTAAATTGAAGTATTTGATATGCTGGAGAAAATGTAATTTATTACGAATGTGCACAGATTGTTGTAAAACTTCTGGTAATAACTGTTGATTTTAATGACATATTGTTTCCTTTTTTGTTGATAGTTCATATTTTTGGTTTACTGAAATTAATCTTTTTTTCCTATATAAGGAACAGATGAATCATAGTTCTACAAGTGCTGCCTGACCTAATAAATACTAATAATACCATTTGTAAAATGGCCAAATTTTTTTTTAAAAATGATTTTAATACTATATGTCTGCTGCCAAATGCAACATGTTTTAAAGCAAGTACTAGTTATGCCCTCCCTTCACTCAAAAGTAGAATGATAAAATTTTGTACCCCAAAGTGCACTCTGAAGATTAGACAGTGTACCTGGTAGAGCTGGATGTATTCAACGGGAGTATGCACTCTAGCAGATGCACTGGTTTTGTGCAGGGTTTGTAAACGTGCCTACTTATATTGCAGAAATAATGTCAGAAGTGGGCTTCCTGGAAAGATTTTCCTTATTTCATAGAGTGGGTGAGTATTAGGATGAGTATTTCAGGAACTGGAAGAACTCAGACTGCCATGCACTTGGCTGGAAATAAGTGACTGAACACATCCACTCCCCCTAGCACTAAAATGACAATAAAATTATACAAAGAATTAATAAATCTATAACAGCCCTGACAACAAGAAAGACTGCCTGAAATGTCTAGGACAGTTTGAGGAATGTCTGGAAACAGGAAAGCAACCCTAAATTCATAGAGGAAAAAGTTATCACAGAGCATAGGGCCGGTTCCTAGAATGCCTTAGTTAAGGTATAAAGAGGAAAGAACAAAAGAGGCAGAGTAGACATGTTGCCAGCAGTATCCTATCCTGGTGATAGCAAGAAAAAGAATTTGGAAGAATGCAACAGGGATACAACAACATGTTTCAAATATGTTAGTACAGAAACTTTGGAGTGCTGTGATAGTGGTATAAAGGCAGAAGCTACAGTTCTGGACTTTTCTGACACAGCAGTCCTCTCATTCTGGTGAGGTGCATTGATTCCTGGACTTCAGGAAGCCTGAATGTGGAAGTTGTGATACAATCCGGAGCTATGTCCATTCACTTGTCTTCTCGATCTCTTGAACAATGACCTCTACACCTTCTGCACAACCTTTTTGCTGACAGATGGTAAATCAGGATAGAATAATGGCTAAAAGGACCAAGTCCAGAGTCACAATATCTGGATTTGATCTAGATTTTGCAAGTCAGTAGCTGTGCAACACTTCGTGGTTACTTAAGCCCTCTTTACCTCAATTTCCTTTCCTGTAAAATGGATTTATATTAGTATCTACCACTTAAGGGTGTTGTGAGTACTCTATAAACTAATATAGGTACCCAGCACATAGGTAAGCACTGTATGTGTTTTTTTATTATTATAATAAAATTGTGATTATTAATTTGAAAGAAAGAGTTGAGGAACTCAGTGTAAGAAAATATGGACATAAAAGAGAAATAATGAAATAAAAGAGATAAAAGAAAAGAGAAATTGAGAATGTTAAAAGATGTAGAAGATAGGTTCATCTATCTAATCAGAGTTCCAGTAGCAAATGGAAGTGAGAAAATTATGTAAGGAACAGTAGAAGATTTCTCTGAGCTGAATATCTGTTATTAGGTTAAAAAAATTCCTGGGTACAAAGGAATAAAATAAAAAAGAAGACACAAACTGTCTTGTGAAATTTCAAAACTATAAGAATCAAGAAGAAAAAAATCCTAAAAGTTTTCAGAGAAAAATACAGCTTACCCACACATGAATGAAAACCAGACTTGCTTGAAGCTTCTCACCAGCAACATTGGAAGCTAGAGGTCAATGATGCATTGCCTTCAAATTTTTCAGGAAAATGACTTTGAAATAAAATACTATGTCTAGCTAAATATCAACCAAGCACGGAGTAACTATATATATATATATATATATATATAGAGAGAGAGAGAGAGAGAGAGTTTTATATATATATATATATATATATAATTTTTTTTTTACAACCATAGGAAGTGTAAGTTACTTCAGACAAAATACTTATTTGCAGATAAGCTGAGGCAAAACAAAAAAGGAATTGAAAAAAAGGTAAGATATAAGAGACAAGGAATTGGGGAATAAACCTAGATCTCATGAAAAGATATTATGAACTGTCAGCTTATCAGTAGCAGTTACAAGTAGCAGAAAGCCCTAACTCAACTGGTTTAAACAATAAAGAAAATTTGTAGTTTCAGAAGTCAGAACATTCTGAGTTAGTGAACCTCCAGGGTTAATTCATTGGTTCAATTTTGTCACCAAGAATTCAATTTCTTTTCAATTTTCTACTTTGCCACCTTCTGAAAATCTCCCCCCTAAGATCACAAGATGGCCAATGAAGTTCAAGTATCACATCTAGACATGAGCAAAGCCAGCAGGAGTGTGTGTGGGAGGGAGGGAGAGAGAGAGAGAGAGAGAGAGAGAGAGAGAGAGGGACTCTTCCTCTCTGCTCACCCCCTTCTTTCCACGTTTAATCAGTATTTAAAACTATCCTGGAAGCCTTTAGCATACTCACTCTTATTTATCATTGGCCAGAATTGAGTCCATATATATCCCTAAACCAATCACTGACAAGGAGAATAAGATTATCATGATTATTTAAGAGAAAACAAAGTTTCCTGAGTGTATGCAGCAGGTCCAAATTCATCAAATTGTGTACAATAAATATGTGCAGTTTTTTGTACATCAATTATACCTCAACAAATCTGTTAATTTTTTAAAAAGGCAAAACCCAAAATGACCTTTTTCTTTGAGGAACATGGGAAAAGAATAGATGTTAGACTAAAGAGTCATGCTTTACAATTGAAATTGGTACATTTACAAATTCAACTGGTACACGTTAGAACCAAAAGTCAGTAAGCCCCATGAAGAATATTCTTGACAATAAAATTGATACCTTTACACAGATTTTGTGATTAAGATGATCATGATTAATGATGAAGAAAGGAAGGCATATGCCTTCTCTGTAGGGAATAAGAAGAGAAGTAGGGAATGAAAAATTCTAAGAAGAAGGAAAAAAAAAAACTGTGTAAGGTCATGTTTCAAACATGAAGTGTAGTGAAATGTGGTCTGAATCTGAGCATGGGAGATGTCTGACTCAGAGTGTCCTGACCACCCCACTGGTTAGGTAACTTAGAAAAAACTGACAGATAGCTGAGTTAACGAGTAGTTATTTTGGATTTATCAGTTCTCCATGATGTATTTGTTTGGTACTCTGAACATCATTTATCTCTTCTATAGGATATTTTGTTTACAGATTAATCTTTCTCAATTTCTTTTGGAAAATCATCATGAAGGTAAATACAAGTTTTAAAAGCTGTTCTTTAAAAATCAAGAACAGGTTTCAAATTTTTTGATTTTTATATAGGCATAAGCACTCTCTTGTGATTCCTATGAGACATCCGACTCAGTTTTACTCCCTGGAAACCTAAGCTATTTAAGAAATATACAGTTTAGGGACTTCCCTGGTGGCACAGTGGTTAAGAATATGCCTGCCAATGAAGGGGACATGGGTTCGAACCCTGGTCTGGGAAGATCCCACATGCCACGGAGCAACTAAGCCCGTGAGCCACAGCTACTAAGCCCACGTGGCACAGCTACTGAAGCCCACGCACCTAGAGCCCGTGCTCTGCAACAAGAGAAGCCACCGCAATGACAGGCCCACGCACCGCAATGAAGAGTAGCCCCTGCTCGCTGCAACTAGAGAAAGCCCACGCGCAGCAATGAAGACGCAACGCAGCCAAAATTAAGAATAGATAAAATAAATGAATAATTTAAAAAATATATACAGTTAAACGAAAATGAACTCAGGCTATGATCATAACTTTAGAAAAAGAAAACTTTTAAGAACTAATATCTATTGTGTTGAAGAAACATTAACGTTCAGACATCTTTTTCAAACTTACTACAGGTTCTTTGCTATCACTAAATTTAAGTGCAATTAAAAGCATTATATTTTTGTGAAATTTTTAAAAATTGTCGGTTCATTGGCCAGC
This sequence comes from Grampus griseus, assembly GCF_964374135.1. NCBI lineage: Eukaryota > Metazoa > Chordata > Mammalia > Artiodactyla > Delphinidae > Grampus > Grampus griseus. The sequence goes on from NC_139018.1 coordinate 72,256,269, forward strand.
ACATGTCTGCATACCTGTGGTATAATTTATTAAAATTGGGCCCCTCAACTAAACCGAGTAGCCTGATAAAGCTGCTCTTCTTTCAGCTGTGATTTTCCACCTGTGAGTGTGGGTTTGGCTCCTTAAGTGATCTTGGGTATTGCACGGGATGATCCATACGAGATAAAGCCAACTGGTTGACCCCATGGGACCAAGCAAAGGAGACACGGCCAGTTTCTGCTGTCTTGATAACTTACATCTACCCCACACACATACACAAACATACACATCCAGCAGATGAAGGCCTCTCCTGCAGTAACCAGGTTTTAAAGGATGAGTTAGACATCCTTTAGATAGATAGGTTAGCAAATAAAGTTTGAACAGTATGTTGTCTCTAGAAAAATATAAATTCAAAGGTTTTGTTAGTGAATGAACAGAATGAGTTTAAAGGAAATATAGGTATGTGAATATTAAATAAGATAATTTAAGTGCTACACAAACTAAAAACATTTCTATTTTATGCAAATTTTATGAAATAATCCATGTAAAATTGCTTTGGAAATTGTAGAATACTGTTAATGTTCATTATCGTAAGATATTTCAAATACAGCTAGATTGTCAGATCATTTAATGTATGAGAAAGTGAAAATATTTCTTAATTTATCTTGAAACCACATATTTAGAACTATATACCACGAAGTCGAATTAATGTACTTTTTTTTCACATCTTTTTAGATGAATAGATTATAATCAATTTCAGTCCCTATTGCACATACTAGCAATTAGACCTTCTTGCTGCAGGGAAGGCTTGAAATTTTTTTCCTCTTATTCCCTTAATTCTTCACAGAGAAATATCTAAAATATTTCTCAGTCATGTCCCTTCCTACCCATTTCATTAATCTTCCTTCTAGAGTTCATCAGCACATCACACCAAAACTAACTGCATCCCAGTGTCCCACCTTCGTCTCCTGTCCATTGTTCTCTGATCCATCCCTGTCATGGCCAGTCAAAAAGCAACGCTATTTTTATCACTGCAACTATCTCATGAGTATTTATAACAGAACCAATGTGGTAAGAAGAGAATTGTAAACATAGGTACGAGAACTGGAATGAAGAAGGCAAAATTATTATTATTTATGGACGAACTGGAAAATATCAGTGGGCTGTGACAGAACAGTACTTAAAGTAAGAATGGAAGCCATATTCAGGTTCTTATTTCTGTTGCTACGTTTCTGAAAGTATCCTGAAAACTGTTATAGGGTGATTCCCTTTCATCTTCCTTTTTCTTCCAAAGATAATCCTGACCTTTCCACAAAAGAGTGGGTAAAGAGATAACTGTAATGAGAATTATTATTCAGCATTTAAATACATAGAATTGTTAGTTGTACATAGAATTAGGAAAAGCAAGTCAAAGTAGCAGTGTTATAAGCTATTACAAAGAGAAAGAGAGAGACAGAGCACTGTTTGTCCTTAGGTTTTCTTTTAAAGTTTTTTCAGTGTAGTTGGTATATGATTCTTTTAATTAGCGTTGTTCATACAGCAAATAACCTGCTTTCTTTTGAATTTATAAGCATGTCATTGCTTCATGGGAGTAACAGAGCATTCCTCTGGCGTTTTTAATTGTTTCTAAAACCCAATTTATTCTCCAATCTTATACAATGAACTGGCTAGCTACGTCCTCAGGTAGCCCCAGCTAAGCCATAATATGAAATAAAACAGCAAATATTCCTTAGGGAGAGGCTGAACAGGACCTGTAGACAATCACCAATAATGGTCATGACTGCAGTTTAATATGTGTATGTGTGTGTGTGTGTGTGTGTGTGTGTGTGTGTGTGTGTGTGTATAACATATCTTTATATATTTAAATTTATGTATATAAACTTCAGTCAGTCTGAATAAACCTTTTTTTATTTTCACAACATTATGATCATGTGCATATCAATAAAGAATCCTAATTGTAGTCAGCCAAAAAGAACTTTGGTTCTTCATTCAAAGTTTAGGGCAAACCTTCCTGGTAGTATCTAGTTAAGTAGCCATGTCATCGCTGGAAGGGGGGCTGGGAAAGCAAGCGCATGGCATTTTTATTTAGTGGACTATTACTCATGGTTCTCCAATGGTTCTCCAGAGAAACAGAACCAACACGATGGATATACATACATACATACATACACATATATATATATGTGTATGTATGTATGTATGTATACATGTGTGTATATACATATATTCACATATGTGTGTGTATATACATATATTCATATATATATATATTTCTTACTTCTTTACTCCTCATCTCCTGGTGGAAGCATTTCCTCTTTGGCATTAAGATTTCTAAGTCATTAGCACCAAGAATCATAGGCTTAGGAGCAAACATTTTTTGAGAATCATGGGTTGTTAAGTTAATCAGTAACTCTATCAAACACTTCAGTGAAATGAAACATTTCACTTGTGTGCCCTTCAAATCCTCTCAGCCCCATGTCTTTCTCAAGCCACCTCAGTGGTGACCAGGCCCACACAGGCTGTGATAAGCTTTGTGCAGGTGCGACCTGGAATGCCTCACCATGGGCCTGTGTCATGTCCCTCTTGTATTCTGCTCCAGAGCCTCTCTGATGCTGTGTCACGAGCAGTGCAGGAACCTACTCAGCACTCATGCGTGTGCAGGCCAGAAGCTCATGAGCCTCCTTTGTCCACTTTGGGGTAGGGGGTGGGGAATGTTTTCCCCAGAAGGAACATCCTAAGATGCTTTTCATAAGATACAGGTCTTAATACCATTTGCCCATATTGGTAGCTAACTGGAAAATACAAACTTGTATCGGCTGTGACATTCATTCCGTTTGGTTCCTTCTGTTGCTCCTTCCTCCTTCCAAGTTCACTTATCAAACAGATAACCTATATACAGCTTTTTCCACAAGCTGTGCTTTTAAGGATACCCAGGTTAAGACATGAATTACTTGTATTCCCACACCTTGGTTTTAGGAACTGTGTGTCTGAACCATAGGAATAAGTGTATTGGTTCCTGGTTCAGAGTATTTATCACTTTGTAAAATGATAACCTCAGCCTCACAAATTGTTTGCAGCTGACACTAAAATATACCTTAATAAGACATCCTACTGTTACATGCAACCAGTTGTTTCTGGGTGAAGCAGAATGTGGTAAGACTAGAAATTCTGACAATAATCATTTTATTGCCTTAATTGTGTTTTAGACATAAGTCTAAGTAATTATCAGTGCTATGTGAGACACTACTTTGTGGTATAGGACATTCAGTAATTCCATGGATGGTTGTTGGAAGGAGCATGGTAGATGGGGGAAGGAAGTCCAAACCAATAATAGCTGTCTGTTCTAACATGGAAAAATTGAAGTTCTTTTCATGGTTAAATGCATCGCATGTAATCAACCTGACACCCAATATCTAGATGCCCCACCAAGAGTTCGGATTGATTAGTTGGTGCAGTTGACAAATGGAAACTCATCAATAGCAGTAGCTTGACTGGACTAATGGAAATTTTCTAGAGGGAATCCATGTTATTGAAACCATGCCAAGTCTTCATTCTTCCCACCATCATCACTTCAAATCTTCTCTCTCCTTCCTCTGTTGTGGAATACCCACTTATGGTACCAATTTTTATATGGGTGTTCTTATTTCAAGCCACAAAAGCTGCCAGAGTTCCTGATTCAAAGTCAAAGGCTTGTTAATCTAATGACTAGAATCTAGATCAATTACTTACTCCCAAGGTGGATGAGAGCCTGGGAAAGCCAGTGTCTGCTGTTTTCAGCTTCTAGGGTGGGAAGCTGTATCACTAGTTTGGGAATTCCCCGAACATATGACGGAGTTCTCAGATGTTCACTAGCCAGATAAAATGACAAATTTCCACAATTAGGGTTTCCAGTTTCTTGTCACTGATGCGGCTGTTGTTTTTGGTTAAAGTGCTACGACTTCTTTCAAAAAGAATAATCCTGCCTCAGGTTATCTAAAGTTGAGAAATCTGCAACTGCACCCCAGGGTGGGTAGCATATAATAAAGAGCAGGATTATCTCTCCTAATCGCATCATCGTCATTTAACAAGTGTTTATTGACTGCCTCCATTGCCAGTCCATGAATTCACGATGAGAGCACAGTAAGACAAACTTGGCCGCGGTGCTTGAGAACCTTACAGTCTACTAGGAGGGGGTCTCACAACTGACTGATAAATTACACTTGTGACAACTTCTCTGAAGGATAAATGTGAGATACTATGAAAGAAAATAATGAGAAAACATGGCTTGTCCTTCTGGGTCACAGCACGATCCTCGAGGAAACTACGTTTATGATGAATACTGCAGAAAGAAAAATAAGGAGGCATCAACAAAGAGAAGGTACGTTTGTGCCAGAGTCACATAGTCCCTGACTATGATCCTCTGCTCATCCAAGAATTTCCTATTTCTTCATGTTTATCTAGTAGAGGATACATAAAGGTATTTAGAGATTTTTGGTATTCATGCTGGGCTCAATTTAACTACAGTCTGTAAAAAAAATAAAACAGAATACATTTTATGCTAAAGGAATCACCCATATGGAGTGATGATATTTCCTTTGTCCCAGCATTTCTATGAAAATGGATAGCTCCAACCAATTGGATAGGAGATTTTGTCATGTGATGTCGTGTCAGTGCTTTCCTCAATGAGAGCCTAATGTACCATCCAAATCATTGCTTTGCTGCCAATAGAAAGTTAGAATTGTGCTGATAGTTTACTCTCTCTACACTTTCCATTTTGACAGCTTGGCTTTCTGGCTGGTTACTTTCATAATTTTAAGTGCTTGAACTAAGAACCCATTTAACGCTTTCCATTAATAAAGAAAAATGTGGTCCAGGAATACCCAACTTAGAATCTTGGAGGTCATCTAGTTTAACCTCTGTCCAACTCAGGGAACTCTGCATCACTTGTCTGACAGGTGGTTACTCAGGATCGACTGAAAACCTCCCAGTGATGAAGAGTTCTGTAACTTCACAAGGAAAGAAAGAGTCCAGATGTGTTGAACAGAATCAGTCCTAAGATCTGGACATTATACATCTGTAGCTATCAGGATAGGTTCATATATAAGTGACAGAACATCCAAATGAACAGTGACCTAAACACACAAATACTTTTTTTTTTTTAAATGAAAAAAATGTCTGGCAGTTGGCAGTGAAAGGCTATTATGGAAATTCCACAAAACCTTCAGGGACTTAGGCCCCTTTCAGGTCCAGGCTGCCAAACCTAGGCATTTATCTACGTGGAACCAGATGGCTGTTTGAGCTCCAGCTATCGGGTTTAATTTCCAACCAGCATGAATGGTGAAGGGGCTATCTTTTAAGAAAGACTTCAGAAAGCTGAAACAAAATTCTTTTACACATGTCTCACTGGCCAGAAAACAGTCACATGAAACACCTGATGCAAAGGATACCAAGAAATGCAGTCTTTAAGTAGCCATATGTGCAGATACAGTTGTAGGTCCTATTACTAAGAAAGATGGGGAGAGTGAGATTTAGAATAGAATTGGTGTTAACAGACCTTTTCTGCAAAAGGCCAGAGAGTAAATACTTTCAGCTTTGCAGGCTGTATGACCTCAGATGCAAATACTCAACCCCGCTGTTGCAGTGCAAAAGCAGTCAGAGCCGATACATAAGCAAATAAATGTAGTTGTGTCCCAGTAAAACTTTATTTGCAAAAACAAGCAGTGGACTGGATTTAGCTCAGTTGCTGACTTACCCCTGGAGCAGACAAACAGAAAGGTGTGCCACATTGATTCACGTATCTGAAGATAACACTTATTTTGTTGATAACCCTTATCATATTGTTGGGTCATATTAATATGTTAGCGACTAGATCCTTGGTTTCGTTTTATATGAAATGCTGATTAAGCAGTGGTTTTCCTTTTCTGAAACCTTACATTTGTCTTTGATACACTCGGTCTTTTCTGCCATTGGTGAACTTGTTAAGCAGGCCTTCAACCTCTTTCAAATTGTTAATGAAATTGATGAACAGAATAGTGATAGGCACGTTACAGAGATTTTTCTCCCCAATTGAACAAATACATATTCATTGAACACATATGCCAGACACTAAAGCATCATTGTAGCTACAAAAGCATCGAGGATGGAGCTCTTGCCCTTTAGCCCTATGCAGTACAGTTCAGTGGTGAAAACTTGGCAGCAAATCAGATTCATTCAGGGAACTTGATCAAAGAGTGGATTCCTGGAGAAAACCTGGGGTAATTTTTATTAGATTTATAGTGGGTCAAGGGTCAGGACATCTTTGTTCTTAATACAATGCCCTGGTGATTCTGATATAGTCCATGATTTGGAACCTAATGGCTACTAAGTTTTGAGAAGGACATCATAAGACCAATTCCTGTATCTTGCCTACAATGGTATTATGATTTCCTGACCTCTGATTTCCAAGACTCGTATTCCATTTTTTTTTTTGTTTTAACTTTGTGGTCTCCACTTAATCTTAGTGAGTAGTGATTACTTTTTCCTTTCTAAGTAATCACAAATAATAAATGTTACTAGTTGCTAATGCTTACTCTATATCCTGGCACAGTGCTAAACACTTTACACATAATGTCTTATATAAACCCCATAACAATCCTATGCGGTACTACTATTATTAACAATATTTTACAAATGGATGAACTGAAGTATAGAGAGGTAAATAATTGCCCAGGGTCACAACTCTTACAAGTAGCAGAAAAAGGATATAAACCTGAATTCATCCAATTTTAGGGCACCTGCTTTAAACTATTCTTCACTACCATATCTTCAAATCAATTTTTCAACACTTCTTTCTGGGTTTCATTAGATTTACCTAAGAATTACTAATCCATGTGATCTACACTCTACCTTTTCCCCCTTAAAAAGGCATCTTAAGCCAGACACAAAAGAATACATACTGCATGATTTCATTTATAGAAAGTAATAAACAAGCAAAACAAATACATGCTGATTAATGTCAGGATAGCGGTTACCCTTGGAAGGGGACAGGAGGATGCCTTCTAAGATGCTGGTAATGTGTCTCTGATCTGGTTGCTATTATAGGGATATGTTTAGTTTGGAAAACTTATGGGCCTGTACATTTATCTTTATGTTTATTATATTTCAGTAAAAAGTAAAACTATACCTCATGTGTCTCTGTTATTAAGGTACTGAGAGAGATGTACTGAGGAATATTTAAAATCATATATGAACTTTGGGAAGTACTATATTTGTGATTCTCAACACTTAATGCTCATAAAAATCACAGGAAAATATTATCAGAGCCCCACCTCCCAGAGATTCTAGTATTAAGCGGGGTTTGGCATCTTTAGTTAAAAAGCTCACCAGGGGGCTTCCCTGGTGATGCAGTGGTTGAGAGTCCACCTGCCGATGCAGGGGACACGGGTTCGTGCCCCGGTCCGGGAAGATCCCACATGCCGCGGAGCAGCTGGGCCCGTGAGCCATGGCCGCTGGGCCTGCGCATCCGGAGCCTGTGCTCCGCAGCGGGAGAGGCCACAACGGTGAGAGGCCCGTGTACCGCAAAAAAAAAAGCTCACCAGGTAATTCTCAGGTGCAGCCAGGATTGAGAACCACTACTCTGGTTTATGGGGCATTCTTCTAACCTCCTGCACCTATAGATAGACCAGGAGATAGGAAACAGCTGAGCAGCTCAGGCTTGGTCCTGAAGATCCCTGCAAAAGGGTGAGGGAGGAAGATGTATGGAAATCATGGGAGTAAGGGAGGGGAAATTAGTTGAATCAATATTCAGAGATAGTTAGGATATAATGTAGACACCTGAGGCTCTGTCCTGCCTACATAAATGAAAATAAAATGACTTTTAAAAAATTGTATTTTATCTAAGCTTACCAAATTGAAGGCCTAAGATCATTGTATTTCTGCCCAAGGCTCTCTTCAGTGTGCCATTATCTCTAACTTGAATGGAAAGTTATTTTTGCAGACTTTCATTCATTTATTTATTCCAGTATTTTATTGAGTGTGTACCTCCGATACTTTGATGAGCTAGACAATAAAAGGCGCTTTTTTTTTGTCATAGAGGTTATGTTCCATAGAGGGAGAGAAAAATAAAGAAATAAACAAGATAAAATTTTATTCATTCAGTCCCCAATATTCAGGTGTTTTACCTGAAATATATTAATCCTTAAAACTCAGAAAGAGGGCTTCCCTGGTGGCGCAGTAGTTGGGGATCCTCCTGCCAATGCAGGGGACGTACGCTCGAGCCCTAGTTCGGGAAGATCCTACATGCCCAACTAAACCCATGTGACAAAACTACAGAGCCTGCACTCTAGAGCCTGCATGCCATGGCTGCTGAGTCCTGCACGCCTAGAGCCCGTGCTCTGCGGCAGGAGAGGCCACCGCAGTGAGAAGCCCAAGCACCACAACAGAGAGTGGCCCCCACTCGCTGCAACTAGAGAAGGTCCAGGCCCAGCAACGAGGAAACGCAGCCAAAAATAAATAAATTTTTTTAAAAAACAACAACTCAGAAAGAGAAGGATGATAGTCACCTGCGTTACTGATGAGGAAACTGCAGTGCACGCCGTAATCTGATGGAGTCCACCCCTACCCTTCCCCAACATACTTCATCGCCATCCGGAGTTATAGTTAGTGCAGCTTTGTAGATGGAATGTGATGGAAGTAGTTGACAAATGGCAACAAACTGAGCACTTTCTAGACTCTAGTCAATGTTCTGTGTATTGAGAGGCATATGAGTAACCAGCCACTCATTTCTTCCTTCTTAGCATTTATAACGTAGTTTAGGAGATAAGATTCCGTTTCTCTCACACATGAAAACTAATTCGAGGCAGAATGTGAATGCTAAGTGCCAAATAAGAAGATCAGATAATAAAGAACATAAAATGTCAGAGGAAAGACATAAAATGCCTGTCCCTGCTGGATAGTGCAATCTTTCTTAAAAGCAAATCTCATAATGTCCCATATATGTTTAAAGTCCTTCAGCCGCTTTCGATCAATTCTAGGGTGGTCCACAAACTCGGTATAGAATAGGAGGCCCTTTTGGATCTCATCTGTCTTTACTGCTCCAATCCCATACCCCTCCAGGCCAAATCAGTCCATATGTTATCTTTTCCAGGAAGCCATCTCTGGTGACATAAATGCCCAAGCTTCATAGTTTGGGTGCACTCTGGGTTATATTTCTCTCATAGCTCTCATAACACTGAATTAAACTTTTCTTATTATTTATGCACTCCCCTTCTCTGTCCAATTTTGTAACTTAAATGCTTCCCAAAGTCATTTTTAGTAGACATGGTAGACTGCCCACTCAATACCCATTAACTCAGTCTTCCTTGTCAACACAAACTAGCTTTATCTAAGTATTCAGCTTTCAAGGAAAGTGACTATATTCTCAATTCAGGAATCAATCCTAGATTAGTATATTGGTTTACTGCCAGTAATTGGTTTAGGAATGGAAAAGTGACATAATTCTGGCCAACAAGACATGAAAGGATGTCAACTGGGTGGCAAAAAACTCCTGGAAAGATTTCTTCTCTTTTGAAAAGTGACACAGAGGAATAGATTCTTTCTTTGGACATTGTTATGTCTGGAAGTTCTGTAGGAAAATGTGGCAGCAGAAATGTATACAGAAGCTGGGTTTTCTTGGTCCTCATTAAGTGGATGAATAACAACTGGAGCCGCCCTGCCTAGGGGCGTCTTGTCTTATAATCTGCACCTGAAGGTATCCAAAATGATACAAAACTGCCTCTCTTATTTTTTATATTTTGTTCTGTATAAACACGCTGAGAGTTCAAAATGGTTGACTCCCCACTTAATCACCAGACCTGTGTTTTTCAAACAGTGGCTGTGGATATCAGAGATTTAATGTTATTCAGGGAGATGCTAAAGTCAGCAGTGTCGTCTGCTCTAGTTTCTAGTTTTTAAAATTGAACAATGGAAATATACATATTTTTGTTTAAAATGGAATAATTGGAGAACCTCTGAGTACTTTTAGATGAGGATTTCAAGTAGTTAGTAAAGCCCAAATAAAATGAGGTGGCTGATGACTTAGTTATTTAGTAGATCTCTCATCCAATTTAATGTTAGTGCCATCATGATAATTTTTAGTTTTATGTTGTTTTTGTTTTTAATAATATATTATTTAATTTTTAATTTATACCCATAATAGCCATTTGGATAGATCAAAGAGAAATAAGGGATGCCACTGCTGAGGTACAAGTGGATGGGAAGTATAAAAACAATACTAACTGCAAATTTGCCTCAGTGGGTTCTACACAAGATCCAATTATCTGTTACATTTATCTGTTCAAAATTCTGCTCAGTATCGAAAGATGCCTCCAGTACTTTGGAAATTAAACAGATAAAGTCTAGTGACTATTATATCTAATTTGGCTTTTCATTTGTGGGGAATAAAAACTCTCCACACCCACAATCCGTTACTTGAAGAGAAGAGCTTATAAATCACAGTTTAAAACCTTCCTTTTTTGTTTCATCATTTTTTAAAAATGGAAATTATAGAAATAAGCCCCTTGATTTTTGAAGTGTAAAATGCAGAATGCTAAACAAGGTCGTGAAAAGCTTTGTATACTTGTCTGTTGTATATGTTTAATGACATCTCTAGAATTGAAGTATAGAGAGTTCTTTTTGTCATTTTTAAAATCTTTCATTTACATCTAATTTTAGACTTAAACAGACTACCCAAGGATGCCCTTTACCCATCTTCTTACCCTTATCTAACCATAGAACAATTATCAAAGGTAAGAAATTAACATTGGCACAATACTATTAATTAAACTAGAGACTTTAGTCAAATTTCACCAATTTTCCATAAATGTCCTTTTTCTGTTCCAGGATCCAATCCAAGAGCTCACATTTAATTTAGTTGCCATGTGTCCTTGGTCTCCTATAATTTGTGACATTTCATCAGGCTTTTCTTGTCTTTCATGACCTGATGTTTTCTCATTATTAGATTGAGTCTGTGAAGTATTGGGAAGGATAACAGGGGTGCTCTGCACCTGTCAGGGGGTAGATGATATCAATATATATTACTGGTAATATTAATTTTGATCACTTAGATAAGGTGGTGTCTGCCGGGTTTCTTCACTGTAAAACTACTATATTTCCATTCACAATTAATAAATATCAGGGACAGATATGCTTTATAATTAATAAATATGTGGGGGGAAAATAGTTTTTCTGTTTCTGTATAAATTTTCATTCACTAATTTTAGCAGCCATTTGGTAGATCTTGCTTCCAGCAGTTTATTACTGTGGTGTCCCTACTCCCCATTTATTTATTTATTCAGCTTTCTATTTATATTTGTATGGACTCCTGGGTACTTATATTATTCTTTTGGGTTATAATCTAATACTCTTATTATTTATCTTGTTGTTGAAGTTGTACCAACTTGGGCCATCATGAGTGTATGCTGATACCTCTGACTCCAATCTACAACCAACCACATGGTTCATTCTGGCCTTCCCTTTTCGCTTGGTTTTCATTATCACAGTGTATTTACTTATTTGTTAAGTTTAGTATATGCATAGTTTCAGAATTGATAAACCATATTTCTGGGAGAAATACATTTACCAAATAGAATGTAAAGGTAGCATAAAATTATTTCTATCTATAGCCGTACATATGCTAATCAAATTACTTTTTTCTAAACATACGTAGCTGAATTCATTTCTTCCCCACCCTCTTTATTCAGTTGTAATGTGGTTGCTTTCATTTGTCACGGTCTGCTGCATTTCATCTTTCCCCTCTCATTCTGGTTGATTTTTTAAATGTACATATATAAAATCTATACATACATAGATTATATACTATATATGTACATAGATTATATACTATATATGTATATAGATTATATACATATATAGTATATAATGTATACTATAAAGATTATATATAATATATACTATATGCTATACATATATAGTATATTTGTGGAATATAATTCTATGGGTTTTGACAAATGCATGGAGTCATGGATGCACTACCATGGTTCCATACAGAATATTCCATCACCTTGAAAATTCCCATGTTACCCTTTGTCAATGCCTTCCTCCACCTTCCAACTCCTGCCATCCATTGTTCTGTCTTTGGTACTCAAGGATATGCCTTTTCCAAAGTACCTTATAAATGGATTCATGAAATATGTAACCTTTGAGATGTGGCTACTTTCACTTAATAAAGTGCATTTGAGATTAATCCATATTATTGTGTGGAAAAACAGCTTATTCTTTTTAGCTGCTGTCCCATATATGGGTGTACTACAGCTTGTTTATGCATTCACCAGTTGAGTAAAGGATACCTGAGTTGTTTCTATTCATTGGTGATTTTGAATAAAGCTGACATTAAACATTCAAATAAAGATTTTCATGTGAAAATAACTTTTCATTTTTTTGTAGTTAATATCTAGGAGTGGGATTTCTGGGTCATAATGGCAAACGTATTTTTAAGTTTATAAGAAACTACCAAACTGTTTTGCATTCCCACCTGCAGTGTATTGGAAAACCAGTTGTTCTGCATCCTCACCAACGCTTGTACTTTTAAAACTTATTTTAGCCATTCTAATTAAGTGTTTAGTTGTATCCCAGTGAAGTTTTAATTTGCATTTCCCTAATGACATCTTTCCATGTCCTTATATGCCATTTGTATATCTTCTTTTTTGAAGTATTTGTTCAGATCTTTTAGACAGTTTTTAAATGTTTTCCTTTTATTTTCTTATTCTTGAATTTTGAGAATTCTTTATATATTCTGGAAACAAGGGATTTTCTTTAGGCTTTCTGGAAATAAGGGCTTTGTCAGATGTATAATTTTCAAATGCTTTTTTTTTCCCCAGTTGTACTTTCTGTTTTCATTCTTTTAACTCTGTCTTTCATAGAATAGTAGTAAATTTGGATAAAGTAGAATTTATCATCTTTTTCTTTTGAAGATCATTCCTTTACTGTAACATCTAAAAACTCTCTCTAATGCAAGATTTTCTTCTAAACCTTCTTCTTGGAGTTTGATAATTTTACATGTTAAATTTAGGTATATAATTTACTTTAAGTTAATTTTCATATAGGTTGAAATTCATATTTTTACATATGGATGTCCAATTTTTCCCACCATAATTTTTTGCAGACTAGTCTTTCTCCATTGAATTGCATTTGCACTTTTGACAAAAATCAGTTGACTATATTTGTGTATATCCATTTCTGTTTCATTGACCTACAGGCCGTTAAAAAAAGTCCTTTCATCAATGTATGTATTTTCAGTATACAAATTCAACACATTGTTGGATGTATAGCTAACACTTTGAGGGTTGTTATTTAAATTATTTTTTTAAATTTTGAATTCTAATTATTCATAGCTGGTATATAGAAATAATATTGATTTTTGTGTATCGATCTTGTGTCCTGCAATCTTGTTAACACACTTACTTGTTTGAGGACATTTTTATAAGTTCTTTGGAATTCTTTACATATTAATTCATCTGTGAATAAAGACAGTTTTATTTCATTTTTTCTAATCTTTCTGCCTTTTATTCCTTCTCATTGTGTTATTGTACTGGCTAGAACTTCCAGTACAATGTCAAATTGGAGTGCTGAGAGAGTATATCCTGTCTTGTTTCCAGTCTTGGGGGTAATTCATTCAGTCTTTCACCATTCAGTCTGATGTTATCTGTAGATATCTTATAGGTATGCTTTATCATCTTAAGAAAAGTCCCTTCTATTCTTAGTTTTCTGAGAGTTTGTATCATGAATTTATGTTGAATCTTATCAAATACTCTCTATGTCTACTAAGATGATAATGAGTTTTCTTTAGTAAATAATTTTTACTCTTACATTTGTTATTTTCTTCTCGCTTTGGATTTACTTTGTTCTTCATTTTCTTGTTTCTTAAGATGGAAACTTAGCTTATTGATTGGAGACCTTTCTTTTTTTCTAATATAAAAATTTAGAGAAGTGACATCACCACGATGGTGACATAGGTCACTCCGGACTTCAGTCCCCTTCACAAAAAATCAGCTAGCAGCTATTCATAGACGAGACACCATTGTGAAAATCCCAGAACCCGACGATGAGGCTGACATACCTCCTGGACAACAGAGACCAAGACAGACTGCATGACAAAGGTAAGAGAAGCCCCTCACCCAGGCCATCACACTACTGCACCAAGAGGGCTCCCCTAGGCCTACAGCTCCTCTAGTGGGAAAAGAGAGCCCCCAAGGTGGACATCCATCTTCCACAGTGTTGCAGGACACTTGCCAGGAGGCTTGTTTAGGTCTCACCTCATAGGGATCACTAGAGGAAACTGCAGAGCTTGGCCTCTGGGGATCAGATAGAGACTGAGAAGAGAGGTAGGTCTTACAGTCCATCAGTGCTCAGATCTTTGCTGACCATGTTTCTGCTTGCACTGGTGCCCAAGCAGAGATCCCAATCAGCAGCTGTACTCATCTGCAGAGCCAAGTCAGTAGCCCCATCTGGCCCAGGGGCTCGGCTGTTAGTTCTGCCTGAATTAGATCCCTAGCCGATGGACCATATCAGCTGTAGGACCCATTCTAGGTCCCTACCCGGTTAGGGGAGCAAATTTGTAGTCCCTTCCAATACTAAGCATAGCCTCCAGTCCTGCCCCAGCAGAAAGCATGCACTGGCAGCCATGGAGCATATCCTAAGGCCTGTGTGGCCAGGAAGCCAAGCCAGCAGCCCTGTTAACTATTAAACATAGCCTCTGGCCCCACATAACCAGGGAATCTGAGCAGTGACCCCGAGCAGCCTTGGAGTCCAGCCGATGGTACCACCCAGCTCTGGAGCCTTGCCTACAACCCCACCCTGCATCAGAATCCAGCCAGTGATACTCCCCACCCCAACCTCAGAGCCGTGAGGCTCTGTATAGCCTGTGACATCACCTGACCAAGGAGCCTGGACAGCAACCCAGCCTAACTTTGAAGCAGTCTCCAGCCTCATCCAACTCTGGGGTACAACTAGACACCTCACACAACCAAGGAACCTGGCCAGTGACCTCACCTAACAGAAGATCACAGCCTGTGGCACTGCCTGATCACAGCACAGCGTGAATTCCTATCGGACCTCAACACAGAGTCTAGCCAGCAGCATCATCCCCTCAGAAAGCACAGCCTGAGGCCTCACCCACCCAGGGGAAATTGTAGAACATAGCCTGGAGTCCCACCCAATCACAGAATCCAACCAGTGGTACCACCTTGCCAGGGAACACAGCCTACCATCCTGCCCAACCAAAGGTGACTGCACAGCCCCACTAGTAGACCCACCTGACCACAGAATACAACCAGCAACCCACTTAAATGCAAAGCCCAGCCAGCAGGTCCACTCAATTGCAGAGCCCAGCCATTGCCAACCCCCTGCCACCAACTTCAGAGCATCAACAGTGGCCTTGCCCAGCTAGAGATTCCAGTAACAAGCCTCGCTTGCCCATGGATGCTACCAGCTGACCCAACCAGTAAATAAATAATAATCACATATATTAAGAAACTAGAAAGATCTCAAATAAATAACCCAACTTTATTTCTCAAGGGACTAGTAAAAGAAGCATATACCCTAAGCCCAAAGTTAGCGAAAGGCAAGAAATAAAGATCAGAGCAGAAATGAATTAACTAGACGATAGGAAAACAATAGAAAAGCTTAATAACACTAAGAGTTATTTCCTTGACAAGATAAAATTGACAAACCTTTAGGTAAAGTAATCAGAAAAGAGAGAGAGAGGACTCAGATAAATAAAATTATAACTGAAAGAAGAGACATTACAACTGATACCACAGAAATCCTAAAGATCATAAAATACTACTATATACTAACAAGTTGGACAACCTAGAAGAAATGAATAAATTCCTAGGAATATATAATTTACCAAGACTGAATCATGAAAAAATTTAATAAGTCTGAACAGACCAATAACAAGTAAGGATATTGGATTAGTAATTTAAAAAAGTCCCCCAAAAGAAAAGCTAAGAACCATATGGTTTCACTGGAGAATTCTACCAAACATTTAAAGGAGAATTAACACTAATTCTTCTCAAATTTTTTCCAAAACTTAGGAAAGAACACTCCCCAAATCATTTTATGAGGCCAGCATTACCTGGATACCAAAGCCAGATAAGAACCCTACAATAAAAGAAAACTACAAGCCAATATCCCTGTTTATTATAGATGTAAAAATTCTCAACAAAATACTAGAAAACTAATTCAACAGTTCACTAAAAGGATCTTGATCAAGTGGGATTTATCCCTGGGATACAAGGGTGGTTCAAATTTCACAAATCAATAAATGTGATATACCACATTAACAGAATGAAAGATAAAAATCATATAATCATCTCAATAGATAGAGAAAAAAAGCATTTTACAAAACTCAACAAATTGGGTATAGGAGGAACATACCTCAACTTAATAAAGGCCATATATGATAAGCCCACAGCTAACATCATACTCAATGGTGAAAGATTAAAAGATTTTCCTCTAAAATCAGGAACAAGACAAGGGTACCCTCTCTCACCACTTATAGTGGTAATTATTTCACAACATATACATATGTCAAATGATCATGTTGTACACTTTAAACTTACACAATATTATATGTCAGTTTTATATCACTAAAGCTTAGGTGAGGGGAAGAATTTAATGCTATCAGTTTCCCTCTAAGCACTGCTTCTTTGCATCTCTCAAATTTTGAAGTGTGGTATTTATATTTTCATTGAGGTCAAATATTTTTAAATTTCCATTGAGACTTCCTCAATGACAAATGGGGGCATTACAAGTATGTTGTTTGTTTTCCAAACATTTAGGGATTTTCCAGATAATTTTTTGTTATTTATATTTCTAGCTTAATTCTGTTATGATCCAAGTATATACTTGGCATTTTGTTCTATTATTTTAAATTTTGTTGACGTTAGTTTTATGGTCACAATATGGTCTATCTTGGAGACTGTTCCAAATGCCCTAGTAATGAAAATGTATTCTGCTGCCATTTGGTAGAGTGTTCTACAAATGTGAATTAGCTCTAATTGTTAGATAATGTTCTTCATAACTTCTGTATCTTTACCTGCTTTCTGTATACTTTTTCTATCACAGTTTGTTGAAAGCCAAACGTCTTATATAGACACTGGAGACTGGTGTAAATAGTTTTATGCCTAGAAATAAGCACGCCTTCCTCTCTGATTGGGCTTTCGTGTGGGAATTTGAGTGTATTTAGGAGTTGGTCTGGGTTGAAGGCCTTTTGTTGCTTTGGTTACCCTTAGAGTACCACAAGCATCAAATTCCTATAGTGATTGTGTTTGGGGGCGAGGGAGCTGATTTGACCGGAATATCTGCTTTTCCTTTTAGGTCTTTCCTTTGAACTGTTCTAAGACAGGGTCTGTTTTGGGTCTGTCAGCTGTATCTGGCTGTTACTTGCTACTGGAATCTCATCAGAGGGATGGGGGAGAGGGGGGAGCCATGGTATGTTGGGGAAGTAGTGGAGAGTGTTCTCTGTTGTTCTGATTAACCCCCATTCTTAGGCAGGCACCTGTCCCTGGTACCATTTTAGTTTTTTTCCCCAACCCTACCACTTAGTCCTGGGCCCACCATGTATTCCTGTCCCTCCTGAGGGATCCAGATTTTTTCTCCCTGTTGCCTTCCCCAGAGTCTGTGAATTTTCACCTGGGTCCTAAGGGTAAAAATGTTTTGTTGACCTTCATTCCACAAATTAAGGCTTTCTTTGTAGGGAAAATAGGGGAAATGGTCTAGATGGAGTCCTGTACCTCTCCTGCAGAAGCTGTGTTTCTCCCCCCACAGGGTCTTCACCACAACAAAGGCTTTTTAAGGGCTCTTTCCTAATTATTCTGTGAAAGCGTGATGAGGTTCATGAAGAAGGAGCCTGTCGGAGGGTGCTGAAGAACTTCAATTTCTTTCACACTCTCCTGCCAGCTACATTTGCCCCTCACCACATTGTGATCTAGTCTAACTGAACTCTTCTTCCTGATGCCTAGGGACCTCTACTCCAGGTAAGTAGGTGTTCACATCTCTTTGCTCCCTTAGGTACCTGTGTCTCCTTGGCTTTGAGACTAGTTGATTGCCCTGTGCCTCCTTTCTCCAATGGATTTGAAAAAAGTCGTGAATTTGCACTTTATCCAGATTTTTAGTTATTTGTTTATTTTTTTTTTTTAGTTATCAGGGTGAGAGAGATGCTCTCATATCCTTGAGCAGAAACCAGAAGCCATTTAGGAAGCTTTTAAGGGGCAATCTGGTTAAGAGCAGGGACTACGGATCTTGTCTTAAAGTGGCAACTGTACAGCATTTTATTTTAAGAGTAAGAAATCCTTTGTCCCAAATCAAAGAATAGGGAGAAGGGGAAGCAGCTGATAGAAACCTGGAAGCCGAAAGGTGAGCTAACAACTCCCTCCCACCTTATACCATCACCCTATACAGTTTGGTCACTGTGTCCAAACCACTTAAAGGTCAAAAAGCCGCTAGCTTCCTCACTCTGTCTCTCTTTCTCTCTCTCACCCACCTTTTGCAGTTTCTGTCTCTATTGTTGTGTCTCTTTATCTGTCTTCCTCTCCACCGTACCCCTCAGTAAAATGGCTAAAACAGGGCCTCGTCCCTTTTTCATGTCACAGAGTAAACTTTCTAAACGATGGGAGCAAAAAGGAAATTCTGTCCCTGTCATGCCTTGGGGATATGGTTGACAGCGTTTTTTTGTCTTGTTTCATTTTTTTAATCTTCATCCATTAGCTGCCTTGCCTCCACTTGACAATCCACACAAGAGTGGTTGTCTAATTTCCCCTTCAGCCCTTTCTCCATTGGAATCTTGCCAGATGATACGGTTC
Source organism: Grampus griseus (assembly GCF_964374135.1). NCBI lineage: Eukaryota > Metazoa > Chordata > Mammalia > Artiodactyla > Delphinidae > Grampus > Grampus griseus. Next base: position 72,275,066 of record NC_139018.1, read on the forward strand.
AAAATTGATGAAGTCACTTCAAAAAGTTTTAAGGAGGTTCATGACTGTATATATAACTGTGGAAAGGTTTATGAGTCACAAAATCCTAGGCTTGTAGAGGCTGTAGGCAAATGTGTAGTGATTGTCTCCTAGTTTTCACTCCTGCTCACTTGTTCTGACCCTTTTTGCAATAGTCTGATAACCTTATACCTGAATTTTATCTGCACTGCAAGTGATTCCCCACTAGCCCTGCATGGCTGTGTGCTTGGTGTACTATTTTCCTTTTGCTTTGTGATGATTTCTCATTCTGCATTCGTAGGTCAGTCCTGCCCTGCTCCATAATTGCACAGACCTTCAGGAACCTAGGTCAGGTTCACAGGTGTTGCTTCTTTAGTCTAGGAGAAGAATTTGGATATCCCTGTGCAAACTTCTAGGAGAAGAATTTGGGTATCACTGTCTGCCTCATTAAGAGAGTAAATGTGTGAGCGAATAGAAGAACAAGATAGCAAACTAGCTAGGAGTCCCAGCCACAAAAGACTTCTCACAGAGAAGTAACTTAAACTAAGTTTTGAAGGATGTTTATATCTGAGATTGGTAAAGAGGTGAAGCAAATGCCCTAAAAAATACATAAATCACCCCTCTGTACCAACACTCCCTTTCCAGGATTAACACCATGTCAGTACATTGCTGGCAGCCAATGTCACCATCATTTTTCCTCCTCCTCTGATCTCTACCTTATTTCTTAGATATTTTAGTTTTGCTTATGTTGATAATTCAATACTACAGCTTCCTCTGTGTTTCCATTCTGTGGAGCCACACAGGTCACTTTTGATCCTGCATCAGCAGCCCATTCACTGTTGAATGCCTGAGACCTTTCATATCCTTTATACCTGTTATGACTCACTCTCTTAGATGCATGATACTTGCTCTTGAATTTTGTGAAAGCTTTATTTTTTTGATAATTCTCACTTCACCCAAACCATCTGTTTCTTCCAAGATTCTACCTTGAGGTGCTTCAATGCTGACTAACCAGCACCCTAGTATCATGGACTCCTCAGTAAACTGGCTAAGACAGTTTATTCCAGGAATACCCCCTTGCTGGATACTCTTTCAATATTTTACCAAGAGTCTCTTTAGCTAAGAAGTTTATTTGCACAAACTGCTGAAGAGACTGTTGGGGGTAAAATATTGAAAGAGTAGAGAGCACCCAGGCACATTGGTTTTTTCTGAATTCAAAGCTCTTGAAGCTGAGGAGTGGGGGGGAGGGAGGGGGTGTGAGCATGGGGTGATTCATAACAGTACATCTGTCATTCAGATTATCTTCCGTCTTAGCCCTAGGGACCCAAGCCTGAATCCTGAAGGGAGAGATCTGAACAAGAAAGCCAGTAAAGGCTCTAAATCATAGGGACACTAATTGCAAATTGGCATCAGGTTTGCCAGCATAGGAGCCTTTGGAGAACCTTCATCATCTCTTCAGGTGATCATCATTAAGACCTCTGACTTCATTTTATACATACAAGTGTTTCTCCCATTGTGGAATGGGAGAAAATGTCATAAAGTTTTCCCCTTCGAACTTAAAAATATTTTGTCTGGTTTGATGGTGTTAATCTTTTCACAATGTGTGCATCATCAAATCATCATGTACACTTTAAACATATTATTACTTTATTTGTCAATTATACCTCAATAAAGCTGAAAAAAATCTGATTTACACTTTTTAAAACTCTCTAAAATATCTCCAGCAAGGTAAAAAGGTAGGATCTCCGTGTTTAAATTTGTTGCAGAAATTTACATAGACATTACATTTGAATTTGAAGAGTATACTTTAAAAAATTAAATTTGTAAGTTCATAGCAACAAGCAACAGTGATAATTTTGTTACTACTATTTGTTTCTTTTTTTGGTTTTTGTTTAATTATAGAAATGTAGGTGTATTTTCCTTTATTACTCCAAATATATTTCAAAATTTGTTTTATCAAGTGCAATTTATACATAGTGAAATGCACAGATCTTGTAAGTACTGATATATATCTCAGTCTTGACCAAAATATAAAGTATTACTATCACCTATCTCAGAAATTTCACTTCTGAGTAGTGAAAAGGCTCTAAATCATAGCGACACTAATTGCAAATTGGCATCAGGTTTGCCAGCATAGGCGCCTTTGGAGAACCTTCACCATCTCTTCAGGTGATCATCATTAAGACCGCTGACTTCATTTTATACATACAAGTGTTTCTCCCATTGTGGAATGGGAGAAAATGTCATAAAGTTTTCCCCTTCGAACCCCCTTCCAGTCAATGTTGCCCCCTAAAGTCACCAGTATTCTTATTTTTATCACCATAGTTTGGTTTTGCTATTCTTGAGTATCATAAAAGTGGAAATATATAGTGTTTAGTTTTATGTCTTGCTTCTTTTGCTCACTGTAATTTTTTAGGGGTTGTTTAATGCATCAATTAAACATTCTTTTTAAAATTTTTGAACAATTTTTCACTCTAATAACTTACTGCAATTTGTTTATCCATTCCCCCAGTGATAAGCATCAGAGTTGTTTCTAGTTTTGTACTATTCTGAATAAAGCTGTTTTAAACAGTCTTGTGCAAGTGTATCATGAACATATGTTTTTGTTTCTTTTAGATAAATACTTGTAGTAGGCAGAATAATGGCCTCTCAGATACCCACATCCCCAGAACCTGGAATAAATTAGTTAAGTTACATGTCCAGGGGAATTCTGGTAGCAGATGGAAGTAATGTTGCTAATCATTAGCTGACCTTAAAACAGGGAGAACGCACTGGATATCCAGGTGGGCCCACTGTCATCAACTAGCGTCCTTAAATGTGGAAGATGGAGGCCGGAGAGTCAGTGCCAGAGAGATGTGGTGAGAGAAAGCCCAGACTGGATGTTGCCAGCCTTGAAAGTAGAAGGAGTCCATAAGCCGAGAAATGTGGGCAACCCCTGAAAGCTGGAAAAGGCACAAAAGTGGATTTTCTCCTTGAGCCTCCAGAAAGGAAGAGAGACCTGTCGTCACCTTGATTTTAGCCTAGTGAGACCCACTTTGGACTTCTGAACTCTAGAATGGTAAGATAATAATTTTGTTTTGATTTTAGCTACTAAGTTTGGGATAATTTGTTCCAATGACAACAGGAAAGTACTACAATATCAATGAGTGAAACACTGAGTCATATGGTAGGCATATAATTAACTTCATAAGGAATTACTGGATTTTTTTTCAAGCATACTAATTTACATTCTCTCCCATCAACAGTACATAAGAATTTGGTTGCTCCAAAAGCTTGCCAACATTTAGTGTTGTTCATCTTTTAATTTTAGCCATTTTGTTAGAAGTATTATCAAGTTGTAGTGTTAATTTGATGATTAATGATATTGGGCACATTTTCATGTATTTAATATCCATTTCTAGGAAATATCTCAGTTCTGGGATATATCTGTTCAAGACCTTGGCCTGTTTGTAGTTGTGTTGTTTGCCTTTTTATCATTTATTTGTAAGAGTATTTAGTATGCTCTGGATATAAATCCTTTATCACATATAGGTATTGTCAACACATTCCTCCCACCTCTGTCTTGTCTTAATATTTTCTTTATGACATCTACTGATAAGCAGATATTTTAAAATTTAATTGAACTAAATCTATCTTTTTAGTTTAATATTTAGAGTTCTTTGTCTCATGGCTTAAAAGTCTTTGTCTAACCCAAGGTCGTAGTATTAATCTATCACTTAAGCTAGAACTTTTAGAGTTTTAGCTTTTAATTTTTATATGTGACATGAAATGGGAATCAAGGTTCACCATTTTCCTTACTTTAGTTGCAAACAATTTGTTGAAAAGACTTTCTTTTCCCCATTAAACTGCATTGGCATCATTCAACCATATAAGTAAGTATTTATTTCTGCATGTTCTATTTATTTCCATTGATCTATTTGTCTATTTGTATTCCAGTGCCACAGTGGCTGTTACTGTCACTTAATAGTAATTCTTTAAATAGTGTAATGTCTCCAAATCTTTTTTTGAGGATTGCATCTTCTAGATCTTTGACTTTTATATAAGTTTTAGAATCAGATTGTCAATGTCTATGCTATTTTTTTATTTCAATTGCCTTGAATCTATAGATTTGGGAAAAATGGGAATCTTAAAAATATTGAATTTTCAATTCATGAATATGGCATTTTTTTTTAATTTACATCGTCTTTCGATTTTCTCTTAACAAAGTTTTGTAATTTTTAGTATAGACTTAAATATGTCTTTCATTAAATTCCTAAGTATTTTGTGGGTTTGGGAGTGCTATTAAATTGTACAGCTTACTAATATCTTCCAACAACTTGTTGATGTTAAAATCAGTTGATTTCTGTATGTTGACCTTGTATTCTAGGATCTGTCTTATTCATTAGTCATTGTATCTTTCTAGGTTTCGTAGGATTTTTCTACATAAAAATAATAATTTTTTGCATAATCACACAACCATGTCATCTGTGCATAAATATAAATGTATTTTTTTCTCTTCCAATCTTTATACCATGCATTTTTCCTTGCCATATTGCACTGGGTAGGAGATTTCGTACAATGTTGGATAGAATAGTAAGAATAAATACCTTCACCTTGTTTTTGATATTAGGGAAAAATTGGTGTGTGTCAATTTCAACTATCATGTATAGCCATATTAGTATTAAATAAATGATATGACATATGAAGTAACGTGGAGATGGGATCTTTAGGAGTGTGGGCTATAATACAGTTCTTGGAAACCCACTGTAGTTCACTTCTTATGCTTGTAGGAGAACATTTAGAACCACAAGTGAATACTTATGAGGGTTCCATGAAAATGAAGAGAAGTATAAGTGGGGTGGGTACTGGGAAAAGGAAGCCAGATGGCATACCCATCTGAGACTCTTGGTATGTGCATGCTCTAGTTACTTCCCCCATTTGTAGTTAAACACAGAAATATAAATGTGTGGTCTACCCACTGCCTCATGCTGTTAATTCTAGGAATAGTTGCAGTTGAGGCTTTCTCCAAGGCAGTCAAAGCCACCTCCAGGAACCAGTTAGTCTCTTCCTATTACCTCAGTCCTACTAGTGAAATCCACTCAGTCACAGGGATCATAATCAACCCCATTTACAGCACCTGCCCAGTCCACTTAACAGAAGGTATAAGATTTCCTTCCTCTTTGCTTTCTCAAAGTGTTGTCCTATAATTTGAAAAGCTGAGTGACATTATACTTACGCGGTCAGTGTGAGGAATTCTCCACACAAGCTGAGCAGTAACTAACCCCTCTGCAAGACAATTTCATCTCTCCACAGTGTGGAAAGGAGGAGGTGTGACAAGTAAGCAGCTCACTCACGTGGTAGCATTAGCTGAATTTGCAAACTAATCCTCAGCTTGGAAAGTTCCCATCATCTCAGCTCTCAAAAGCTGAGCTGACTTAGAAAGACTGCTTCTTCTTTCCAACCAGATCAGTGTTACTTGTCTTATCTCAATTTAAAGCCATTTGATTGGGAAGCCTCCCCTGAATTCCCAAACCAGATCCAGCTCCCCTGAGATATATGCTTTTTCGTCACACCGCTGGCATCGTGACAGCAAGAAGGTGGTAGTGTTTCACAGTTAAGAGTGTGGCCTCCTCGGGACCCCAGCTGCCTGCCTTTGAACCCAACTCTACTAGTTATTAGCATATAATTTGGAGAAGTTTTTAACTTCTGTGTCTCAGTTGCTTCATATTTAAAATAGAGATAATGTATCTGTCTCATAGGGTTTTTTTTCAAGGTAAAGTAACTTTATGTAATTTTTATGTGAAGCACTTAATAGTTGACATAAATATTGCCTACTGTTTATCACAGTTTTTAATTATTAATTTTTACTTGGTTCATTCATTAAACACTCAATTTATTAAAATGCCTGCTATGTGCCAAGCTTGCTGTAGGATATACCAGTGAACAAAATCTCTGCCTTTAAGGGGCTTCTGTTCTAGTCAGAGAGAAAGAAAATAACACAGCTAATAAATTAAAACATTATATAGTATGTGAGAAAATGATTTTTAAAAATAGAAAGAAGAGGGCTTCCCTGGTGGCACGGTGGTTGAGAGTCCCCCTGCCGATGCAGGGGACGCGGGTTCGTGCCCTGGTCCGGGAAGGTCCCACATGCCGTGGAGCGGCTGGGCCTGTGAGCCATGGCCACTGAGCCTGCGCGTCCGGAGCCTGTGCTCCGCAACGGGAGAGGCCACAACAGTGAGAGGCCTGCGTACCACAAAAAAAAACAAAAATAGAAAGAATAGAGCAGAACAAGGAAAATTGCGAGTACTTAGAATGGACTGTAACTTTAAGTGAGTATGGTCATGGAAGGCCTCATGGAGATGTGACATTTGAGCAAAAACTTAGAACAGATTTCTGGGTGAAGATTGTTCTCACGGCAGGGCTATTGCAAAGGTTCTGAGGTCTGAGTGTGTGTGGCCTGTGCAAGATCAGGGAAGCCAATGTGGCAGGAGAATGAGCAGGTGAAAAGATGAGGAAATGAGCTGAGGAGGTGGTGGCCTGGGCCCTTTGGCCAGCACAAGGGCTCCAGTTTCTGCTCTCAGTGAAATGGGAGCTATTGTAGGATTTTGAGCAGAGAAATAACATGGTCTGACTTGCATTTTGAAAGCATCACTCTTGTTCTGTTGAGAACAGGCCATGTGTAAGGGTAGCAAGACTCAAAAACAAGGAGACCTGATAGGAAACTGTAGCTGAAATCCACATGTGAGATGATAGTCGCTCAGACTATGGATATCAGGGGAGAGGTGAAGATATAATCGGATTCTGGATACATCTCGCCACAGAGAGAACAGACTTCTTGATGGAATGTTGGCAAGGGCAGCGTAGAGAAAGATAACTATCTCCCTTACTCACCAGAAGATCAGTCGTGACCATGTTCGTTGTTGCTGATTGTTATTTCTTTAAGTAGGAAAATACCTGGCACATAGTTGTCACCATTGTTCAATGGAAGAAGGAAAACAATATTCTAAGAGATTGAAGTTTAAACTAGAATTTCAATTCATTTTTAATCAAATCTTTTAAAAATTATTCTTAACCAGAGCACTCCTATCCCAGCACTTAAGAACCTGGAGAATCTCTTAGTAATCTGTAGGTTAACTGACGTAGCTGAAATCAGAGCACAGGGAGGTAGAGTATTTTAATAGATATTTTTATTGTGCAAAAAAAAGCATAGTACCCTGCATAGTACTCCTCCCCGAGGCCTGAGTCACTGTTGTTCTTCCCTGTATAGTGTTTGTGCACATCAAATACACATGGGCACTTGCAGCAGTTTGCACATACTCCTTAGATGTGTAATATCATCGCCTTGGCTATCAGCAAGTCTTGCTCTTGGAGCCACTCGATTTAAAAAGATTTTTACAAGTACCTGATCTCACACTTTCTATTGGTTTTCATTAAGTCATTGGAGAGAGAGGCACACTGACTAGGAATTTACATCTAAGATGGGATCTTTGTTTAATTATTTTGCCCCTTTTTAATCCTTGTTCCTCTACAAATGTACCAACAAGTTTCCAGAAGAGATTCTGGCAGCTGAAAGTGATCTCTTGCCTTTCTCATACTTTATAACTGCTTAATAGTATCCTGCGTCAGTTCTTTAATTTTCTTCATAAGGTGATGTAATGCCTATTTGACAATAAATAGAAAATGTTACTTCATTGATTTTTTTTTTTTTTCTTTCCCCCCAAGTAGTAGAAGGGAATTTCCTTCCCTTTTCACACTGTGACACGGTCCTCCTGGTGACTGCAGTACACAGTTGTGCATTTCGTAGCTGGGAACAGAAGAAGGGAACCCAGGTTGAACCAACACATTGGGTCTCATTAGCACTGATAGTTCAGTACTTCCTCATAGCTGATTGGGGTATTTTTTCAGTGAACTAAACACATGCCACAAATTCCACACATACAATATTTATTAAACACCTTTATTTTCCATAGATCATCTTTTTGGAATAATTCCTTAGGAAGTCAAAATTCCAAACAAGTTACAAATTTTGCTTGTACAACTAGCCAGCTGACCACAGGTTTTCTTTAAACTATTGTCCAACTCTGGTAACTGGTACAATAAGACCAATTTGAAACCCATTTGACTAATTCAAAACCAAAAGGCAGCTATCTCGCGCTGAGAAATCTGCATCTTTTAAATGATTACTTCTTTGGAAAAATAAGTATGTTCAGTAAACTCAAGAATTCTTATATCTCTTAAGAGCATTAGATAGCCTGTGTCTGATAGGACTTGCCTCCTACACCTAGACATTTTATAAAAAGAAAAAATGTTATGGGCTTAAATAGAGGAACATAAAACGGCTGTATACAGACGTACCCAAAGCCGCCTCAAGAAAGAGGCGTCAACCATGAAATTATATTGATTAGAAGTGAAAACACCTTATTAGGTATAAGGTCATTTGGGGGGCTCACTGACTATAAATGTCTGTTCCCAGCTTCTAAAATAGCAAGAGGAAATGGAAAAACACAAAAACGATCATTGATAGGGTAAGAAGGATGTGGTGTAATAATGAAAATACAAAACAAAAACCTTGATTAAACGCAACATTGCCGTGTATCAATGGCATCATTAGCTGTTAGGCTTCAGGACTTTTAATAGGGAATCAAAGACCAAAATGAGAATGATTTAGAATCTGTTATTCAGGAGGCAAGGAATTGGAATGATAATCATCCCAAATGAGCCAAAAATAAGGGATTAAGAAAAGGTATTTAAAAGTGAGTAAGAGTAAAATATACAAATTTAAGCCAAAACAAGCTAATACCTCATTACAATGACTTGACATTTAAGGCAAGCACACAGTTCCAAATCCAGCTCTATGAAAGTCACTTTTATTATTAATAACATCTGCTAGACACTTTCTGTGGTTGCAGGTACACTAGAAGCGACTTAACTATTTTGATATCTAAATTTAACAATTTTCCCATAAACAAGAACTTTGCAGAGTGGCACATTACAGACAAGACATTTTTCTACTAAAAATCCTAAGTGATGATATCTGTCGACCCACCTACCTATTTACCTACCTACCTATTTATCTCTCCATTCAAATAACTTGCATCTCTGTACTGTGATGTATGCCCACACGCCAAAAGAAATGCTCCAAACTCCCAAATCTCCTAACATCTTTGAGAATTAGGTGCATTTGCAGAAACCCTCTGCGGATCTGTGATGTGTGGGGCTTTAATGCTTTGCTCCCATGCAGTACACAGGAAGTAAAAAAAACATTTCAAGTACCGGACATTAATAATACCCCCATCCTCAAAGGAGGACCCACTCCTAATGGAAAGATTATTCTCCAAACCTCATCAGCCATGCCAGCCTCAAGGAGACTCGCTCTCCCACCTGAACCTGCAGCAATTTCTTCCTCCACTGCTCTTGCCAGACATTAGCTGTTGCCATTCTCCACAAAGGGACATTAATAGTCTTGAAGGCAATATGCTGTTTTTTGTTCTTGCTTCCTTGTCCCCTCCCTTGTTGCTCATTAACTTATATCTGCCCTCTAGGAATATAACTAAGTAATCATCTAAGGTCAGGTAGAAAGCTCTTGCAGCTTCACAGATAAAGAATAGAGGGAAAAGATTTCTTTTTTTAAAAAAAAAATCCTTGCTTTCCTTTTTTTAAAAAATTTTATTTATTTATTTTGGCTGTGTTGGGTCTTCGTTTCTGTGTGGGGGCTTTCTCTAGTTGCGGTGAGCTGGAGCCACTCTTCATCGCGGTGCGCGGGCCTCGCACTGTCGCGGCCTCTCGTCGCGGAGCACAGGCTCCAGACGCGCAGGCTCAGTAGCTGTGGCTCACGGGCCTAGTCGCTCCGCGGCATGTGGGACCCTCCCAGACCAGGGCTCGAACCCGTGTCCCCTGCACTGGCAGTCAGATTCTCAACCACTGCGCCACCAGGGAAGCCCAGAGGGAAAAGATTTTTTTAAGTCAATTGTTAAAACCAAGATAACTCATTCTTCATGAACCAGAGATCAGCTACTCCAAATGTCCTTAGTGTTGGTGATCATCAATGTCATATAATACATTTGAACTCATTCTGGATTCAAAGTCCACTTTCTCACGTCTTAAAGTGTACCGTCTATTGACAGAAAACATGCTCGAGGTTAGCAGAGATGACAAAACATGTTGAAATAACACATAAACAGCTTGTCCTCTGCATCGTGCCACATGGTGCCCTTTAGTGCTTAAAGGAGAGAGAACCTTTCTTTGTTTCTTGGAGGGAATGTTAGCTAAATTCAAGTATATAATATATCCAAGCAAAAAAATACTTGTCTGGAATTAGAGATCCTATTCTGCAAGAAAACTAGACTCTTAAGTGAATTTCAGGGTTACTTAAAAGGTTAAGACTAAATTTTCTGAATATATTTACAAAATAGGGAAAATAAAGATCTGCTGGGAGAGCAGCACGCTGGGGTATACAAGCCATAGGTAGCCCTCCCAGCCATTCTGCAGATTCATGCACCTTGAGGCTGAGTCATTCTTGCAAAATACCGTATAGGAATTTTCACTTCCTCTGTCAACCAGCAAAGAACCTTTGGGCAAGTTGAACAGAAAACTACTTTTCTAACTCCTGTGTTGTATTAGATATTGGATTCAGTGTTCCCTTTTGAAAAAGCCTTATTTGACCCCTAGCCATGACACACTCCGTCCCAATTTAAAGTCTCTTTTATACACTGAAAAGAAGATGCTGTGAGATATTCAGATGCCTATTGTCTGGGCTGTAATGACTATGATTCAGCTAAGGTTTGCTGAGGATATTGACATTCCTGGAGGAAGGGCACTGAAGGGCACTGCACAGGCCTCTGGGGAATCTCAGTCCTTTCCTTATGCAAAGATACTCTCAGATACTTCAGAACTGTGGTAATATTACGCTTTAGAAGGTGAGGAAAGTGCTTTTTTCCCCTCCAGGTGGGACAACGAATACAACTTCTTGACCACTGTAACAGCTTTTTCAGAGTTTCTAAAGATCAAGTCCACAAACATTTTATTTGCCCTGAAATTTTCCTATTGAGAGAAATTAATCATGCTGCCCTGTTCCTTAAACTTCCACTTACCTTCAGGTTTCTCCCCTAGTCACACTTCTCTAACGAGCACAGATTTCCTTTTAAACTTGCAAAAATAAGATGCAGACCATATTAATGATTGGGCAGCTTCCTGCACTGGTGTTTATTTTATGGTAACTCATATTGCAGAATATGCCTTTTAAATGAGCATAATTTATGTAACAAAAGTATAGCAAAAGTCATCTAACTCCTTGCTACTCAAAGCTTGGTTGTATGCCCAGTGACTGTTGAAAGCATTGGTAGTTGACCAGGTCAACAAGGATTCAAGAGTCTGGGTAGGAGGCTAGCTTTCAGAGCTAGAGCAAAAGGCCAGATCTGAAAGATTCAAACTACATTTAAAAAACTGAAAGTTTTAGGGCTTCCCTGGTGGCGCAGTGGTTGAGAGTCCGCCTGCCGATGCAGGGGACGCGGGTTCGTGCCCCGGTCCGGGAAGATCCCACGTGCCGCGGAGCGGCTAAGCCCGTGAGCCGTGGCCGCTGAGCCTGCGCGTCCGGAGCCTGTGCTCCACAACGGGAGAGGCCACAACAGTGAGGCCCACGTACCACAAAAAAAAAAAAAATGAAAGTTTTACTGGAGATGACATTGTCAACCAGTGTATTCCCACCCAGAAATTATATTCCCAAGGATATTTTCTAAGTATTGGTTCTCTTCTTTTTTTAATCATCAAAGCTGTCCCAGTGCTGCTATGCCTGAAGAAAATATATATATACTTTGCAAACACTTTTTTAAAATTATGTATGTCCCCTAGATAGTCTCCATACCTCTAATAGTATTTCTCTTTGAGTATAGTCTAAGAATATTTTTTTTCTTCTCAGTTTGAGAGATTTAAGGAAAAGAAAATCTAATATCACTTTTAATCATTATTTAACCTTAAAAACTGCAGTATTGTCACCTAGAGTTAAGATTCCCACTATGTTTTCTCCTTTAAGTAGTGTGCCTTGTCTCTTGCGTTGTAGCAACTGTTTCCTATTTTGGCCAAGCCCACAAGCACCTGTAAAGGGACCCTACCTTCTTACAGCAGCTCCTGGAAGATTTCCTTCTTCTCTATCCCTTACCACCACCACCCCCCCGCCCCGGTCTCTCTCCACCATAAAGGATTCTTTTCAGTCTCATAAGTTCACCTACCCATGCTAGAAAATAAAAGAATAAGTGCTATCTGGAGCCTTGCAAAATGATGAAAGTCTCTATTCCAAAGATTTTTCTAACACGAGTTTGCTCACTCCACATGAACCCTAGCTTTACATTTCTTGCCCCACCTAACACAAAGGAGATTCACCTTTAATTCGTCTCAGTGGCCGATTGCCAGGTATGCTGTATCCAGCTTGAGAACTGAGCCCTCAGGGGAGAGCTCAGATTGAAAGACCAACTGTAAGAACCTGCCGTGTGCCTTTGGCATGTGACTGAGCACGTAAGACCCTCTATGCAGCCAACTTGAGGATATGCTGGTTCTGATGCATACATGAAAGAAAATCTAGGGCTGAGTAGTGGGTGTGTGTTTCTAAACGTCTGTGTGGGAGGCATGTCTCTGAGTCTAGTCAGTTCTACCCCTGAACTGTGTTTCCTATCTGTCTTCAGCTGTGACAATAGAGATAGAGAGTAGGAGTTCAGATCCTTATCCATCCACTGGTACTTGAAATGTAACAGTGCCCTTAACAGTTGATTTCCTATTCTAGAATCTAACTTTCCGAGCTGATTGTGTCCTACATGGGATTAACGTAGCGTCCTGCCTAACTGACTCAAGTACAAACTGTATATTTAATTGTACTTTTATTCATTTTCGGTCTGGCTCCTATAAAATAGATTTTAAAAATTTAATGGTAAAACTCATTTTTTTCTAAAATAGTCAAATGTCATACCACAAAATTTTACTGAATTACCATCCAAATTCCTTTCTTCCCTGGGAGGAACATCTAGAACTATAAAGCAAGGAAATTATAGCTCTTGTAATTCACTATAGCTCTCTAATATACATACAGCACAGAAAATACATGACTTAATATCTTGTCACAGTAAACCAAGAAGAGCTTAAATGGGCAAGATGTGGAGGTTAACGAGCTTCTTTGTACTTCCTGTTAATCTCTGATGCTTCTCTTCTGGTCCCTCTGTATCTGCACAGAAGTTTTTCTTTTATAATTTAAGTAAAAACCTTTGTGAATTAAGGGGCGTATCTTCAAATGTTCCATATGAAGAGATGACTAGTGTCAACATCTGATTCCTTCCTACCCATAGCTGACACATCTCTACACCTAAGCATCTAAAATGTTCTAGGCTGAAGTCATTACCTAGTGGACCACTTGGGAGTGAGACTGGAAATCTCCTCATCTCTTTTAATTAATAACTCACCCATTTTGACTCTTCCTTTTTTTTCTATCCTTCATCTTCTTGGCTTAGATATCACCTTGTATATTCAATCCATTCTGTTTTATTTTTATGGTTCCTCTGTTTTAATAAGCTGTACTCACATTACAAAAATATGATTTAGTACCAATTTTCTTGGGAAAATAAATACTATTTAGAATATATTGGGATGAAACAGGCTCTTCTGAGTTTGCCTGGAAACTATTCCTATGGGAAAATGAATTCAAAGATTCAATATCGAATTATAAATACAATGTAGAAATGTAAACGACATGTAAGTTCAGGCATGCTAAGTGATTTTTCTGGCCCTATTGCTCTTACAGAGGAAATATCACTCCTGAAATATCCCATCACCGATTAAGGACATGATCAGAGTTATATTAACCCCAACACTTCATTCAGGGAGTATGGCTTCAAGAATTCTAATTGCATCCATCAATTCTTCATTTATAAAGTGTCTATTAAGCATCTGTCAATATGGCTGCCAGTTCAAAACAAAAAACATGAGCTCAGCCCTGCTTACTTTTGCAAACCCCAGTCTCCCCATCCCCTATAAAAGGGGGAGACATAATAGAATCTCTTGAGTGGACAATGACTGAATATGTAGTTTGGATAAATCTCTTCAGGCAATTCTGATACACCCATCCATGCCCATTTGAGAAGCCCTGTTCTATATCCTTTCTGTTGGAAATTTCATTTACTCCCATGGCTTCAAATAACTTTAATATGCAAATAACCCTCAAGTCTATACTTTAACATAGTTTTCTCCCCTGAACCCCCAAACCTTCTGCTTCTAGATTGCCTCCTTTAAAGTGGTCCCTCACGTAAAATTTCTTCAAAATCAAACTCAGGTTCAGCTGCCCTGTATATTGAACTTTGCCTAGGTTTCTACTTCATTTGATATCACTGTGCACATAGCTGCTGATATTGGAAACTTAAAGGCATTATTGTCTCTTCCCTTTGCTGTGTCTCAGAACGTAACATCTTATCTGTCTCAGAGTCTAGTTAGTTCTTTACCCACAGTGTATCTTGAAACTGTCCCATGTTCTTGGTCTCCACTGCCACTCCCTAGAGACAAAACCTTTACTGACTGGTATTTAAACAACTGCCAATGTCCAATTGCAATTCCATCCCTGGTACAGTTCTTCAGTTATTATTCTAAAGCAGAAATCAGATCACTTCAGTCCTTTCCTTGAAAACTTCGAAGGTATCTTCATCACCTACCAGATTAAACTATTATAATGGAGGATATAACACTCTGCAAATCCTAACTTTATTTCATAATCTGCCACTTTCTCTCTCCCTTGATCTTGAAGCACAGAAAATTTCTGATTTCTAAAGAACATTTGTCCTCCAGTGCCGCTGCATATTTGAAGCTGCTCCATTTCGTAGGACATAATATATAAATTGAGAATAGCAGTTGTTATCTTACAGAGTTGTTAGAGGGTTATTAAGTGAGATGTTTCTGAAGCCCTGAATACATATCCTAGTACAAAATTAATGTTCAATAAGTGGTAGCTATTTAATGCTGTTTGTTTTTACCTGACAGTTTTAATTTAGCATTATATTGTGAATATTTCTCCATGCTATCAAATAGTTTTTGAAAATATGATTATAAACTGCTGCATAGTAATAAATAGTATGGATACACCTTAATTTATTATGCCAAGTCCCTATCGGTGAACATTTATATTGTTTTCAACTCTTTACTCTTATAAATAACACTATAATAAACATCATAATACATAAATCTTTGAGAACACCTCCAAATATTTTCCTAGGATAAATTACTGGAAGTAGAACAGTTTAAGACTCTAGAAACTTATTGTCAAACTACTCTCCAGAGAGGTAACAACTGATGTTGCCACTAGCAGTATCTGAGAGCTCCTTCATTTGCACCCTTCCAAATATACCTAGTATATTCTTTCTCCGTCCCTCTTTACTAGTATAATGGTATCTTGTTTGCTTTTGTTACAACAACCAAATAGTCCTCCATATTTAATCCATTAGGCTCTTTTAGTAGCAGAGAGGAGAGAAACCCATTTGCCTCAAAGAATCTTGGAAGGTTTTATCGACCTGTCTTTTGGACTCATGGGAGTAGACTCTGTACATTCCAAGCTTTGTCCAAAGGGTTGCCTGACCTTTATTTAACCACATCTTAAATTAATCACCCCTACTATCCTACTAATCCCCAATCACCAACAACTAAATATAAAAGCCAGACCCCTCATATTAGAGCATTTTATGATTCCTTGACATTCATCCCTCATGCCATGCCCTCAAAATATAAAAATCCATATCCCATGATAAATGGCAGGGTAATTATTAGGAGTAATAGAAGGGATGAGACTACTTAACCTCAAAATTGTGAGCTGAATCAAGGTTCTATTTGAATCACTGGTATAAATGGTTGCTATCCAGCATCAAGGATCAGTTAAACACCAAAAATTACATAAATCCTACCTATCCACTGGCAAAAGAGATAAAGGCAAAATTATTTGATATTTGATATACTGTTTGCTAGCTAAGGAAATGTACGATGATATAAGGCCACATAGTTCAACAGGATTATGTTTATCTTATAGTCGTTGTCTCCCCAGGGTCAAGCATACTGTAAATCACTCAAAAAATATTGAATAAAAGAAGGAAAGAAAATATATATAAACCAGATTTGACTCTCAACTACTTTCACTTAAGCTGGGAGTCTTATAACAGCTCTCAAAATTCTGATTAAACCTCCTCTCAGCATGTTTAGTTTGCATTATTGGATTGACAATAGATAAACATGGTTTCTAATTTCATTATTAGCCATTTATATATTCTTTTGTGAAATACCATAGCACGATATTCTTTAATATGCTATGACATATGTTACGTGTATCCTTTGAGCCAGCACATCTGCTTGTGGTAACTTAACCTAAGGAAATAAATGAAGAATTCCAGAAATAGAAAATGTATTAAATATTTACTCCAGTGTGTTCTTACAAGCAAAAAAGGGGGGGAAAGGAAACAGTTCATATATCCAAACATATGGAATTAATTAAATACAATGTAGAACATCTACACTTGAATACTATCCAGCCATTGAAACTGATGTTATAAAAGTTTCTGTGTGCTTAAATATTCTATTTTTAATATATTAAGTGAAAACATTAGGTCACACGACTATACATGGAATGATGTCCTATCTCCCTGTTCTCTCTTGAACCTGTCATCAACCATTTCACCAAACGATATGAAGGTTACTAAAGACCTCTGTGTTGTGAAATCCAGTGCTTAGTTCCCAATCCTCTTCTTACTTGACCTATTGGCATCATTTGACCTAGATGACTGCACCCTCGTCCTTGAAACAGATTCAGAACTTGACTTCAGGAGAACCATGTGTTCTTGGTTCTCTTTCTTCAATGATGCCTCTTCCTTAGCCTCCTTTGTTAACTTCATTTAATATGTCACATCTTAAAATGAGTTCCCAGTCCTCAGTCCTTGATGCTTTCTACTGTCTTTACTCACCACCCCTGGGTGATTCCATCCAGTCTTCATGGCTTTAAACACCATCTATAAAAACTGATGTTGCCCAGATTTCTATGCTAGCCTGGACCTCTACTCTGAACTCCAGACTCTGCAGTTGGCTGCCTATTTGATGTTACCAGTTAAATATTTAAAAACCAGTTTTGATTAAACTTAAAAAATGAACTCCTGATGTTTTACCCTCAAACCTATTGCTCCCACAATCTTTACCATATTAAACAATGGCAACTCTGTTTTTCAAGTTGAGTGATGATAATAATGAGTGAGGTGGGTTGGGGTCCTTGGGGATGGGGGAGGGAGGGTTGAAAAGTGAAAAGATTTAAATATTTCTTTCTCCCAGTTTTCTTCCAAATCTGTTTGAATATTAGGCAGATATCCATAAGCTTAAATTTAGGCCTCTATAGCACCCACTTCTATGATATTAACTCAGTATTTCTCAACAAAAGTAATTCCTGAATTAACATAAAAATGATGTGAGTTACAAAATTCCAGTTTCAAAATATTCTTATTTACAGTAAAAATTCTACCCATTGGTGAAATGTTAGATGCATTCTGTTTCACTTCAGGAACAAGATGAGGATGTCCATTATTGCCCTATCTAATTCAGCATACTGGAGCTCATAAACAGCATGATAAGACAAGAAAAAAGGAATAAAAATATAAGAATTGGAGTGTAAGAAACAAAACTGTTTTTCATGGATGTCTTGCCTACATTCAAAACCCCAAATTTTCTACAGACAAATTATCTGAATTAATAAGAGACTGACAGTTTTGCTGAATGAAAGATCAATAAGTGGCAAAAAAAAAAATCAATTGCATTTCTAGAATAGGGATAGAAAATATAATTTTACAAAATGGATAAACAGACTAAATATCCTAAAGATATTAGTTCTTCCCAATTCTACCTAAACATTCAATGCAGTTTCAGTCATAATCTCAACAAAAATTTTAAAATTTATATGGAAGAAGAATGGCCAAGAAAAACAATATTATTGAACAGAATGCATATAATGGATTAAAGACTTACATATAAAGGCAAAACTTTAAAACATTTTGAAACAATAAAGAATATTCTTTTTATGCTTTTGAGAAAGGGAAAGATTTATTCAATAAACATGTAAGCCACAAAGGAAAAGACCAATAAAATTAACTGTAATAAAATTAAGAACTTCTGGTTCTCAAAAGAGACATTAAAGAAAGTTTTAAATATACAGCTTAGGAGAAGGTATTTACAACATAACACCAAAATGTTCATTTCCAGAACATACAACTCCCACAAATTAAGAAAATAAAAACAAAATAATACCGCCAAATGGGTAACACATATGAAAAAATATTTCACACAGGAGGACACAAGAATGAAAAGATGCTCAAACTCATTAGCAATCAGACCTGAAACCTAAAAATAAACACAATGGATACCATCTCGCATACACTAGGCTCCAAAAAAATTAAACTAATGACATAGCTAAGAGTTGGTGGGCATGAGAAGCAATAGAAACTCTTAAACACTGCTCTTGGGAGAGTAAATTGATACAAAATTATGGAATTCTCTAATAAAGTTAAAATGCACATACCCTGTCACCCAGTATTACCAGTCCTAGATAATATATCTTAGAGAAACTTTTGTACATGTGTACCAGGAGACATGAATAAGAATATTCATAATGACTTTATTTTCAACAGTAAACTATATGTAACACATGTCCATCAAAGGAGGATTAATAAATAATTGTGAAATATTCATATGATAAAACACTATGACAGTGAAAGTAAATGAACAGTTCTATGCAGCAATATGGATGAATCTCAGAACATTGAGTGATTGAAAAGCAAGTCATGCTAGGGCACATACAGCATGATACCACTCATAAAAATGTTCAAAAACTGGCAATATTAAAAAATATGTTGTTTAAAGTTAAAATCAAATCTATGGAGAAAAGCAAGGGAATGAAACACAACTTAGAGTAGTGTTTGTCTCTGGTGAATATTGGGGGACATTGCCAGGGATGGTTTGGAGAGAGACTTCACTGTAAGGATAATGGTCTATTTAAGATGTTGTGGATTCCAGGTGTTCACTTGTGATTCTTTATAACTTACCTAAACATTGCATATATTCTCCTATATATACTATATATGTTAGAACTTTTGGTCTCAAGTTTGGCCAAAGTTTACTATGTTTTGTTGTAGCAATCAATTACTACCTAAATGTCCTGTTGATTATATCCTCAGGCAAGAGGAAGCTTAGGATATAGTTAGGGTGGTCCACTTACCTGTATCCTCATTCCCAACCCCTCATCTTCTCAAAGTGCTAGGTGAGAATGTCATACCAGGTACCTTCCACTTGCCTCTCTCCCTTCTCTGCTCTGCTCCCTGCCATGGGAGGGGGACCCATACAGGCCACGGGAATGACCTTCCATTCCCTTTGATTTCTGGTTGGTTCAGGTCGCTGGAGAGCCCTAAAAGGTGATTGGATGGAGGGAGGACAGTGAGATCAAGGTATTCATCACCCTCATTCTTTACCACCAAAATTGTCTCCAGCTGACTGATGCCTGGGATTAAATGTCACTGCTTTTCTCAAGGCTGTCAACCTTACATGACTTCTTCTAGGTTCTGATAAGTTCCTCATCCCTTCAGACCTAGAGGGTCTACTAGTCAACCTCATATTAAACTGTGCCAAATACGTGGTTCCAGAAACCTATACCTCTGTGAGTAGCCCCTTTGTAATTAAACCCTTGTGAGGTATTCTGAGTGTGGCATCTAATTCTTGTTGGGACCTTGCCTAATATAAATGGAGAGGGATGGAAAGAAAATTAGGGAAAATCACATATAAAAAGATTTTTTTTAAGTATTTGGGGAGCAATGAATAGTTTTTGTTTAGAACCTGAAAACGATATTAACTTTTTTTTTAATGGGGAAAATAAAAAGAATGATAGGGGTCTTAATTCAGAGCCATTTGTTCACTTATTCAACAGGGAAGCGACATGTTGAACAGTGTTAGAGGAAGACGATTCTGGTAGCTTTATGTAGGATAAACTGTGGAGCAAGGTCCTGGAAGGAAGAAGAAGTCCCTGACTTAGCAGGCCAGTAGGAGCTGGCTTCGTGAAATCAATCTTAGAGTGCATATTTGAGGAGCTTTCCAGTCAGGTCCCTTTATACACCTAGTCCCACATCGCAACTGCTCTCGTCTGGCGTGCCTCGTCTATGAAATAAATTCTGTCTGGATGTCAGGCAAAGGGATAACATGACATGAAAGAAGAGGAATTTAGTTACACAGCTCTTTTTTGCTGCCAATAATATTTTAATTTGTATCCTTATCACTGCTAATTGTTATCACCCTGTTCAAGGCCTTTAGCAGCATTTCATATTCCACTGTAGGTGTGTTTTGAGCCTTTATTGTACCAACACAAATACTCATTAGTGTTTTGCTCTGCAACCTTTTAAACTGAGTCTTTTATATTGTTACTTTGCCCACAGTGGACTCTGAAATGTCTCTCTGTTTAGCACCATCTGCAGATTTAATTAATGTGCTGTTTTGCTCATCTTCTAGATGATTAATAAAGATGTTGAATAGAATCGAGCTTAATACCATAACGTGTGGCACCCTGTAGCCACTTCCTGCTAAATGAACTCAAATGCAGTTTGCTTTTCTACCTGCTCATGGCTTTTTGTGATATTCTTAATCCATCTAAAAAGTGTTTTTCTTGAATCATATTCGGATTTGCAAATCTGAATTGGAAGTTTCCCTTAGAAGAAATAACTCATCTGTGGATTGCGTTACCTGCACGTTACCAACCTAGCCCAATGCTGTGTGCAAGTCAGTTTAATGTAGATTTCTATGATGATGAAACCTACCTTTTTCTAACACATTTGAGATTCTCTAAATGTTCTTTCAGTTGCTTTATAATTTGGCCTTTTCAACAACCAGTGACTTTTTATAAAGCAGGTAGGTTCTATGTTTCTCATGAGGAACTTGACACTCTGAAATTAATTTACAGAAAGCTAATGATAGTTCCAGCTTTAGGATTCTGGAATTCATACTTGCTGATGCCTAATTTGGCATTCTAACTGGTTGAAATATGCTGCCTCGAGTTTAAGTCATTAGCAGCTTGGGGGAAGAATTCCTGCTACCATATCTTCAACTCAGTGTTTGGGAGCAAAAGTTAGATTTTATAAAGGCCCAGCAACATAAATTTTAATTTTTCTCAACACTTCTGTGGTGTTTATTACTGATTCTTAGCCACATATTAAAGGCAAATAAATGAGAAAAGGTAGATCTTGTAAATATCCTCCTATGAGCAGCATATATCAATGCTTGTAGATAAGCCCATAGATAAGATTATCTTTCTGTTCGCTTAGCAGAATGTACATGGTAGTTCAGAGTCAGCTAAGTTAAGGGCTAAGTTATTAATGCCAGTTTATTACTTATGAGTGGGTTGTTCCAGCTGATTTTCTGCTTCATAGGAGAGGATTACTAGCCTCCCTTAGGCTAGGTCCTCTCCCTTCTGCTGCTCAATGATCAACCCCCTGAATTCATCCCAAGGCTACTCAGACCTCTGGCCTCTATTAGCCAGCACTCAGTTTCCTCTACAAGGGGAAATGCCAGGAGCTGACAGCATATTCTTCACTTGCTCTTGCCTCTAGGATGATTGGCAGTGGAGGGTTTCTCAGCTTAGCAGTACTGCTGATTTCCACCTCACTGCGGGGCTCCTTTGTGCATGAGGCTGTCAGGAACTCCTGGACATGGGTATGTGAGGGACTTCTCTGAGCCCAGCTCAAAAATCAAGATAAAGAGGTGGATGTAGAATCAGAGCCATAAGGAGCAAAGCTGAGTATTTCTTCAGTTTCTGTCTCTGGCTAGTTCTTAGCACACTATTACAATCAATTGTATGACCCTTGGGCAAATTACGCATCTTTAGTTTTTCTCACCTATAAGGAAAATAATAAAAGTAGAAACTTCAGTTGATACAAAATGTGTAATGTACCAGAAAAGTAAAATGCATAAATGCGTATTCTTGCATGCTAGCTCTCCTTTCTGTCTCATAAGCCGTTGCAACTCTCTACTAAAATTAGTCACCAAATTGTTATATTATAAAGGCACGCACCTTCTTAAAGGAGAAATTAGTGTAGCACAGCATATAAGCAAACAATAATTTTTGGTGAAGTTTTTATATACCTTTGAATAATAAGCAGAAAATAAAGCATGCTTTTTTAGCTTTATGTTAATAAACTTTTAAATGAAAGTCATTATTAACCAAAGATAAAAATAGAAAGAAAATGTCCCAAGCCAATTGTTTAAGGTACAAGGGTAGGGTTTGGTGTATAAATCATACCACTTACCTCTCCCACTTAGTCCAAGTCTTCATCACAGGTTCTATATGAGAAAATTGAATCAAATGTGGGTCAGACTTCAGCTAGATTGATGGTAAAGCTTGATTGGACAATGCATCAGAGACTTGAGTCCAAAATGAGATCTCCTTCTTCTACAAGGATGGCCAGGTCCACTTAGTCAACCTGATTTGCTTTATCAACTGGATATCGGAAGAGATAGGTGAGCCACTGTACCTGAGGAGAGGTGGTTTCCTCTGTGGGGTGGGGTAAGAACAGGTAGGGAAAAGGGGAGTCAGTGAAGGAAAAAGGGGAAAAATAATGGTGGCAACTTCTTCCACCAGAACTTCTGAGGACGCTGTTGTATCTTAGAGATACAGGGCTAGGTGGCAAATGATCATCCTTACATTATCACCTGCCACAGTCATAGATATGATGCGTTTGCTTGATTGATACAGTTGGGGTCAGAGCTGTTCTTGGACAAATTGGGATTTTTTTGCCGGTAAGAACATGTAATGGAGAACCCATCTTTTATTTAAAATTCTCTAAGATATTCAGTCTCATGAGTTAATAAGGAAGAGTGAATAATAAGTTATTTAGCATCAACTTTATACCTGCACTTTACATATATTATCTCATTCTCTTCCTATCCAAATCGTATGACAGATACTGTCACAAATATTTTACTGATGAGGAACCCAACACCAAGGCAGTGACCAAGGTCATGTAGATGGAAAGAGGCGGAGACAGGATTGAGGTCCAGCTATGGCCGATCTCAAAGCTGTTAGAGCAGACTGTTTATGTCCAGTTGGTGAAAACAAAAACAGATACATTCACATGCTTATAATGTATAATCAACCAAACTGTGGAACTGGGAAATATAGTCTGGCTGAAAGAATCCCATTCATTTTCCAGCAAGTATTTCCCTGGTGTATCTGCCATTTCATGGCGTTTCTCTGTGCTCATTTCAAATTATTATTTTTTTAAAATCAGAGCTCACCATCTTTGTCAGGTATTATCTGAGGGTACTGAGTACCACCCACACCCTTCTAAGCTCTCCCATGAAGGAGCTAAAACCCAGGAAATTACATTCCCCAAACTCAGTATAACTGAGGGCAGGTGTGAGTGAAGACTGAGTGTACAGGGCTTCCAGGCTTCCTCCTGAATACAAGCCAGGCCAACGCTGTAGACAGACAGGATCATCTGTTTCCTTGGGACTTCTGCCCTTCTGGATACTCTGAAAGCCTGCAGAGCCCTCTCTTTTCTTTCTTCCTTTTAGCTCTTCGAATGCTTGTGTAAACCTCTAATTTTCTATATTAAATTTGTTCCTGCTTTTAAAAAAATCTATCCTAGGGGCTATCAAATGAGAGCACACAGGACAATTCTGAATTCTGGCTCATGGTCTGTTTTTGTAAATGCAGGTTTATAAGGACCCAGGTACACCTACTGATTTATGTGTTGTCTGTGGCTGGTTTTCCTCTGCAATGTCAGAATTGAGTAGTTGCAACAAGAGACCAAAGGACCCATAAGGTAGATAGAATAATGGCCTCCAAAGATATCCTTGTCCTAATTCTAGGAATTTATGAATGTTCATTTACATGGCAAAAGGGACTTTGCAGATGTGATTAAATTAAGGATTTGAGATGGAAAAATCATCCCGGATTATCTGGGTGAGCCCAGTATCAGGGTCAGGAAAGGAGAGGTTTAAAGATTCTATGCTGCTGGCTCCAGAGGGAAGAAGGGGCCATAATCTGTGGAATGTAGGTGGTCTTGGAGCTGGAAAATGTAAGGAAACATATTCTCCCCTAAAGCCTCTAAAAGGAGCACAGCCTTGCCAACACTTTGATTGTAGGACTCTGACTTCCAGAACCGTGAAATACAAATTTGTGTTGTTTTCAGCCACTACGTTTGTGGTAATTTATTATAGCAGCACTAGGAAACTAATGCAGTTAAGTGTAAAGCCTAAAATATTTACTATCTGGCCCTTACAGAGTAAGTTTGCTAACTCCATTTCTGCTAAACACAAATGGCCCTGATTAGTGATAGAATCTTATTTTCTGGGTCAATGAACAAACAAGGTTCTCATTGGGCAAAGACTGCCATGTCCTTTATCTAAAGACCTGCATATTGTCATTAAATTACCCAGATCTCACTGGAAAAGCACTTTAAAAAAATCTTTTGTTCCTATCTTCTCTTAATTTTATATGAACCTTTAAAAAATTTTAGTCTTTATCACATTGATTTTTAGGAAATATATATATTCTGGATAGTAATTGTCTATGATACATGTTCCAAATAATTCTTTTTCTTGTGTTTAACATTGTATTTTTATGTAGATGAGTTTATAATTGTTACGAAGGAAAATGTATCAGTCTTGTGTTTTAAGAAACTATTTCTCTTCCCAAGGTCATAATATTTTCTGATAATTCTAATATTTAAAAATTTCTTTCATGTTTAGATATTTAATATAACAGAAAAACATTTTATAAAGCATTTTTTATTGAGATAACACTTTTCTGCAAGGGAGAAATAAATTGACCATTCATTGAAAATTCGGTTACTGCAACATTGATATGAAATGCCAATTTTGTCAATCTCACTGGGGAAGCATTTTGAAAAAAGTATCTGTTTTTTCCATTGACTGTTCAACATACGTATTCTTCATCCCTCTTACATCTGCCCAGTTACCACATTTTCCTTATGGGGCTTCTCCAATCCCACCATTTTCCTTCCATTCTAATGCATTCAGATGATCTTTCTTGCTCATGACCTTGGTCAGGCCTCTCCCACCATTTGCTTCCATTTTCTCTTAGCATAAAAGTCTGATACTTCACTGACCACACAGTATGACTTTCAATTATTTCCCTCTCCTTCGTCTCCTTCCTGCACCTTTTGTCATCCATCATGTTGCTTCCTGTTTAACTTTTCTGGTCATTATTCCAAATGCTTCACAATTTCCAAAAAAGCCTATAGTATACAATTTAGAATAGCACACACCTGTCCCTCTCTGATCATTCGTTTCCCGCCAACACTCTCTATTGACCACCAAAAAGGAAGTGCTTGGGTGACATATCTTTGAATTATACAGGACAGCTTGGCAGCTACCAAAAATTTTCTCCACACAGATTGATCGTCTCAGACAATTCTAAAAACACATCTGTCCCCAGTGACTTAATTTGCTTGATAGTAAATCCATTGTAATCTACTCAGATAACAACTTGCTATTTATGTCAAACTTGTATCCAATTCTGAGATGTTAAATATAGGATCCTCCACATATCCTGACACTCATTTCTAATAAAACATGGCGTACGTGGGAATGAACATTTAAGTTTCTAGAGAACCAGCTGCAAGGCAGAAGGGTTTAAAGCACCAGGTCATAAGAAAGCCACAAGAAAGTCCTCTATTTCTAAACTAAATAGAGAATTAAAATTTTTCAGAGCTAGGAAAGACCTTACAGATCATCATCACTGCAATCCTTCTTATCCTAGAAATGAGGGAACTGACCCAATTTGAGAACCCAGATGACTCGTTCAAAGTCCCACAGCCAGCCAGGGCAGAGAGTCAAGCTGGAACCCCAGGTTTCTGACTTCAGCCTGCAGGTCAGGGCTCTTCCTACCATACCCTGAAACAGCACCAGAGCATCCGCTATGGACACCAATGGTTCCATCCATTTTCTCAAAACAAACTTACTACATTTAGAAGATCAGAAAAACACATTGTACTATATCCACTAAACAACCAGCCCTGAATGTTGATAAGTACTTTTGTGTGTGAAAGTGTGTCTGTTGGAGGGGTTGACAGAATGACCACTGCAAATAACCTGAGTAGTGGACTTTAGAATATGAGGAAAAAAGGATCTTTGTTTTATCAAAAGAAAAGTCATTCCAGAAAATTTTCTAAATCCAATGTTACGGATAAGTAGCCTAAGTTGGGGATGTTACAGAGGATAAATTGGACCAGGGTTGTCTCGTTGCTGTTGATTTTCTATTTATCTCAAGAGTCTTTGCAAAGAGACGTGTTTCATTCTGAACAAGTGTCAGTGACATTAATTAAGAAAAAGTAGTGGGGAAAGGGAACTACAGTGGTGTGTTAACTTGTCACTGGTTCTCTAGTACCTTAAGCACTTTATCTGACGAGCTCCTTTTCCTTCTAACTTAGATGAAAGTTTACAGTCTAACAACAGACAGGGATTGCCAACATAAGGAAACATAACTTCATTTTGAAGACTATCTGTAAAAACCCATGACTGTTATGTTTAACATTTGACTAAATTTTGACCACATATAGCATAAACTACCATTCAGATGTTTCCGTATACTACTATTCCACTTAATATGACCAACCATTGAATGTGGACACATACATGTAACAATAAGGAGAGAAATCACAGTGTTATAATAATTTCACATAACAAAATGTCACCTGAGTAATTTTATAACTGTATCAATTAGCTTTATGTCTAAGAAATGTGGTTCATTAACTTATTAATTATTCATTGAAAGATTAGTCACATTTAAGGACAGAAATACCAGGTACAAAGACAATGTAATATAAGTCACACTTCACTAAAATGACAGAATGCAGTAAAATATTTTATGTTACATATTATCCCTCTGTTATCATACTGTGTCAGCCTAATAAAATTAGTAGTGAAACCCTACTTTGTATCTTTAAATTTCAGGGGCTGATATTATTCAAGTTTTTAAAACATTTGTTGAAAAATACTGAGCGAGGATCTGTTATGTGCCTAGCAATGTGCCTGGCTCTGGGGGAAAAACAAGGCATTGGATGTGATCCCTGCATTCAGAAACATAGTTAATTCTCTTTCTGCAGATTGTAACCATGATCTTTTTAAGACTGGTTCCAGCTGGCCAAAGCCCCCATTGAAGGTATGATGGCAGGTAGTGTCTGACCGAGAGGTATGTGGAGTCAAACTGTGCACACTCAGTATCCCTCACTGTACAGAATAGATATATTCCATCTAAGTGAGCCATAAGTTCTATTCTCTATAAAGTAGATCTTATTTTCATACTTGTACATTTCTCTATAAATTATAGCTTATCTTCCTA
Organism: Grampus griseus; assembly: GCF_964374135.1. Taxonomy (NCBI): domain Eukaryota; kingdom Metazoa; phylum Chordata; class Mammalia; order Artiodactyla; family Delphinidae; genus Grampus; species Grampus griseus. Next base: position 72,302,427 of record NC_139018.1, read on the forward strand.
CTTTCACATTGTATACGTAGAAATTCCCTTATTGAAAAAATAAAAGAATAGATTGAAATTTTGGTGACGGATTGATACGCACTGCACAGTGTAGTAGAAAAGTCACTAGTCGTGAAAAGGGGAGACTTGAGTGCTAGCCAGGGGGCCATGTAATTTATAGCCCGTATCAGGACACCACTGAGAGTGAAGGGGGTGCTGCTACCAATTATGTCAGGACCATGCATATAAACTGAGACTGTCCCTGGAAAACCTGGACATAAACTCATCCTACTTGTCCCCCCAGGTCCGCCATGCATAAACTATTCATGGATGAGTAGTCAGTTCAAGATGTACTACTTCTTAAAATGTTCCACTGGCTTTCCTTCATGATTAGAATAAAATCTAAAGTCCTTCCTTACCAAGACCTGCATGGCCCTCTTCAGTCGAGGCTCAGAGTAACTGACATCTCCTTGGCCTTGAACATTCCTCCCAGACAGCTTCAGGGCTCCATCCTTCTCTTCATTCAGGTCTCCTTCAAATGTAACCTCTCAGAGGCACCTTTCCTGACATCCTACATAAAACAGCAACTCTTCGCACACAGGTACTTCTGTTATTCTGTTTTTCTCTTCTTAACAATCTACTACTTGACTCACGCTAGGTATCTATTTACTGTTTGTCTCTAGGATGTTAGATATGTGAAGTCAGGAACTACTTCTTGTTCAATATTTCATTACATCTCCAGGACTGACAAGAGCATCTGACATTTTAGCAGCACTTGATAAATATTCGTTAAATAAATGTTGACTGGATGAAAGTATTCATAAAAACACAGACACTGATTCCTTATGTTCTGTAAAAAGGAGTCTGAAATACCTGGTATTTAATTTCCAGTCTGTGAATCTTAAGTGTTGGCATTGAATTAGGTGCAGTGTTTCTACAGGATCTTTAAGAGCCTTTCAAGTGTTACCTGTTTTCCAGTTCTTTTCTCAGCTTCTGCATGCACAGACTCTGTACTCTCATAGCTGATACGGACCTTAATGATAGCTCTTCTCATATGAGCCATCACCAGTCAGAAAAGGATCAAGACACAAGAGAGCAAAGTGTACTTTGGCAGCTAAATAGGAAGTCTGGTATGGGCAGAATGGGGTAAATTGACAGTGGAAATTCAGGCAGAAGTTAGATATTGGAGGCCAAGTTTTGTAAGACAAATTAGCAATTTGTATTTATCCTAAGGCAATGGGTGGTCATTAACGAATTTTAAACTGAGGAGTGATGGGATCAGAGTTGCATCTGCAAAGGATAAACCTGGCTGGCTTGTATAAAGTGTAGGATACCAAGACTAGCCTCAGGGAAGCCCTAAAGCATTCACTGCAACTGTCCCATCTTAAATGATCCTGGCCTGAGTAAGGGTGGGGAAAAAGGATCCCGGATGGATCACCTCTTTGCATCTCTTTCTCCCTCTATCTCAATCTCTCTCTCTCTTTTAATGATTTTATTGCTTCTCTAGATTCAGCTGTTTCTATGAAAGGAAACAAAATACATTGCAGCTCTCTGTAGTAGATATACCATAAGCATAGCAACTCAGTAACTGGATTAGTTACTCTAAATTCATGCTTTCTTTCCAGATTGTACCAAATTACCTTTTTTTAAATGACATTCTTAGTGAAGTAGATTAATAAATTTAAGGTATAAGATAAAACAATGTTGTTATAGCCCAAAGTCATTAGTTAGCCTATCATTTCAGTAGTTTGTGAACATTCTGATGCCCCATGGACCTATTAAAGGGGTCCAAAGAATCCTGTTTAAGAACCTCTGCTCCAAAAGAGTGGTGATGACTGAATACCTGGTTCCTGGGTAGGTGTGTTTAAATTAAGACCGTCATGATAGGAATCATATAGGATATGTGCTTCAATGTTTACCTGAGCAATACTTGTTTTCTGACATCCTCTGGTGCCTGGTTTACAGCCAGTGGGTCCCAGGGTATACTGCCCTTCTTCTCCTCCTCTCCCCAATTCTCATTGTGTGTATGTGTGTGTGTGTGTATACATGCATGTTATATGCATATGTTTGTGTGTATATACACATATTTTGAGAGAGAGAGAGAGATTGAGATAGAGGGAGAAAGAGAGAATATTTTATCTCTCCAGAATAGAAAAAATGATGTATGACATACGAAATGATTCAGAGATGTGAGGCTTATTCTATATCCTGAAAGCACCTGGTACGTCTACCGTTTTCAGAGTTTCTTCTTTTGCAAGACAGAGTTACCAGTTAAAATGCAAAAGATGCTGGAGGGCTAATCCACTAGTCTTTTACCTCAAGTAGTTGATTACATTAGTTCTGTCATCTGTGGGTAGGGGGACTTTAAGGATAAGTGATGTACAGGAAGAAATTTGTTAGAACAATGTAATAATATATATTCTCTAAAGAATATTTAGAAATCTTAAATCATTCATAATTCCATCAATCAGATACAAACACTTAATATTTTTAATAATGTACTCTTTTATATTTCATATTTGGTCTTTAAAAATTCTTTTAAATGGCTATAGAATATTCCACTTTCTGGACATAACACAAGTAGGTAAAAAGTCCCCAATATCAAAACTTTCAATTTTTAATTATCATAAAGTAGCAATGGTTATTTTGTAGTTAAATATAAATGTGGAGTTGCTGTGTGAAAGAATTTATGCACTCCAATATCTTTAATACATTTTACAAAATAGGTGGCGTCTCCTTAGAACTCAACAGTGTGTGAAAATACCCATTTAGTCAAATCTTTGTTAAATTGGGGAATTTTTATTTTAAAATAATGCCTGCCAAGGTGGTAGATGAAAGTGGTGCTCTGCTATTTTTTTAAAGTCAATTTCTTTGACTGCTAGTGAGACTGGCATATTTTTTAATAAGATGCCATGATTGTGAAGCAGCAGAATGACTGCCTCCCTCCTTCAAGACTAAGTCGAGGAACACACATAAACAACTGGGTGAAGGGGCTGTGTTGAGCTGGTGTTGGAGGGATGCGGCTTTGACCTGAGACAAGAGGCAGCAAGGGGAAGCTCTGGGGGGATACTAAGAAGAGAATTGTTGGAGTTCATCCCTTGCTTCTTCTTCATCCTTGTCTTAGGACAGAGAAGTGCTTCATGACCTCTACCCTCAAAAGTGAGATCAGGGCAGAGTATAAGGAGCTGAGAGAAACGAGTGGGGATTGGCCAACTCAGGCATCCACACCCAAAAGGCTGGTTAAATGTTTATATAACTACAATATATAACATAACTACAATAAATATCAGTGAATTAAACTTACCTGATACAGCTGTGCAGATGAAGCGTATGTAAAATGTAAAGACACAAAAATGAAGAAAAGGATAGAAAATAACGTATCAGTCAAATGTTAACCTAAAGAAACTGCTGCAACTTAATATCAGACGAAATAAGTTTAGAACAACAACAAAAAAATTGTGCTTACAAAGGGGCATGGCATCATGGTAAAAAATCAATTTACCAAAAAGATACAGCAATTTTCAACATCTTTACAGCCAATAAAATAGCCTTAAATATTTTTTTAAAAATGGATAAGTTTGCAGAGAGTGCTTATAAATACTATCATAGTGATAGAAACATACTTCTTTTGATTATTGATTGAGCAGACATAAAAACACTAAGAATATAGAAGATCTGAACATCACATTTTAAAACTTGATCTAATTGACATCTAGAAGGTTCTGAGCAAAATACATCATATATATGATACATATTGAGACATATATACATATCATACATGTACGATATGTGTGTAGGAAAGAGATCTAATAGATCTGTGTAGTCTTAACAATTAAATTTAAAGTTAATATGAAAACAGTAAATAGAGACAAAAACACAACAATTTAATATATTCCATGTGTTAATCTGTGGAAGCCAATAAAAGATATTTCAAGGGAAATGGTATAGTCATAAATACTCCAAATTGAGAAGCTAACTGCCATAATTACAGGTAAAGTAGATATTATAGAGTGTTATCAACAATCATATTCCAATATTTTTTAAACTTACATTTAAAAATTCTAAGCATAAAATTTTAGCTGATAAATCAAACAATAAAGTTACTATACCTCAACCAAGTGGCGTATATCCAAGATATGCAAGGCTGGTTTAATATTAGAAAAAAAATATGAACGTCTTATAGATACAGGACAGGCATTTTATATAATTAAATGCTTATTCAAGATGGAAAAAAAAAGACCTCTTAGTAAATAAGAGGAAATTCCTGTAACCTGATAGAGGTCTTATCTTTTTAAACAGATACTCTTCAAACATCATCTTAGATGAAGAAATGTCAGATGTTATTGCCCTTATAATCAGGAATGAGGCAAAGAAGTCCACTATCCCCATTTCTATTCAAGATCATAAAATTCCATTTTGAACCTATTTGATCAGGAAACATTTATAAGTTTCATAATTCCATGTCAGGGAGATTATCGATGCACACAATCTCTTATACGTTGATCATTGACTTGTAAATTGGTAAAACCACTGTGGAAAATAGAAGGATGTTCTATCTCAAAGCTGAACATTCATGTACCTTCGAACCTAGGTATGCAGATAATGCCTTGCCCATGCACCATAGGAGAGCTGCACAAGAGTGTTCATAGCAGCACTGTTTACAATAGCAAGAACCTGGAAAGAACACAAATGCATATCAATAGGAGCAAAAAGAATGACCTATTGCAATAAAGCATGACATCCTTTATAGGAAGATAAAAACAACTAAAATAAAATTCTGTTTCTAGGAGTACAAGTAAATGTAATGAAATAAAGCACTACATAAAAGGAAACAGGGAAATGACAAAGACAAGATTCAGGGTGACAGTTTCTCAGGTGGTGGTGGGGAGGCAAGAGAACAGGATTGGAGGAACTACATGGTAACATGTAGGTTATTGTCAGGTCCTACCTTCGCTTTGTGTGGTGGGTTCATGGATGCTTATTACATTATTAAAAATAATTATTGTAGCTAAATAACTGAAAACTTAGCATACATGGGTCAATGATGAGGTATGTCATAAACTTATGATTAATCTAATTCTACATAGCTGAAGTTCAAGGAGAAAAATATAAGATTTTTAGCTATTTGAGTGCCAGAAAACGGTAAGGTAGCAAAAGGACACAGATAACTGGAGGGGCATTGAAAACAAACTTTACTTTTTTCATGTATTTGCCTAGTATTTACCCCACATAGAGCATCCAGGACATTGATGAACACAGGCATAAGTGCACTAACTTACCATCAGTGCTATAAGAAATAGCTAGGTTAATCTCTCCAACCCGTAGTTCTCATCTCAAGTAGTACATAAACATAGTATGTGAAATATTTTGGAAGGATAAATATCACAGAGACTTTGAAAGGTGCTATAAATAATTATGCATTTGCCTATTCACTAATATATCCAACAAACATATTAAGCCACAGCTCTGTATCCAGATATATTTGAGGCACTGGCGATACAAAGGTGGAGGGGTACAGCCCATATTCCAGAGGGGCCCCATTATACAAAGGAGACCACATGTTGACCAATATAGTAAAGCCAAAAACCATAACTCCTGGGGTCAAAATATTTAAAATTAGAACTTTTTTCAGAAAATTCAGAGACAAACATCATCATTGTAGTTACACTAGAGGGAACTATATTGGAACATAAAAGAAGGAATGACTACCTAGGATAATCAGGGAGGACTTCATGGTGGAAGTGACCATGGTTCTTTGGAGTTATCTTATTAAATGACCTAAAGTGCACTATAAAGAATAAATGGAGTTTGCCAACCAAATAAGAGAAGGCACAATATGTACAAAACCATGGAGGTATGATAACATATGGTATATCCTGGGAGTTTTTAAACTCTGCTTTGCTAAAGCCTAGGTATTATGGGGGAAGTGAATAGTGAAAGTAAGTCAGTTATGTTGGCCCTTTGGTCTGGCCCAGCCTACCACATTATTTCAAAGTAGCATCCCCATTACTAACATGAAGATAGACAGTATCATATACAGGCTTACTGTTAGCTTGGCCCCTGCTACTGAAATATTATTTTCCCCAGTTAAACTATTATTGATTGTCTAAATCACAGTTTGCCTTAGGAACTATAATACTATGGTTGAAGTTTCTTACTCTTTTCCATGCTGACTTCTCAAGCTTTTCCATGTTTTTTAAAATACAGCTTAGCTATTTGATAAATGAAAAATGGTTTCTCATTACAGCTTTAAATTTAGCACTCAAATTTAGCTTCATCCAACAAAAGACTTTGTGTAAAAACAACTTCTGATGTCCTTCAAGCCAGCTCATATTTGAAAGCGTGGGTGAGGGTAATCAAGTGAGGACCTCTAACAAACCTCTTCCCCTCACCTATGCAGTAACAAACCCGTGACTGCTGAAATATGCTCCGCAGGTCACGGGGAGCTGTACATCTTTCATCGCCATGTCTCCATGACTGGAGGCTGCTCATTCACTCCCAAAGCTGACCTGAACTTGCCTAGCAACAGGATGTAGTTGCTAATGGTAACCATTGTGGGGAAACGTTTGTTCTTGGTGTTTGGGGTCTTTGTCTTTTCAGAAACACAGCAGTTTGATAGACTTTATGAGTGGCAATGTCTCACCACCTAACCCATTCCGTTCTTTCGCCTCCTTTGCATGTACAAATTTAGAAATTTCCTCAGTAGAAGCAGTTTACTTTTGAGGATTGGCCTCATCCTTGATTTGAATATCTAAACTATTTTTTCCACCTAGACCAAAAATAGATGTAAGTCTTACCAAGTCTTATTGGAACTGACTACCCTCCCCCATGGGCCCCGCCTGTGAGTTCTCAGGTGTGGCCCCATAAGCCATATGGAACCTGAACTCTAAACAAAATTTTTAAAATAACAGTAATTCAGAAAGCAGTAAAATTCATTTGAAAATGTGCTGTAGAAGCATTTATCAACATGTCGAAGTGAGGTTGAAAGATCTTCAGTTTGAAATGCTTTGCTTTAGAGCAAGGTTTCTCAACCTCAGCACTCTACATTGTAGGCTGGATAATTCTTTGTTGTGGAGGACTGTCCTGGGCATCGGAGGATATTTAGCAGTATCTCTTGTATCTACGCACTAGAAGCAAGGAGCAGCCCATCTCCCAGTTGACACAACCAAAAATGTCTTCCGGCATTCCCAAATGTTTGGGTAATCCTTGGGAGCAAGATTAACCTCGGTTGAAAACTGCTAATTTAAAGTACTCAATTTAAAGACAGAATTTTTAGATGTAGAATTATTAGCCAAACAAGCAAAGCAGGCATAATTGATGGAAAGATGAATGAGAATTTAAAATTTGTCTTAGAAAATGGCTCAAAATACCAAAACTCAATTAAAGCTGCTGTAGTGCTTATAGAGGACTAAAAACAAACAAACAAGAAAAAAAAGGCCAATATATGGGATACCAGTGCCTAGAATCGTGTTGACAATTAAGAAAAAAATATTTAGACCAATTTATTTTCCACTAGTTCATGCATGTGGAATCAGTTTTTGTCCTTTGCCTAAGTCTTGTTTGTTACTCCAGCTATGATGAATTCTGATGATTATTACTGACTGGTCAGTAGGTTTCTGTATCCTGCCATACTTTAGGTTTCAGCCAGGAGTTTTATATAATTGACCATATGGGGAAACCAAGATACACTCAGAAATTAAAGTATGATACTATCACAACTTCCTGATATTGATGGTCATGTTATGGTTATATAGGAGAATGCCTTGGTTTGTTGGAAACACACTAAAATATTAGGATGATGAGGGCTGCTTATCATGGTCATGTGGGCACCTTACTCTCCAATCGTTGAGGAAAAATGTTCTTCATACTGTAATTGTAACTTCTCTGTAAGTTTGAGATTGTTTTGAGTGTTCAAGATATAAAAATTTCACTCTGTACATAGGCAAAATAAAAGGAAGAGGGAAATTATGTAAATAATGTGGGTGTTGTCACTAAATAAACTTAGCCTTAACTGAGCATGAGCTGAGAAGCGTGAATACGTTATTCTCTCAGTAGGTTTCAATTTCCTACATGACTCTTACAGTGTGAACATCTTGACGCATTTACATTTCACTGGCAATTTCAATAATTATCAAGGGTAATTTATTTTACTATATGCAAGTTTTTCTTTATACATTACTTTCAGAAGATATTCTCATAATGAGATGCAACCAGGAAAGAATGAAGAAAACCAAAACTAAAATATGTCAGTGGAAGTTAAGGGAGGAGAGAGTCTTGAGAGGATGACAGTGTATTAAATGCTAAGGGGGTTAAAGGCAGGCTGGGGCCTGTGCAGACACAGCACAGCATTGGGGCAGCGTTGGTCTGAAACCTGGGCGGGCTCATTCTTGACCTACTTAGGGAAGGCTGTCTGTAAAGGGGAGAAACTTCCAGTGGCCCCAGTATGTCTAGCCAGATCTCCTTTTATTAGGGGCTGCTAACCACCTCCATGGATGGTGAAGAGTTTGGTAAATGTGCCAGTAGAGTAGGAGTTTGGGATTAACATACACACAGTATTACATATAAAATAGACAATCCAGGACCTACTTTTTAGCTCAGGAAACTCAGTATTCTGTAATAACCTATATGGGAAAAGAATCTGTAAAAGAATGAATATATGTATATGTATAGCTGAATCACTTTGCTGTATACCTAAAACTAACGCAACATTGTAAATCAGCTACACTCCAATATAAAATAAAAATTAAAAAACAGTGTACCAGCAGAACCATCAGTGGAAGGCAAAAACCTTTCAGATTAGTATCTTTTAGATGAGTCACTAAAAGGGTATCAATGGCTTTGGCCAGAACAATTCCAGTGGAGCAATGGCAGTGGGTTAAAGAGGTGAAAATGCAGAGAACTTGCATGTAGATGATTCTTTCAAGGCACCAGGTTGGGAAGAGGGAAAAGTGTAGATAACACCTGTGGAGGGGCATAAGCTTGACAGAGCAATTTTGTTGTTTGTTTTTTATGGGATGAGAGAAGCTTAAGTGTGTTTAAATGTAGTGGGAGAAAAATCCACAGAGAGCGAGTAGCTTTGCAGGTAAGTAGTTTGGGAGAACAAGAAAGAGTCGAGGAAATGGAGGTCTTGACGAGGCTAAGGGGTGAATCCCATTAAGAAGTAAGGGGTTAAGCTGAAAGGAGAGAAATGGGAGTTAATGGTTTCAAGGATGAAGCAGGTCTGGCTCTGTGGAATTCTATTTCAAGTCAGAAGAAATGAGCCATGGTATGGCCAAGAAAATGAGGGGCATGGAACTGAAAATATAAGGGATGGAGTGGGTCACCTACAAAGCCATTGCTTATAACTCCTAGGTGTGACTTCTATTCCTGAGGTAGTAAAGGAAAACCCATGACCATAATTCAACTTTCCCATGAGAATCCTCTGTATAGAGTCCCTGCCACATTCTGCTCCCTTTCTGTGAAGCGTTGGTTACCTTTTTGTTTATTTCAGACACAGTGCTTTCCTATGTTAGTTTTTCATGGCTCAGAAGAAGTCTCTAATTTGATGTAGTAGACGTTTCCTAAAGCTTGTTCAACACAACTTACAGGTTCTGACCATCACCACCACCATCAGGGGTCTACAGAGCAGCTTTGGGAAGTCACTTAGTTCTGCAGAACAGTTTGGAAAGCTGTATTTCGAGACATAATATAACCTAGTTCCCACAATTCTGGAAAAAATTAAATATTCATTTTCAAACAACCACACTTACTTTATATCTTACACTTTCACTTGTTTACGAAATTCCCTTTTAATTTTGGTGGGTGGAACCTTAGCCAAGTGACTTGCAAAGCCCAGGGCACAACTTTTCAACCTGGTGATCCTTGGGAAGGGGCTATTTTGAGGAAATTGCTTTCAAAATAGGATTTTTGGAATGCTGCTGACTCTGGTGTTTTAAAATTTGTACTTATGCCCTTTGGCAAAGAGTACATAAGATGTCCATTTATTGATCTAAATAGTAAATATGAGGAGTCAGTTTGCTTTGCATTAAATAAATGTGCCATTTCTGCTTAAACATATCTCAAATTCAAGCAGATAAATCAAACATGAAGGGAGAGTCAACTGAAAACAAACAACAATAAAAATTCCCAAAGTGGCTAATGATGAGCAAGGAGTAGATGACCTTTGATCTTTTCAAGCTGACTAAACACCCACACTTTTATGATGAGACTCCATCCACACACTCTTCAGTGAGGTTGGGTGTTGTACCATTCTGTGGGGAAGTCTAATTGGACTCGCCTGGAATTAAATTTGTTCCTTGGGTCCTGACATTTATCAATACAGAATGTGTTCCCTGGAAAGCCAAAGTCAGCACTTCCAGACCCGGCAGCATTGAATAGTTCCACTTTCCTCCAGAGCACTTGTTCATTATAGCTGATGTACAAGGAGTGATGTTGTGGTGTGTGCACACACCACAAAGGTGACTGATGGAGGCTGGAAGGAGAATAGTCTGAAAAATCCAAGGGCTCATGGAGAAGAGAGGAATCGGTACCCCTATCTTCTGCAGGTGGGAGCCAGTCCCCTCCTCCCACTGCTTATTGTGTTGCTTGTCTTATTTAAATTGCCGGCCCACTGGGTAGAGATTGTAGCTTCTTAATATTCCATTCTGAGCCTGCTTCACAGCTGGCATTCGATAAATGTTAAATAACAATAATAACACCATATAGAGCCTCTAATTTCAGAAAGTGAGGTAGAAATGGCTGTTTTGAAGCTCCATATTAATGGCACTGGCTTTGGATGCCTTTTTCCTCTCCCAACGCTGTCTGTCTCCTGCTGGCTGTTACACATTGTACATTCCACAAAGCAGCCACTACCAGCTAACCACCCTAATCAACTGCCACAAGGGTCAGGAAGCATCAGGCTCTCGGAGGTGAGAAGCCACATGCCTGCATACATGCACACCAGCGCACAGGACAACGACAAAAAGCCACTGCCCTCAAAAGAGCAGCTCTGATCCATCAGCTTGACGCACACCATCACCTCTGGCTCATGTGTCACCCACTTGAGTACAAAAGTGCACTGGAAGGTGTTGGAGTGCAGAAATCATGCATTCTTTTCTAGCCCTTTCCGGTCACCAACAATGACTGGCGAGCTAGCCAGGAGTTCAGCCTACTGATCAGCATTTGCTTGAAATGTTTGGGTTGAAATGGATTTTGAATGTCTTTTTTTTTTTCTTTTAAGTTGGTCATTTTCTTTCATAAGAAAGATTTCTTATTCCAAGCGCCACTTGGCAACTGAAAGAGAGCAGTTTAGCTTCAAATGAAAATAGTTGCTGTCAATCAGAAACTAACTATAAGGCTAGTGGGCATTTTTTTAAAATTGAAGATATTAATAGATTTTCTTTAGATATAAGAAAGGGAAATACTTATGTAGGAGGGAGGAAATGAAGGAGTCTGGGGAAGGGGCAGAGGAGGAAGGAAGGGAAGGGTAGGATATGACTTACGTTCAGGGAGAAGTATTCAGAGGGCAGGATGAGGGGGGAAAAAGACTTTTTTTTTGGTTTCTTTGTCTATTTTACCAACTGTGCTTAAATTGACTTAGTGTTTGGAAGAACATAATTCATCCCAGAAGGTTTTCTAATGGGCAGAACACTATCTTTGTTTATGTTAAATGTGGTAGAGATAGATAAATGTTCTCATTTATATTTATAATTGACTCTTTACAATGGCAAATTTTAATTCCAGGAGCATGGGGTGACCATTTCAGCAGTGTGGGCACTCCAGCAGGCTTTGCCTTAACTCAGAGGAGACCTCAGGAGATGGGCATGGCATATTCTCACAGACTCTAGGACTGTATAATAATACTAAAAGCACTGAGTGCTTACTACATGCCAAGTACTGTTTTCTCGAAATGCTTTACATGAAATGATTTCCTTAAATTCTCACAACAAATCAGTGAGAAGTGGAACTATTATTCCACCTATCTTACAGAGGAGAAAATTGAGACACAGAGAGCTTAAGTAACTTACCCAAGGTCACACTGAGAAAGTCATGGTACCAGAATTTTAACTCAATCATTTCAGTTCCAGGAGTTGTGGTCTCAACTGAGCATTCAACATTTTAAAAAAAGACAGACACGTTACATACTTGGCATAATTCTGTTAGCTATACTGACTCCAGGGACATAACTAGAACGTCATGTGGCTTTGCATTACCTGCAAGATAAATCCCTAACTCTCTAGCAGGCACATCTCTGAACTCTGCATGTTGAAGATCCTTCGTGGTCCAGACACAGCCTCCATTTTTAGACTCAGCTTCAGGCATTCTTCACAAATGAGCTTCCAACCAAGCCATTTCAGCTTACTTTCAGCTGGGTTGTTGTTCTTCCCTGTGCCTCCTCATATCTGCAAATACTCATTCCTTGCTTCTGTTTCCCACGGTCCTCACTTTCTCTCTTCCTTATCTATCTGAGAGCTTTGACTTTCAAAACACAGCTCAGACTTTGCCTCCTTTGAGAAGGCATCTCTGAATTCTCCATCAGGTTTAACAATCCCACAAAACATAGATACTCATGCTTTGGAGCACTTACCACATTGCCTTGTCATTATTCTTTCACATATTTAACTATGTCATTTGAATATAACCATTCAGAGACAAATACCTTATTTATGCTTATGTATCTGGTGTCTTTAAAAGTACCTTGTGCATGAGAGTTATTCGATAACTATAGGTGAATGAATGTTAAATGAGCCTTTTCCTCAGGCTCCTTTTCACGCCTCAGGTCTCAACCTAAATGTCAACCCCTCAAAGAGTTCTCTTCTGACCATTCCCTCCATTTACCTTATGAGGTAAATGAAAGATTGTTAAATTATTTGCCATTCCTTCCATGAAGAAGTGGGTCTGAGCAGACTCATGACTGCTTAACCAATGTTACACAGCATAAATGATGCTTTTCTAGGTGTCCAGCTCAGTCTATCAAAACCGGCAGCTACTTCTTCCTGTCTCTTGGGATGTGTTTATAGATCCCAGCTGCCATTCTGTGAGGAAGCCAAAGCAGTACTATGAAGAGGCCCACTTAGAGAACAGCCAACAGCCAGTACTAAATTGCAATCCATGTGAGCAAAGTCACCTCAGCTGCTATCATTTAGAGTAGGAATGAGCTGTCCCAGCTAAGCCCTGACCAAACTGCAATTGGTCAGCAAAATAAAAGATTATTGTTCTAACCCACTCAGTGTGGGTTGTTTTTTTTTTGTGCATCAATACAGAACTGGAACATCCTCTAACACATCATCCTATTGATCTTTCCTTTTTATGATATGTCTCAATCTGCCAGGGTCATGTGTATCATTTCTTTCCTCCCAGTCACCACCCTCAGTTAAATGTGAACTCCATGTCTGTCCTATCCACTTCTACAAATGGTACCTGGTATAGAATGCATGCTTAGTAAATACTTTTTGAATAACTGAATGTTCTTCTTAGAGCTATGTTACAGAGTTGCCCCATAGATGAAAACAAGGACCTTTGGACATTTCAATTAAGTAATCTGTCTTATGTGGAAAGTTACAGTATTCTTTCTGTCTAAGATAACTGTATTTCAGGTTTCATGTTATAGGCAATGACAATTACTACCTTAGATTTACTTTATTAGGGTAAAATACACATTTCTTGTGCTAATAGATTTTCTTTTTAAATCTTAAACCAGATATGCTCTGGTAAGGAGAGGACGGGAGAACAGTGGATGGCGATGTCATGGTAGAAAAGAATGGCTGTGTTTATAGGCAAAATAATTTACAAAAAAACCCCTGGAAGCTTAGATCTCATTTTCTCTTAGACAACCATTCTAGAGAATCCGGTGTTAATCTATAAGTTCTCTAAAATATGATTTTAAACAAATGACTCTAATAAGCTATGTTCTTTTTAAAATCCTGGCATGTTCTAATTTAGTCTTAAATAATTACACACAGTCCTTCAAACTACAGATCATAAAACTTAAGACGAAAAACTCACTTTCACAGAGGTCATTTAAATAAAAGAGCAAAAAGATGTAAAAGTTTTAAGGGTATTTTTCCCAGTAACTGGGCACTTTCTTATAATGATAAGAGGGGAATTTTGGTCTTGGTATTCTCATTCCCAGCTCCATCAGCAAGTGGGGCCCTTTAAGTCCATGTGGGAAATAAAGTATCAAATGATCAGCAAGAAGCTGAACTTTAAATTTACAAGTGCACTTTCCATTCCTATGGAAATTGCACATTCTGTGGAAATGTGCTTAGATTGTCATTGTCTAGTCAAATACAGTGAAGATGCAAGTTGAAGGAGCATAATTAAGGTTTAAAAAAAAGATACAGTGAGAATGGCTGTCTTTCATGAAGCCTGATAATCAGCACCTTGGAGGCATTTATGGGCACAGAATGGTCAGACACATTCTCCTGAACCACTGGTCCTCAATTATCATCATCTGTGGCTTGTTATGTAAGTGTATGCACTATTTCAGTATCCTTGCTTAGGTAATCTGGATGCTCAGTTGAATAGAAATTTTCTTTGGGCTCCTTCAAATCCCATTGCATAGGTCTATGTCTTTGATTTCATGCAGCTTGTCAAGTTATCAATAAAGTAAAAATATTGTGGTTTTTTTTTTGAGAGAGTTTTTTGGCAATGCAGTCAGTAAATTCTAATGTTAGTTTTAAAGAAGACTTGTAAAAATACCAAATATGCTATTATATATTTATGCATCCACAGAGATAAGAATGAGAGAAATGCACTGATAGAAGAATTAGCTTTGCACAGCTAAATCTCCAAATGTCAGACCTCTCCTACAGAACAACATGAAATATAGTTAAACTTGAAACCACAAGTATTTATTATTTACTGAACATCTACTATGCTCAAAGCAATGGTATATGTTCTGTAGACGACATAGTGAAATGAACCTGTAGTCCTAATTAGCAAGTAGCTTTCAATGTCTGTTAGTATCTCACCATTTAAAAAAATAAATATAATTTTATAAAAATGGATTCAAAGATGGTAAAAATGTGCCCAGAAACTGATGGGGAGTACGGTTACATCCTCAAATTCTACTTTCCTGTGCCCTACTATATTTGGATAAGCAGAAGTAGTTAGGTAGCAATCCACTGTGAAACATTAGGTACAGGCCTGTGAAAACAAGCTCAAAGACTCAGAGATGAATTTATTTTCCTAATACTTTTTACTGGAATATTGCTGATGTCACCTAATGGCCGAGAATTTTAATGAAATTTTAATAATGTAAAACGGTTACTTCCAATTTATTGTCTGCCTGCCTTGCCTATAGGACATGTGACTGGCTCACTTATTTTTTTTTACTTTAAGCTATTTCATAAACTTAAGAGGCAGAACACATCCCAAAGGAGGAGGTAATATTCAAAAGAAGATATTCTGGATTTCAAAATTCATCTAGGCCATAAAGAGGACCAGGGAGATGCCTCAAGCATATCTCCCTACTCCTCCCCACTGTGTATTTTTTTTTTTTTTTACTGCAGAAGTAAGTAACTGTCTATTTTCTTTTATAAAAATGATTTGAAAGGTTTTTGCTTTCTTATTTATGGAATCAAGTTCACAAAATCAAATTTCAAAAGATTGGTAGGTTTGCAGTCATTGTGCTATGTTTCATCTCCTGTTCCTAGGATACAATTCTGATTATTTCAGAAACTCATTGACAGAAGGATATACATGTTCTGTGTGCTTTTCACGTTTGTTTCAAGGGCAAATTTTCTTGCACACAAATGAGGACAATTATCTTCAAAAACTCCCAGCAAAATGCAGATATACCTCAATAAAAACCTGTTTCACGTTATCACGTTCAAATCCAAATGTGGAGAAGGTTATTGTTATTGGAGCTAAGTGTAAAAGCATCAGGGGCGAAATGATAAAGAATCATGCAGGTAATGCCAGGGAATTTGGATGTTTTGAACCTTTCAAGAATTTTAAGCAGGGGAATGGCGTGATGATACTTTTAGTTAAAAAGATCACAAGAAGTAGTATGGAGAACGAATTGGAGGAAACAAGACTGGAGAGCAAGACATCATTTTCAATAATCTTATTAAGAAAGGAAAAGAGTCTGCATTGAGGTATAGCAATAGGAATGGGAAAGAGAAATAGAGACAGAAAGGTTCAAGAAAGATATACAAAGTAGAATCCACAGGACTTGGTGAGCCACTAAGTGTTAGAGGAAGGGAGAGGGCATAGTTATTATTTTCATGGCTTCTGGCTTTGAGAGCTGCATAAGGATTTGTGCCACCTAACAGAAAAAAAGGGCAAAGATAAAGAAATATCACTTTGGAGGTGACGAGGACGAGTTGGAGAATCTTGGAAGCATTCTCTCAACTAGATGCTTGAAATAGTTGTTTGAGATATCTAGGTCTGGAAATCAGGAAAGAAAGGTTCTGTAAGTTTTTGTATTGATTTTAAATAGCCCTTAGTTCCAAACCGTTGCAGGGAAGTGTTAATTAGTATATATAGGACTTGTAAATCATTGGTAGTAAATATATCCGTGGCAGTTGATAAGGTCACACAGGCAGGGTAGGTAGAATGAGAAAAATAGAAGGCTGAGAATGAAACCGTCATGTAAACAAGAGCAGGTAGAATGGAAATCTGCAGGGAATATGAAGGAAATAGGAAAATAATTTAATAGGAAAGCTGTCCTAGAAGCCTAGCAGAGAAAATGTTTCAAGTATGACAGTTATCAGCAGTATCAAATGTGACATGAAAGAGAAATAATAAGAAATTATAAGAAATAATAAGAAATAATAAGAAAATGCATGCACATATACAAATATATTATTGGATATCTGATAATTCATAAAACTGTTTTCCATGGAGAAGTGTACCCTCTTCACTCTGTTTGGTCTCTAATACTCCATGTAAGACCCAACCCCAGGCATGAACACTCTCCTCCTCCTGCTTGGGTTCTACCTCCCCGTGACAACTCATCACCCTAGCAAATTTTCCCCCATGTCACCCTGCTTTGGCTCTGACACCCCACACTTGCACTGCCTTCCTAGGACAACATCCTCCTCACCTTGATCAAATTCCAGTACTGCACTCTGGTCCCTCACAACTGCTCCCTGCCCCAGGCAAGAAAGCCCAATGTGCTTTGCCCCACTTTAATGCCTTTAGGAATTAATTGCTCATAAGGGAAGGGAAGGAAAAAGGAAGAGAAAAAACAAATTTATATAGTTTAAATGTGCCTATGATAAAAATCAACTGGCCACATACTCCAATATGCAGCACCTGCTTCTCTTTTATGGAGAGCTCTGGATCCATCCAGATGTAGCAAGTGTGATACACCAGTTTGGCCAGCCAAGAACTTCAAAATATGTTAGATTTGTCAATGGGAGCATGTTCATGGCCTTGGTTAGAACAATTTTACTGTCTGTCTTTATCTGCATTTTAAATGTTTCAGATTCCACTTTTGCCCCTTATTTCTTCTCTGTTATATATATTTTCTGTATATCTTTTACAAACTATGTTCTGTAAATTGATAGCTGAAATTTTCCAGTTATAATCTTTCATAATTACCAGATCCTTATTTCCAAACACTTTATAATCTCCATTAAATTCTCCACAGGTGACCAAGAATGTCCAAAATTTAACTACTGCCTTTCCCCCAAAACCCGACTAATCCTACCATCTGCTTTTTCATGAATGGTATCTCTCTTCTCCTGGCCATCCAAGTTCAATCTTGTGCCACTCCATCCTCTTTCCTCTCCCTGATTCCTCAAACCCAGTGTCTAAGACCTGTTGTTTCTACTCCCTAAATAATCTCAAATATACCCTCTCCTTTCCATTTTCACTATTACTGCTTAATTAAATGCTGTGCTTCACATCTCTGATCCACATTCAGAATCAAGGAACTCATTCCTTCCAGTAGCTAGGATGTTGCCTGTTGATGGCTCACAGCTGAATCTCTTCCAACCAGGAATTTTCCTTAGTCAAAGGGAGCTAGCTGCCTTACCTAAGGTTACATCCCCTTCCCAGGGGCAACTCCCATCCATTGACTACTGGTTGGTGCAGAGGTACAAAGACCTTGGCCCTCTTTTCACGATCTGGGGCAACTACGAATAGCCATCCCAGTGCCTTACTTCCCCCATGGGATGAACCAAGGATTTGTTATAATTCCATTGCAGTTCAATGTCTCCCAATCCTGATTCCTTCATGGCCTCACAGGTGTTGCCAAAAACACACCCAAAATTCCTGTGTGTAACTCTTCATCTCACAGTTTGTTTGCTGGGAAACCTGACTGAAGACAAAAAGATAGTTGCCAGTGGTAGACCAAGGAAACAGAATTTGCAAACTAGATTACCTACCAGTCCACTGGCAAATCTGATGGTAGTTAGTCTGATCATCTCTGACCTCCTGTACTGAATCAATTGTTAAGACTTTCCCCAATGGTAAACTCATAGTTGTGGAACGGAATGCACTAGAAAATGCAATGTCTCAAGTATGTGAGAGATTAAGTAATGATAGGGACAATGGAACTGGGTAGCTGTTGCTGGTGCCATTTATTCATTGGAGAAAATAAAGCTTGGGAGTGATTAATCACCAATCTAAGATAAAGTGTTAAAATCAGAGGGTCTCCTTGGCAGTTGATAAAGGAACTCGTATCTCTTGTAGCTTAAAGGCAGATAATCTTTGGATCAGGTTAGGATCAGTCACAAAGATAGTGGTGCTTCAGGGAAAGTTGAATTCCCAGCCATTGCAAGTCTGCTATGAAGGTATTAAGGCACTGGTTGGGAAGCAGTGGGACCTTGAGACTTGGGATAGGAATATCTAATCAATGCACTTAAATCTTTAATCCCAATCCCCCTGAACACTTTGAGGCTGTGGAGGTCGCCCACTCCTTCCCCCTAAAGGCTAACTTTCTCCTTCTTTTCCTTGAAAATGATGCAGAGACATCTGTCTTTAATGAAAACATGTACACACACCCCCAACCCAGGATCTATCTCAACCACATCTCCTTGCCACCAAACCAATAACTAGAGTTAAGTCCCAACAATACTTAGCCAGGGGAGCATTAGGCTGGCTAAGGTAAGAAAGGGACTATAATCTGTAGAAGTTTCAGGACTTAAGCAACATGTATCAACACAAGGTAAGGAAGCATATAATGGGATTGAATCCTGAGATTGCTATATCAAGAAGGGCAGAATATAAAATTGGGTAAAAGAGAGTTCATCCACAGTGAAGCACTTCCATCGTGTAGAATTTAATACCACCATGGAAGCATGGAAGAGGCACTACACAGCCAAGGAGTCAAAAGAATGGCTTGACCAGTTAATGTCAGCCAGACTCTATTAGCCACTCCAGTGGTAACAAATTGGATGCATGAATGGAGTTACCACGGGCCAGCCAGCATGGGCTCCCACTCATGAAGGATGACTTAGCTATTGCACCTGCCAAATGTCCAACACGCCAACAACAGAATCTGACAGTGATGTCCCAATATGGTACCATCCATTGAGAAGGCCAACCAGCCGCTTGTTAGAAAGTTAATTATATTACACCCCTTTTACTCTGGAAGAGGCAGTGATACATATTGAATGGAACGGACACATATTCCAGGTATGAGTTTGCATTTCCTACCCACAAGTCCTAGCTAACACCACATCAGTAAAAATGCCTAACCTCACAGAGCTCACATCATAGCAGTATAGGAAGGAAAGTGTTAGTGACTGGTCTGTAATTCATCCTTCTAACCCTAGGGACAAATTGGGAAGGGAAAAAAAGGAAGGAGGGGTGCAGGAGGGAAAAGAAAGAAGTGATAGGGTTGAGTTTTTTGCAAATATGCTGATCAGGTTTTCTGATGGTATTTACTAATGGAAAATCTTTATTTTGGGTATGTGGTAAGCAGCATGTACCTGGCATGTCTAGGTTTGCTGATGGTATGGTAAGTCAGAAATCTATGGATTTATGAAGAATGTCCTTCTATAAAATATTGGTGCCAGTAGTATAATTATTAGATCATGAAAGGGAAAAGTTTAATGAAGAAAACAGCCCTCTTGTATACAACAGAGGTCAGCAAGCAACAGGCCCTGGGCCAAATTCTGCCATGCCCACTCTCTTCCACATCTCTCTACTGCAGTAGAACTGAGTCGTTGCTGTAGAGACTGTCTGGCCTGCAAAGCTGAAATGCTTACTAGTTGACCTTTTACAGAAAAAGTTTGCTGATCCCTGGTATAGGCAATGCCTCTTAAGCATCACTTAGAAATCTCATATCGTAAATACATGTCACGGCTCATCCTAATGTAGCAAGAAAGAATAAGAGCCAAGATGGTGTCATTCCTGTAAACCAAAGGAAAGTGTTTCTAGATGGAGAGAGCTTTGTTGGCTAAGATTTCTTCATATTAACCGAGCTCTAAATCAAACCCTACCATGATTTAATCTAGGTAAAAGCCCCCCTTGATCCCTCAGTCAGAAGGTAATGGGGATCTGGCAAATCAGGAGAACTTCTCTCTTGCCCCTGTACTGTTCCCTGACTGAAGTGGACAAGTGGTGCTCTCCTCACTGAAGCAGAGTAATATTGCAGTATTCTAATACTGAACAATGTTTGGCACGCACTGCTGAGTCCCTCAACGTCTTCTATTGCTCCTGATATAGTAATTCATTTTCTAGTGTCCTTGGTAGTTAGCTTGGCATTCTTCAATGGAGGTCTTCCAAATTCCCTTTAAAAAAAATGTCCCTGTTTAGATGAGATCTTGTTGAAGTTAAAGTTGGAACAACTCTAATTAAAACAGAGGGCTACGGGGCCTAGAACCCCGTCCATTCCTTCTCTGCAGTGGTCCTGGAATGAGTTTCTTGGAATCTCTAGAGCTCAGTAGATCAGATTGAAATATCACTTAAATAGGTGACATTAAGTTCTCTTTCAACACTAATTTATTATAACTTTTAAGTCTTGTATCTTGGGCTCAAGGGATTCTTTACCCTGCTTTATCAACTCCTCTGTGCTCTTTGAGAGAAATACATATTACATGTTCAAGAGTGTCCAGTGTTTCATCATGTTTCAACATCCTGGCCGTCCACTATATAAGACAAGTTTCCTTGTTCCTCTACTTTTTCATCTTAGCCCACGCAGGAAGAAACTTCTGCTAACAGTCTAGCCCTTACAGGCTCCTTCCCGTAGTAGGAGAAACTAGTCTGCCTGGTCACAGTCCAGGGTATTCTCTGAACCATATTTCACCAGTGCTTATGGTCAACACAAGGTAAGGAAGCATATAATGGGATTAAAGGCCAGTAGGAGTGCTTGCCTGCTCTTTTGCCTCCTATGCCCAGGTACCTACGGCCGCTGCCTGTCCTCCTGAGTCTGCATGCCCAGACAGGGCCCAGGGTTTGCCTTCTGGAGATCTGTGGTCCATATTATTGCATATTCCAATATTAAATGGACCCTTAGATTCAAAATAATAAGGACAAGGGCTCATAATAACCTTAGGATTAAGCTTCTTGGTCCAGCAAAATGTAACAAAAGCACAGGGAGTTACAAGGCATTCACCTGCTTATTAATAAAAAATTTTGAAACCCTAATGGTCAGAGCTGTAGAAGGGAGGAGAGATGAAAGGCATCCTCAAATCTTATATCATTACCAGCATTTATGACCTAAGTGGCTTAGGGGAAGCAAGACCCCTAAAACCATTGTGGTAATAGGTGTCTGCAGGTACTGAAATGTACTTAGTAGGTATACCTTGTGATAGTTAGATATCAAAGCATCTATGGCTGCGTCTCTAGATACTGGGCTACTGATGTGCTTAGCGAAAAAGAAAAAAGAAAAAAAAGGGAGTCATTTTAGGAGTAGGGGACCAAGCCTGTTTGCCAGAATCACAAGCAAAGATATAGGATTGGGTCTTGGGCAGAGAGAGATGTCTTTCCTGGGAACAGGAAATCAGAGGACGATGAAGTTTCTCTTCTCTGGAATGCGCTGCAAACAGATACTTTTCATAAACATGGCTGTAAGATGCAACAACCAAAGTAGTTTTCTCAACTCCCAGGCACATTAGAATCACATAGGGAGTTTTAAAAAATATATGTCTGATTCCTAAGCCCTACAACAGACTAATTGATAACAAAATCTCTAATGGAAGGCATCCAAACATCTGTAGTTTTCAAAGTTTCCCAGATGACTCTAATGTCCAGCCAAGTTTGTGAATCACTAGGCAGTGTAAATACTGCATAAATGGAGAGGGAAAGATTTTTGTTGCACTGAATGTTGTAAGGCAGGAATCTAACAGGTTTTGCTGTTTGTTTTTATTCTCATTCATTATACCTTTCAGCCAGGGCTTAGGGACTGCTAGGAGGAAAGATCTGCTTTGGTTGCACCGGGAAAAGAAGGAAATAGATTTCTGTGCTGATGGAAAGGTGAAGGTTTAAACCTAAAAAGCAGAGGAGAGGCAAGGTTTTGGAGAGAGGGGCTCATAGTAAAGATCTCATTTGGGTTTAGAAGAACTGGAAGTTGCATGGAAGGTTAAAATGACACAGGAGGGGATAACAAGAATTTTGTTAACCTTCATATTTATTTAGATTCCCCTTATGACTAGCATTTACTGAAGGTGTGCTAATGAGATAAAGAGTATCCCAAAACTCTGCCCCTTCCTCCCTTTGTTCACTTCGCACAGTTCAGGGTACCACCAGGAAAAGTCAATTTTTAAATTTCAAGTCCAGCCAAATCATTAAAATAACTAGGGTGGCTTAGTGGCTTCATAAAAATTAAATCAGGCACACATCTTGAGTAAGCTCATTATGGAAATAAGGAAGCCACAGAGCCATTTTAAAGTTGATGCTCTATCCAAAATCTTGCTATTATCTTATATGTGTGTGTCTACATGTGCCGGAATGTCCAGTACGTGGTTATATAAAAATGCCTGATGGCAGCCCCTCTGCTTTCCCCAATGGATATTTTGATTCATACCACTTCCAGCTTTATTCGACTTCCACTGATTAGTTTGCATTTACATTTTCATAGCATCCAGCTGCTCGGAATTCATGATTTACATTCATCCAATGTAATTAAAGTATTTGTTGTGGGTTTATAAGCTTTTTAATGGTCTATATTTCTGCATTTTGTGTCTCTCCTTTTCCAAATTTATTTTATTCATCAAGCTGTGTCCTAAAAAGCAGTAGAAACAATTACCTCTAAAGTATGTTGGTATACAGTATGAATAACACTCACGCTGGATTTAAAACTACCCTCTCTCGAATTACCAGTTCGGTGCTGAAAATAAATGTCTCTCTCTCCAGATATTAGAATCTAATTATGTACAATAAACCATGTTAAATAATATCAAGGGTCCAGCCTAAACCAACAAAGACTCAAACATCCCCATAGAAAGCTGAAATGTTCCAGCTCACATCTGCTTTTTGGGGCCAAGGTTATTTTCAGAGGTCGCTGGCACTGTTGAGAAACCTGTCCAGGCTTGACATGATAGAGTTGAAGTGCACGCTAAGGAGGAGGTAGCCCGTTTCTCTTGCCTGCTACTCTGCGCAAACCAATTTGGTAAATACTTTCATTTCAGTCCCCTGTAATTAATAGGTAATTAGCTGTGGCTCTGGGAAGGAATAGCAAAATGACAGCTAAACCATTTAGACTTTTACTACAAATGAAATCACCACTGCAGTCAATAGTTCAATATGATTTCAGAAGCTGAAATAATCTCTAGGATTTAAATTCCCATTGACCTCTAGATCAGTCCTGACTTCTAACCTCTAAGTCTCTTTTGGCATTAATCCCACCCCATATTTGCTTCCATCTTTGGATAAGCGTCTGTAAAACCCTAGAATCAGCTAACCTTATCTTCTAAACATATTCTTTCAGCCACCTCTCAGCCTTTTTCCAGGTCTACATACATTTCACCAGTTTACCATCTTATGAGATGCTAAACCACACTCTTCATCTGTTTCAAGTGACAGGTCAAAGCTAACATTTTTTAAAAACCCTGCCCAATTAATATCAAGAATTTACTCTTCTGAGTCGTTATACATTTTTAACACATGGAAACAATTATTTTACCCTTGAGGCTGTTTCTCTCTTTAGTATTCATCTGTGCAGTTTTGATTATCTCATCTCTCCTGTTTGGTTGAAAATAGAGGGTAAGAAATTGCTCTTAGTTTTAATTGGTGCTGAAAAGAACAGCTTTGATTTAAAAAAATAATAATAATAGGTTTGGTTGGGAGAAGAGGGAGGAGAAATTTGGTAATAGTAAAATGGAACTTTATCCCAAATGATTTATCTTTTGAAAGAATAGAAAACATGTAATGAGATAGTTATAAATATGTCTAATATGCTAATTAGCATGGCAATATTCATTGTCCACAATCTTAGGCATGCTGGTTTATATCAAAATAAATTTAAAAATAGTTGTGAAAGAACAGAAATATAGATCAATGGAACAGGATAGAAAGCCCAGAGATAAACCCATGCACATATGGTCACCTTATCTTTGATAAAGGAGGCAAAAATATACAATGGAGAAAAGACAGCCTCTTCAATAAGTGGTGCTGGGAAAACTGAACAGCTACATGTAAAAGAATGAAATTACAACACTTTCTAACACCATACACAAAAATAAACTCAAAATGGATTAAAGACCTAAATGTAAGGCCAGACACTATCAAACTCTTAGAGGAAAACATAGGCAGAACACTCTATGACATAAATCACAGCAAGATCCTTTTTGACCCATGTCCTGGGGAAATGGAAATAAAAACAAAAATAAACAAATGGGACCTAATGAAACTTAAAAGCTTTTGCACAGCAAAGGAAACCATAAACAAGACAAAAAGACAACCCTCAGAATGGGAGAAAATATTTGCAAATGAAGCAACTGACAAAGGATTAATCTCCAAAATTTACAAGCACCTCCTGCAGCTCAATAACAAAAGAACAAACAACCCAATCCAAAAATGGGCAGAAGACCTAAATAGACATTTCTCCAAAGAAGATATACAGAGTGCCAACAAACACATGAAAGAATGCTCAACATCATTAATCATTAGAGAAATGCAAATCAAAACTACAATGAGATATCATCTCACACCGGTCAGAATGGCCATATAAAAAAATCTAGAAACAATAAATGCTGGAGAGGGTGTGGAGAAAAGGGAACCCTCTTGCACTGTTGGTGGGAATGTAAATTGGTACAGCCACTATGGAGAACAGTATGGAGGTTCATTAAAAAACTAAAAATAGAACTACCGTACGACCCAGCAATCCCACTACTGGGTATATACCCTGAGAAAAACCATAATTCAAAAAGAGTCATGTACCAAAATGTTCATTGCAGCTCTGTTTACCATAGCTAGGACATGGAAGCAAACTAAGTGTCCATTGACAGATGAATCGATAAAAAAGATGTGGCACATATATACAATGGAATATTACTCAGCCATAAAAAGAAACGAAATTGAGTTATTTGTGGTGAGGTGGATGGACCTAGAGTCTGTCATACAGAGTGAAGTAAGTCAGAAAGAGAAAAACAAATACCGTATGCTAACACATATATATGGAATCTAAAAAAAAAATGGTCATGAAGAACCTAGGGGCAAGACAGGAATTAAGTCTCAGACCTACTAGAGAACGGACTTGAGGACACGGGGAGGGGGAAGGGTAAGCTGGGACAAAGTGAGAGAGTGGCATGGACATATATACACTACCAAATGTAAAATAGATAGCTAGTGGGAAGCAGCCGCATAGCACAGGGAGATCAGCTCGGTGCTTTGTGACCACCTAGAGGGGTGGGATAAGGAGGGTGGGAGGGAGGGAGACGCAAGAGGGAAGAGATATGGGGATATATGTATATGTATAACTGATTCACTTTGTTATAAAGCAATAACACACCATTGTAAAGCAATTATACACCAATAAAAATGTTAAAAAAAGATAGTTGTGAAACATGCTCAGTGCTACATTTCAATGTAAACTTTTATTGACTAGCCTACTGAGATTCTGGTGTAATTACTTTTTAGATTTTATGGCTATTCCATGTTTTTAACTCAGATTCCACCTCTGAATATTTAGACCAAAGCAGCTAAAAGATTATGCTCTCTTTTTGAGAAATATCTACCATAAGCTTTTTAAAAACTTATTTTGAAATAATTTCAGACTGATAGAAAAGTTGTAAGAATAGTGTATTTTTTTCCAACTATTGTTGTAACAAAAAACCACAAATTTAGTCTCAGGGTAAAACCCAAGGTGTCAGCAGGGCTGCATTCCTTCTGGAAGACCTAAGGAAGAATCTGTTTTCTTGCCTTTTCCACATTCTAGAAGCCACCTGCATTACTTGGCTCATGGCCCCCTCCTACATCTTCAAAGCCTGCAGTGTAGCATCTTCAAATGTCTCTCTAACTCTCACTGTCTTCTGACATCCCTCTTTCACTTCTAAGGATGTGTGAGAGTATATTGGGCCTACCTGGAGAGTTCAGGATGATCTTCCTATCTCAAGATCCTTCACTTATTCACATCTGCAGCGTCCCTTTTGCCATGTTAGTTAACATAACCACATGTCAGGGTTAAGACGTGGACATTTTGGGGGAGGAGGGAGCATTGTTCTGCTGCCACAAATAGAATAAAGAGTTCTTGTATATTCTTTATCTGGAGTCCCCAGATGTTAACATTTTCCCACATTCGCTCTCTATATTTCTCTTCCTTTCTCTGTCTCTCCATATACATATTATTTCTTTCTGCACCTTTTGAGAGCATATTGCAGACATGATGTCTCTTTACCCCTATATACTCAGTGTATATTTCCTAAAAACAAGCTTATTCTCGTATATAATCACCATAAAATTTATCCAGATCAGAAAATTAACATTTGTAAAATGCTTTTAGTTAATCTACAGGTCTGTTTCAGATTTTGCCAGTTGTCACAATAATGTCCTCTACACTAAAAGAAAATCTCAGATCATAGGCTCAGATCATTTGCTATCTATCATGTCTCTTTAGGCTCCTTTGATCTGAAACAGTTCCTCATTCCTTCTTTAATGATGTGGATAATTTTTAAGAGTGCAGGTCAGCTATTTTGGAAAATGTCTCTTAATTTGTGTTTGTTTGATGTTTTCTCATGATTAGATTCAGGTTATGCATTTTTGGCAGAAATATCAGAGAGGTGAAATTTTGTTCTTTTCAGTGCATCATATCAGGAGTAGGAGCCTAACTTCAGTACGTGCCAGTTAGCAAGCACTTTGAACAACCTCCCTGCCAGCTTCCTCCAGTACTTTTCCACTAACTCACCCTCGCACTTAAAAACTCCTTCCGCCTTTTGTCAGTGGAGTTGAGTTCAGTCTGTCTCCCCTGTAGCATTAATCTCTCTCTCCTGTTGCAACAGTCGTGAATAAAGTCGTCTTATTCAGGGCAATATTTCTTTTACAAGTTTATATGAAAAAAAAATCATTTTAATTAATGTCAAGTTTTCCCCCAACAAGTATAACGTAATTAAGCAATGACGAGTATAGCAGTTTTAATTATTATTTTTTAATGACTCCTGAATCACATACTATGATGTGGTAGCTCTCACTTTGACACAGCTATGGTCTTGTTTTAAACAGAAAAGTATACCTTCCTGTTTTGTCATTGAAATAAACACCTAACATTGCCTGCTACCCATTTTCTAGGGACAGCTATGCACATGGGCTAATGGGCGCTGCCAGGTTCATACCAGCAATATCTCCTTGCTTTATCCCTAAAATATTACTCTCTTAGCTTAAAGAGTTGGGTTTCCGTCCTTTGCAAAGAAAGGAGTTCTACTGATATTCTCATTACTTAAAATGTGTTTCTACCCCTGCCTTAGGATGTAAGCCCTTTGTTTGGAGCTACATGCAAGAGTATTTTTAGCCCTCCAGAATCTTTAGGGCAGATGTCGTGATTTAGATCCCTGCATCCTCACTTTTTTTGGCTCTGTGCGTGGGGGTTAGGGAGAAGGAAAGGGTGTGCATTTTGTTGACAGTGATTTTGGTATCCCAGGAGGAAGTACCAGCTGAATATATTCATTACTAATCCTCAGATTCTAATTCCATAATTGCCTTGTTTTGTGTTTGGCTTTTTGTTTCGTCTTCCATGTGCCCAGTTTCCCGTTACTGTTTCATAAGTGAAATATCTTTACTTACCACTCTGAGACTATTTATACTTTCTCTAAAGTTTTTCCTACACCTTGCATTGGCTGTTTTATCCAAGTGTCTTTAGTGTGGTTGTCTCATACCTGGTAGAGGTATTCTTCAACTAATTGGTGAAACCTGGCTCCCTATTTATATTTGAAAGTGAGGTACTCAAAAGCTAATGGGAAGCTCTGTGCTGGTCCCTAGAGCTTTCTCCCAACTGAACTTGAGCATTTCATTGGAGGACTTCTTAACAGCACTATCTTCAATTTCATTTCCTGAATGAGGGATCCTATAACTTTTCACCTATGGGTGTAAGCCTGGGAGCAGGATTGTGGATGATGAGGGTAAGATAGTGTGTAGGGAGCCAGGAAGCTCATGATTCAATATGCAGACTGATCTGATCCCTGTTTTCAGTCCTCATTTCACCTGCCCTGCAGTATGTTTGATGTGCTAAGTCCACGGCTTCTCTGGTTCTATTTTTCCGGCTTTTTCTGGTTCCATTTTGCCTTTTGAGTGTGTGTGTGTGTATGTATGTGTGTCCTAGGGGAGAAAAGGGGAAAGGGCTAGTCACCTGTTTGCAAGTCTTGGAGAAGAGAAAGGGAGGGGGGGTTCCTGTTGCTCCCTGTACATACTTTTAGCCATTCTCTCCTCCCTAGTGTTCTCAACTTTGGAATTTTTCTGGAGTTCCGTAGCATTCGCTAGCTTGCTCTTGTTGGTTTCTACTTACACAGATACCTTGTCTCTTCTTCCATTTCTTTTCGTCCTTGTTGATTATTATTTTTTAGAAGTACTTTACACTCCTTTTAATGGATTTTTCGGAGAGTACAGAAATAAATGCAAGAGTTCAGTCCACCATCTTTAACTCTTGGTATTTTTCATTTTTAAATCTAGATTTCCCTGTTTTAATGTCTACTTCTTTATAGCATCTCTTTTCTAACTAGATTGAACCTCCGGAAAACAGGTATACTGTCCTAAATGCTTTTGTGTATGCTATGTATGTATACCATCTATGTATATGTGTCTGGTATCTGCTGCGGGTTTATAATAATAGAATCAGCGCTTACATATGCCAGGCACTGAGATAAACCCTTCACATGGATTAACTCATTTATGCATCATAACACTCTTGTGTCCCAGATATTATTGTTTCTGATTTATAGGTGAGATGCTTAAAGGTTAAATAACTTGCCAAAGATCACATAGCTACGAAGCTGTAGAGCTGATTCAAATGCAGTCGGCTCAAGGCTGTGCCCTCAGACACTATACTCTATAGCCTCTCAGTTATGTAGCTTGTATGTGTGTATGTGTGTATACTTCATGCAAATGCGCTATCTGCTTTTTCCCTTTTATTTGTATAATTATTGCAGTAACTGGGAACAGCGTTTGCCTGAGAACAGACAGTCGTCTCATTAGAGGACTGACATTACTGACACTGTACTGTGCCTCCTTATCCACCCCAGCAGTGTGCTTTGTCTGTAGAAAAATCTCAGTAAATATTCATTATTTCTCTTTATTCTGATACCCATCACAGAGAATTTTATCGGTAATTTGGACTTTATAGAAGTTCTTCAATATGCAAATATTCTTGCATCTAAAATGTAAGCGGTTTTTATGGGGGGCAGGGGAGATGGTACTCACAGAGCTGATGTTTACACAGGAGTTGTTTACTTCTGGATTGAAATGAAGAATCTATTATACAACCCAATTGTTCTATTCCTGTAACCACTTCCCATTTAGATGTGCTCTGTTTAGAGTCCACCGTACGTGATTTAAGTCATTTAGGTTTAGCTGGACCCCTGGACTGTGTCTGATAGAGAAAGAAAGACAAATACAAGCACCTTTTTAAAAGAGGGAGTTAAACTTCTGCATGTGTTATGTGAATGTAAATTGTTGTGGCTTTCTTTCCATGAAAGACAGAACCCTAAGTGGTTGGCTCAAAAAGGTGTGTATGGATACATCGTCCCCTGTCCCCTCCAAACACACCACACACACACACACCTCCTTGTTTTCAGGTTCAAGGTCATAGTGATGCCGATTTTTCCGCTTGAAGAATGATAACGATGAGAATAAATTCCTTTTCATTATTGGGTCATGTCTTACACTCCTGATGTTCTTCCTCCTTTACCTTGCTAGGAGAGAGCCACTGTTTTTAAATAAGAAAGCAGTGAGATTCTTAACTGTACATTTTGACAAGAGACTCAATTAGTATTAGATTTTTCAATGACTGATGATTTGCATTCACTTCAAAATAGCCCGGAGCCACGAACTCCTTTCACAAAGCATACCTGAGGGCTGGCAGTAGGCAGTGGCTTTGCCATCATTACTGATCTTTCTATAATTCTAAATTGAAATGGTACTTTTTATCCTATTTCCCAGCCACCCTGCTCAAAAAAAAAAAAAAGTTTTCCCATAAATGATTTGGAACTATCTATGGACATTCTTATTACAAGAGAGGATTAGAAAAATAAGAACCAGTGACCTTCTGGGTAAAGTGTACAAACACAGACTTAATTTACTTTTTATCTGGACGTTGAGGGAATGTTTGTGCATGTGTGTTGTATGTCTCTTTTTCTTCACAGATGGTTTGTTATAATTAGATGATATAAAGCAAACATAGAACAGATTCTCCTTAAATTCAGGAGGTGATTTCCAGTATTTCATAGCAGTATTCAGAATAAGTGGTCATGGGCATATTTAAATCTCGCTTCTGTCTTACTCTCTTTCTTGCCATCTCTCAGCTATATATGCAACTGTTCTCCTTTCCCTATTTTCTCAGTGCATTGGTATTTATCTCTTCTATGTCCCTCTTGGTTCTTTTTTTCTTCTGGTATATAATTAAATTTCATGAAATAAATATGGATTCATCCTGCTGAATGTTAATATGTTGAACTCTGCTATTAGCTCAGGCCATTTGGGGAATGTTGTAAAAGTCTTTTGGAATTTTCCCAGAACTAATAGGATTCAGAAAAGAAAAACCCATCAATTTACTTCCCAAGTTTGTTCATTGTTGATTTCTTGATGAAAGAAAGTGACCTTTTTTTGATGAACTTGACATTGATTAGACTCAGAGTTGAGGGGCCAGCCCAGAAACTCAGGGGCCACATGACAAGTAGATGTGAAGCAAGAATTTAGTTTTCATTTTCAGAATCCATTGCAAAGTTTTTTTCTGCAAGGCTCAACTTCACCTTCTTGTCCTTTCCTACCTCAACACCTGTGAGATTTGTGGCACTAGAAAGCACTGTACTTTTAAAACAACAATGTCATTTACATAATTTCCTTTCCCACTTAGGAAGTTTTCTCTTCCCTCTCAGTGAAATTTGCATCTCAATCTCTCTTCCTTGTAAGAGCCTCCAAAAACCCTTAAGTCACAGTATTTTTGAAAACATGAAAGTTATGATTTGACTTTCCCATTGCCTATTTATCCATTGGATTAGTGATTTTCATTAACCTCGGGAATTTAAGGAGGCAAAGCTCCTGACTGAGAATAGATCTTTATCGTGAAATCAAATTATCAGATGAAATTTTAATTAGGATTTGCACTGCTGATCAAAGGAACAGCCAAGGGATTATGTGGCAAAAAAAGGAAACTCAGAAGCTACCCAATGCCAATGGATGGATTTTCTCCATGATGCTTTTATACATACCAAAGCAAGTTTTTGGATACATGATCCACTAAAAAACTAGAAATATCAATCTGTTATTTTTAAGTGAGCCTACTTTATTATTCAAGAATCAATCTAAAGAGAATAATGAAAGTTATTCAAGTAAAATAAATCCTATGAGATCCATACATTTATAGAATTTTATCTGCTAGCACCATCTCTTCCTTTATTTCAGCCTATGAAATTTTTCATTACAAAGGGTGAGACAGCCAAGGGAAGGTAGTCCGAGCAAGCTTGTAAGATTCTGTACAGACCAGGACCCCAAGAAGGGGCAAGGCTCTGTGTTATTTTTTCTATGGATGAACACAAAGGAATAAAAGTCTGAAGTTAAGTCAGAGATACTAGCTTTTAGTCTAAAACCAGCTGTGCCTGCCTGTGCATCTTTGGCCAGTGCTGGTATTGAATATCTTCTAGTTACAGATTTAGTATAAGGTCCAGAGCCAGGGAGAACCATGTCTGTCATTAGACTCATTATCTTCCTACCAGCAATGACTTTGGAATTGGCCTAGATCCCCCTGGGACTCATTTCATTTTTTCAGCTTATGTTGGTTGATCACCTCTATGTACCAACTGCCTTGAGAGGTTCTGGGGAAACAACCGTGAAAAACATATCGTTCTTTCTTTTAAAGAATTTACAGTAGATTACATTTAGACAGTTTTAATAAAATATGGCAGGTGCTATGTTAGAGGTAAATGTGACAAAGGATGCCATAAGAATACGAAGGTTACCCAACCCAGTTGTGGGGGGAGGGGTCAAGGAAGACTTTCAGGGACTTTATTTTTTTTTATTTTTTTGTTATTAGAAGTCTTTTTTTTTTTTCTTCCAATTTTATTGAGATATAATTGACATACAGCAGTGTATAAGTTTAAGGTGTACAGCATAATGACTTGACTTATATACATCATGAAATGATTATCACAATAAGTTTAGTGAACATTGATCATCTCATATGATACAGAATTAAAGAAATAGAAAAAAAAAGTTTCCTTGTGATAAGAACTTAGGATTTACTCTCTCTTTTTTTTTTTTTATCATTTATAAGTTTTATTATTTTCCAAATCTTATTCAATAACAAGTACTACTTTTCAAATCAGAAAAAAAATTAGTAAGCATGAGGAAACCAACCACCTGATGACAAACTTAAATAGTCACTAATTTCACCAATAGATTTGGGTAATTTCAAATTTCCTTGCTAACACAAAGTTTGGAATAAGTCACCTTATTAGAAGTCTTTATTTAATTGTCATGTATAGGACACTGTGCCAACCTGGAGATCTGACAGTCTTCTCCAGCACACATGGAATATTCACAAAAATTAAACATGGACAAGCCCATACATGAGTTCTCAATGATTTCAAAATCTCTATCATATAGATAAAATCTCTGGAACTGTGGGCCAGCCCAGCCTCTGGGAAAGGAGAGGGGGACTGGAGATTGAATTCAATCATGTGGCCAATGATTTCATCAATTATACCTATTTAATGAAACTCTAAGAAAAACTCCCGACACTTAGGCTCAGTGGAACTTCCTGGTTGGTGAACATACTGATGTGCTGGGATGGTGACACACCTGGATAGGGTATGCAAGCAGCGCACCCCACTTCCCTAAACTTTGTTCTGTGTGTCTCTTCATTTGCCTATTCCCGATACCGACTAGGGTTCATGGCCTTCCCCAATCAATAGAAATTGACTAGAGGCCAGACAAGAAATTCAGGCAAGGCTTTATTGGGGCCCCTGCTGCTGTGGGGGGCAGTGAGAACAAGCAACAGGTTCCCTTGCTCACTCCCTTGGGGGGGAGGGGAAGCTTGTTCCTTATATGGGGTGAGAGTAGGGGTGTGTCCAGGGGTCAGGCCGGAGGCGTGGCTTAGGTGGTTTGCCCATCCCTTAGGTGGTGGTGTGTGCAGGGAACATGCTTAGGACCCTGCTTTTGCTCCCAACACCCCAGTGTTTGCTCTAGGCTCTTCAAAAGTGGCAGTTGGGTTTTTTGGTCTCTTTGTATCTTTGGGGTCCAGAATTTGCCCCACTGCTGCATGCACACAGTTATTTTTAGTCCCATACAGTTTCTTTGTATTTTGTTGCTGGAGGAGAGGTGTGTCCAGGTGCAAGCACTGTAGCACTTCAGCAAAGGGCCCCAGGTCCCAGCCTGTCTCATTCCCCCCCAAAGACTCTACACCCTTATTCTTAAGGGGTAAGGGGCCGAAGGTCTCTTCTGAAACTTCTTCCTGCTGGACAGGGGCCATAGACCCTAGCCTACCCTAGAGGTACAGAAGTCCCTTGCTGACTGTTCTAAGGACCTGTAGGGACCTGGGCCACTCTCCACTGGAATGGGCTGAATTCCTTGAGCCATCATGAGCCTTACTTCAAACTCTTGCCAGAAGGTTAAACAAACAAGGGGTAGAAAGGAGAACAACAAGAATAACCATTAAAGAACCTGGAAAGGGAAGGAACCAGGTTAACTTTGGGCTTCCTTAACTGTTGACCAGACAAAGGAGGTGATGTTGCTCTTGCCAAGAAGCCATTCTCCTTGGGTATATATTTTTGTTCATCTCAGGGTTAAAGTTTAATGTGTTTTCTCTATTTTTAGAATTGAAGGTCTGGACCTGTGGGTCCCAGCTCTCCTTCTTGGACCAAAAAGTCTGAGTCACAGGTTTACAATGGTAGGGAAGACAACAGAGCACTAGACAAAACATGGCATAAGTCAGTATGACTGAAAAGAAAAGGGTTATAAGAACATGAAAACCTCCTGCCAGAAATTTTTTTATACTTTGTGGGATCCAAGAGAGCAAACTAGAGAACCAGTTTTCCATTTCCCCGCCCATATTGAATAGCTAGGAATGGTGGTTAATTATCTGCTGAAGGCAAGTGGCTTTTCGAATTTTCTCAGTGTCGGTTTCTAGCTGGTATGGGCATGAGGGCTGCTTTCTTTGCCTCCCAATCTGCCCTGTTGTTCCCTTGGGTAATTTGAGAATTTTCCTTTTGGTGCCCGCGGCACTGAATGACTGCTACTAGTTTTGGTTTTTGAGTCGCTTCTATGAGATGTGAAACCTCAGCCCCATATGTTACAGGGGAATTTTTTGCATTTAAAAGTCCTCTTTCTTTCCAGATAGCTGCATGGGCATGTAAAACAAGGAAGACATATTTTGAGTCTCTCTCTATATATATGTATAATTCACTTCCCCTAAGGTTAAGGTTTCAGGGAGGGCTATTAGTTCAGCCCTCTGGGCTGAAGTGTTAGGTGACAAAAGTTTTGCTTCTATAACACTATAAGAGCTCACAATAGCATACCCTGCCCTCCTGACTCCATCTTTAATGAAACTACTGTCATCAGTAAACCATTCTTCCTCAAGGTTTTCTATGGCCTGGTCTGTTAGATCAGGCCTACAGGCATAAACCTGGTCAAGGATTTCAAGGCAGGAATGTGTGAGTTCTGGGCTTTCCGTGGGCATTAGTATAGTTGGGTTGAGGCTGTGGGAAGCTTTGAGGGTTAGTTCTGGGGAGTCAAAGAGTAAAGCCTGGTAGCCTCCAGTTAGCCAATGGTGACCTTTAATTTCCAGAATCCCTTATACTTGATGAGGGGTCTGGATTTCCAGTGGCCGTCCAAAGGTAAGTTTGTTCTCTTCTTCCACTAATAAAGCAGGGGCAGCTACCGTCCGGAGGCAGCCAGGCCAACCTCAGGCCACAAAGTTTGTTTGGAAAAATAACCTGAGGAACTTCTAGCTTTCGCCCAAAGACCCCCAGAGCTGTCCCCTGTTTTTCAGCTACGTACAAGATAAATGGTTCTTTTAAATCGGGGAGACCCAGCACAGGAGCTCTGGTGAGGCCCTGGTTGATATTATGAAAAGCCTTTTTCTTGTTCCCCAGTCCAAAGTAATAGTTCTGTATCTGAGCCTTCAGTGGCTTCATATAGAGGCTTAGCCATTAGTCTGAATCCTGGAATCCAAATTCTGCTAAATCCTGCCGTGCCTCAGAAAGTACAAAGTTTTGTTGTTTTTTTTTTTTTTTTTTTTGTCTTTGGGGCACTTAGGCCTAATATAGCTTGTTTTCTATCTGGAGATAACTGTCTGTCAGGGTTTATAATATATCCCATATATTTAACTTGTTGCTTTGAGATTTGGGATTTTTTTCTGGGAGATCCTGTAACCCCAGGTCCCAAGGAAATGAAGGATTCAGTGGTATTTTGATCTGAGGCCTTCATGGTGGGGTCCATATTAGTATATCATCTACATACTGTAGAATGGCCCCTTGTTTTAGGTGTATTTTCCTTAGTTCTTTTCCAGGGCCTGGGAGAACAAGTGTGGGCTGTTCTGAAACCTCTGAGGCAGTACTCTCCAGGTATATTGTTGTATTTGGCCTGAGTGGGGCTTAGTCTACTCGAAGGCAAACTGATACTGAGATGAGGGATTAACTGGGATGCAAAAGAAGGCATCCTTGAGGTCAAGAACAGTAAACCATTTGGCATCTCCAGGAATCTGGACTCATATATTATAAGGATAGGCCACAAGGGTATGTACAGGGACCATTGCATCATTTACTTCTTTAAGGTCTTATATACCATTTGATATTTCCCAACTGGCTTAACAACTGGCAGAATAGGGGTACTGCATGGAGACCGACGGGGCACTAAGAGGCCATGTTTTAAGAATTTATCTAGGAGGGGTTGCAAACCTTTTTTTGCTTCCAGCTTTATGGGGTACTGTCTCTTTTTAGGATAAGCGACTTCTGGCTTAAGGCTGGTTTTTACAGGTAGGGCATTTATAGCCTTCCCAGGGATTCCTTTGTCCGAAATTGCAGGGTTTACTGTGTGTAGAATATGGTTGGGAATAGGCCCTTGTCCTTTCAGCTGATTTGTCTTAGTCATAGTCAAGAAAAGGGGCTGCTTGGGACCTCCTAATAGTAATACGTGGCTCCAGGGGAGCCCAGAATGTCCCTCCCCAGCGGTGGGATAGGACACTCAGGCCCAACGAAAAAGGTACGTGAGATCAAGCGCTGTTCAAACTGACACAAATGGGAGGTCCAGTGAAGAAGCAGGTGCACATCTTTCTGTCGACACCAGTCACTGTATAGCTTTTGGAGGAAAGAGGCCCAGTGTGAGAGATCAGGACAGAGTAAGTGGCTCCCATATCAATTAAAAAATTCATTTTCTTACCTGCCATGTCAAGGACCAGCTGGGGCTCCTCGATACAGTTAGAAATCTCACTGAGGGGAGTTGCCAGAATCCCTGGGCCACCTCATTCATCCAGCATGGCCATCTTGGGAGTGGGAGCCCCCCTTCCCCTTTGGGACTGGGGACAGTCCCACTTCCAGTGACCTGTTCGTTTGCAGATTGGGCATGGACCAGGGGGTTTCTTTTGGGCACTTTTGGACCCAGTGGCCTGTTGAGTTACATTTGAAGCATTCGCCCTTGCTGGTTTTACCTCCAGGCGGATGGTTAAACTTCCTTGGCCCCCTGGGGTTGTCCTGAGGTTGCAAGGCATGGCTGGCAGCTATGACCATCAGTATAGCTTGAGCCCTGGCCTGCTTGTTTTCATGTCCAGTTCTCTCTTCCCTCCTCAGCTGGATCTCGATTATTAAATACCCCAAAGGCCATTTCTAGGAGTTGGGGCAACAGGGTTTCGTGAGCCTAACTTTTGTTAACTTTTGGAGTTTCTGCCTAATATCAGGGCAGACTGGCTGATAAAATGTTGTCCCAGCAGGGATTGACCCTCGGGAATGGATGGATCAGTGTTAATAAATTTTCTAAAACCTTCCACAAGCCATCCCTGAAAGAGGGCTGGATTTTCTTATTCCTCTTGGGTCCCTCCTTTACCTTTTCATAGTTAACTGGCTTTTTGATATACTTTCTCATCCCTTCTAATGCACATTGGATCACGTGTTTCCTGGCTTCGGTTCCCACCCAGAAATTATAATTCCAGCAGGGCTCCTGATTTGGGACTGTGTCTCCACCCGTAACAAAATGTTCGGGTTGGTCCCTGGGCTGCTGCTTCAATTCTCTGTTTTTCCTCAGGGACACAGCAAGTAGATAGGACTATTTGGACATCCTTCCAATTTAAATCAAAGGCCAGAGTTAGGGCCTGAAACCCTTCAGCACACTTACTAGGGTCTTCAGAAGACAGGCCCAGTCTCTGTCTGCATTGGGCTTAATCAGTTAAAGAGAAGGGCACATGTACTCTGATTGTCCCTTCCCCATTTGCCACTTCCCTAAGAGGGCATGCTTCTCCTGATCCTGGGTGATAGGAAGTTCCCTTACAAGTTACCCCGGAAGAACTAGTCTCTCCCTCCTGGGGCAATGGAGGGTATAAAGAGACATAGGGAGGCGGAGTGAGGGATTGGTCAGAGGGATCCAGAGAAGTAGGTGCTTCCAGGGAGGTAGGTGGCTCTGGAGAAGCAGGTGCCTCTGGAGAAGCAGCGGAAAGTTGGTTTCTCCCCCTGAAAGTTGGGGAAGGTTAAAAGGGGATCATCTAAAATGTCAGGATTGCTTTCCATTGATTACAGGAGCCACTTAGAGTGGGGTTTTGGTAAAGGATCATGAAGGCTTGAACACAGGGAACCTCAGTCCATTTTCCCATCTTGTGACAGTAAAGATCCAATTGCAAGATGGCATTGTAATTTAGAGACCCATTTTCAGGCCATTTTTCTCCACCCCACAACTTACATGAAGGCCAGGCCGTGTTACAGTAGAACTTAAGTTTTTCCCTTTTCAGCCCATCTATTTTTTAAAATTTCCAATTTTTAAGGATACATTCCAGAGGTGTTTCTTCTGGCTTAGAAGATCTTCCCATGTTGAGTAACCTGCGACCAAGAACGCTCCTAGAAATGAAGTCCGGCATCCCAGAGACATTTACTAGGAGGCTTTTGTCAGGAGGGGATTGGTGTGTCCTCCTAATTCCCTTCTTACCTAATGGGATTTTGAGCGTCCTCTACTCTCCCATCACCTAACCAGATGTCTCTGGCCATCAGTCCCTCGCACGAGGAGTCCACAATAGGGTACATTTGAACCAGTGCTGGAGCGTTGCCAGGACTCTCCTTGAGGGGGATCTGTTGTCTATAAAGTTTATGTCCTATAACGATGTCCTATAATAATTTGTTGGGGTGTATTACTTAAGATTGAGCATGTATAAAGCCTAGGATGTGGGCTGCTTGGAAGTGGCCAGCCCAAGAGGTAGTCTGTCATAAGGTATGGACTGCCAAGGCCTGGAGTGAAGGGGGTCCTAGAGGTGCAAAAAGGAACTCCTGGAGGAATTAGAGTTGGGCGCAATGGAAAATGCCACGGGGGTCAGGACCTGAGGGCCTAGAGGTAGGAGTATTCCCACAGGTGATTGTTTTGGACATAGAGTAAGGGGCGAGACTAGACAGCAGAAGAACCCAAAACTCTTTCCCCTATCTGTTTGGTGGCTACAATAAAATTGGGGAGAGGCTGATGATTCCATCTGACCCTGGCAACAGCGAATTTGGACAATGTATCCCATGTAATTTAACATACCATATGAACCCAATTAGTTTAGGATCTCTCTTTGGGATGCTCCAGGGGCCCTTTGAAGCACCCCAAAGTTAGTTGGAGGTCAAAAGAACTCTCATTAGAATTTGATATTTGGGAAGTCTGTCAAAAATTTCAAAGTTTTAAAACACCTGGTCAGATAGAATCATAAGTCACTGTGAAACAATTATTCCTTGAGCTAAGGTGAAAAAAATTTTCAAAAATAAATACAGATCACTTAAAGACACAGAAACTCACACATTCCAGGAAAATTCTGTTCTCTTATGAGAGAGAGAAACCAAATCCAGTCTTGCATAAGCCTACTATTAATAAAATCCATTTACCTAATTAAATTGAATCCAAACTTAGAAAACCTTGACCACATACAAAATTCTTTTCTCAATGTTCCTCTTCTACAACTTTCTGTAACCATACTTTGCCCCT